>NC_138083.1:40136235-40631235 GCF_964212035.1 Myotis nattereri | reverse complement strand
TGCTCCCTCTCTCAGATGGCCTACACTGGCCAGGTGTTCCAACCCACTCAGACACTTACTGAAAACTGTAAACATCACATTCCTGGTCATGAATTCTGCTCTCTGTGAATGTACAGACATTTTTTCATTGGATATTAAAGAAAGTAGGATTTGCTTATAGTGACAACTATGGGCAAGGTACTTGCTTAGCCCTTTGGGGACACAAAGCTGAATCAGACAGAGACAGTACCCCAGAGAGCCTATTAGGGAGCAGACTATATCTAGAGAGGGCCAGCTCTTGAGAAAGAGAAAAGCTATGTTTATAACACAAAAATCATAGACTGAGTGACTCTTTCAAATAACTTATATTTTAAGTAAAAGCTTTGCAATCCAGACTCTGCAATTTACCAACTGAATAATGTTGGACAAGTTTCTTGGGTACTCAAGTTTGTTCATCTGTAAAATACGAATAATGATAAGATAGATCTACATGTGTGGATTTAATGAGTGAACTTTTATAAAGTACCAACAACGGTGTCTGGTATATGCTGAGGCCTCAATAAATGTTAGTTATTATTTTTATGACTTAAATATGTAAATAGCAAATAGCAAATATTGCTAATGGTAAAAATTAGGTTGAAAAACTACCATATATTACTGCTCATTAATAATTTATTGTAAATTATTCTTGTTCCTTATTATATTTGATGGAACCTACAATTAAGAATATTGTCTGCTGCCTTGTTCAAAGAGTAAGCAGAAAAGTAACATACACATACATATCTTCCCAATAGAATACAATACAGTTCCTCACTTTGCCCAAAATATGTTTTTCAAAGTAGAGTGCAAAATAATTTTGTAATTTGACAAAAATTCTCATTAATTTACCCTATTCATTTCATATTTGGTTAATCTTAAATGGGCCACCATTCTTGAGGTGTGAAATTTTGGTATTTCTTGCTCTGCTTAGCTTTGATATCAGGTAGCTAGTGATATATACAATTTTATAAGGCATTTGTCCACTACCATTTTATTGATTCCAATCTCCTGGATCAATGAGATGGAGGAGTTGATGATTTGGGTTAATCTCTATGTATTGTTAGGTAAACTTTTATGTTCTAATTGGTAGGTTATTCCTGATGATGTTGATTATAGGATGGAGTGAAGCTAATGACTTCATATGAGACAGAATCTCTCAACCTCACAGTGCTATTAGAAAGAAAACAAGATCTCTTCCATTGTAACATCCGTCTGTCAGTCCTGCCCCCAGCATTACATTCTGCCTTCTAACCTCCTATGGGGGCTTAAGGAAGAGAGAACAAAGGAAGAACAAGGAGCAAAAGATTTCGAGGGCTTTCTGTACGGTTTGCCTGTGCTCAGAACTGCAAAAGCAGAGATCAAGTCTCCGGAATACTGTCTTTCATGAACACAACCCTTTACTTTAACTTCACGCTCTAACTTCATGATTCTGGAGAGACTTCCACATTGCAGATGGAAAATTCTCCAACAAAGAAATAATACCAGTTCTCATAATAAGGTATTGGCTCTTAACAATCTTGACAAAACTATCAACATTACTTTCTTGTTCTTTGTTTGTATTGTTTGCATTCATTGTCTTCTTAAAAAGCAGTAGAAAGAACATGAACTATTTCGTCAGAGGAGCTGAGTTCAAATCTTCGGTGAATTACACTTTTGTGACTTCGGGCAAGTTACCTCATCACCTGTAAAACAGGTGGGATTGCATGTATTAATGCCTCGAAGACCCCTAGGTGCCACAGTTAGAGGTCGTGATGTTTACATAATCCTCACAGCGATTCTGAGAGGACTTCTAAGAGATGAGGACATTGAGGTTGGGGAGGGGAGGGCTTTGCTCCAGCTTGAGCTAGAAATCAAATCTAAGTCTAGTCTGAATTTAATCAATAAAATTAGTGCCACCAACTGTGCTCCTACACCCAACCAGTACAGTACCTTATATGCATTAACTAATTTAAACATTGCATCAATTCTAGGATACTAATACTATTAGTAGTCTTATTTCACAGACTATAAAATCCAATATGCTGTTTTTCATTGTGGACACACTTCTCATCATGTAATCCCCACATTTATATGTATATCCATGACATTTTCATAATTTCTTTGTGACACATTTAAACTCAAAATGCTAATGAAATCCATGCACATGTTTCCCTAAATGTTTTGAGTTGCTCTTCCCTTTCACTGTAACTTCCAATCTAGCGTGCCTTCTCCAGGCTCCCTTGTGGCATATGGAGAAGGACATAATTTAGCCTCAATTTATAGAGCTTGTTTTAGTCTATGTATATGTGGGTTGAAATACCAACTGCATTTATAATTTGTAAGATATCACCATTAATTTGAAACCCTTTCTAATTTTCTCCTGGAAAAAAAAAAACACCCCACAATATTTTATTGTTTCAAAAGCCAACAAAAAGCTACAACTTCAACGAAAAATTAGTGATCAGAATTATTCAGTCAAATTCTGAACCAAATTGAACCTTAGAGTTTTAAAATGTTCAATCAAATATCACCATTCTGGTGTGGGAATTTTTTTTTTCTTGGCATCATGTAACTTCCCGTTTCTAAGAAAAAAGGATTAAAGTGTCCCATAAAAAAAAAAAATCTCCAAAAGCTTCTTGGACATCAAAGAGACCTTACACAACAACATTTTGATGAGTTAAGTGTAAAGGAATCAAAAACACATGGATTAAATTTCCCATAAAACCCACATGTGTTTAAAAATCAAGGGAAAACGTGCTTGGCCAAATGCGTTTGGGGTTTTGTCAAACCCCAAACATTTGAGGAATAGTGTGAGATGTTTAAGGAACCCAAAACACAGCTGGGTCAGCCTATATCATTCCAACAGCATATGCCAGGGGGAGACAATAAAGGAGATAAACCCACGAAACTGTAGTTTGGGCCGAAAACCATATCCCTGTTTATTGATAAAAAAAAAAAGTTGTGCCTTTCCAATATATAACTTCTTAATTGCCTGCAAACTTAAAAAATTACAATTTCTATAACCTGCTAGAAGTCACATGTTTAAGAGCTCTTGTATCTCTTACAAAAGCAAAAAGGAGTCCTCATTTCCAACCCTGAGATTTTTCAAGTTAGCCAGATGGGATCTTTGCCACAGCTTTCAAACCTTGATCAAATTGCCCATGTTTTTTATTATCCTTGATTTAGCTTTGCTAGACTAAGCACATTATTAATTGGTTCTCCTTTTATTTACAATACGATTGCTTGAAATATATACTAGGGTGTATAATTGAATTTTGGGTTTACTGTAATTAAAAAAGTCAAAGGAGTAATAAACATAAGGGTTCGTAAATAATTGCCTCTGAGAACAGGCATAAATCATCAAGATTAAATGGTTTTATATCATCTTTAAACTCCTTAATTTTAATTTATGATTGCCAACCTAGTTCCAGTCATTGTTGACTAGAATTACTTGTCACTGCTTTACATCTTTAGAGGTGATGGCAAGGGACTTCAGAAGATTCCCTTTTTATGGGGGTCTACATTATTAGGCTGAAATAATTGACCGCTGGCTTTTCCTTCTTATCACTTTCCTGGTGCACTCTATTTATTTTTAAAATTAGCCCAAGCAGAGGCAAGGGCAATTTGATCGTGGATTTAAGTACTTTTCCAAATCTACTTTCTAATTTAATCAGATTTTGATCTCTTGGAAAGATCTACTTTATAGATATATAAATAAATAGATGTTTCCTGTAGCTAAGCAATACTGCACCTTACTTTTTGGGGTGATAAAGTAATTTTTGCTAGCACTGTCATGATTTCCAAGAGGGTACAGAGGTTAACGAAGCCATCAGTGTGCCTCCTTGACTGCCCAAATACTAATCAGCAATATTGTAAAATCCTTTTTTCTCCTTTCCAACATAGACAACATACAATCTCCTGCAAAAGTACAATGCGATGAAACCATAAATAAACAAAAGTATTTTTCCCTAATGAAAGTGGCAATGATATGGGAATGTTTTTCCACTCTCAGCCTCAAGCACTGCAATATGAATTCGCAGTTTCTGCACTCTCAAATCCAAGCTCTGGTCACCACATGGTAATTTACGATGCATAGCAAGGTCACATCTCAAAAGCCAACCCTGTACCTTAGTAAAAACAGCAATAGCAACCAGAATACCATTTCTTGGGGCCTATGATTTGCTTAAGTCTGAGTCAGACATTATAGACATTACCCCAAAGTTCACAACAACCTGGACAGGTAGGTTCTGCTGTTTCCATTTTACCACTGAGGCTGTGGAACCTGGAAGAGGTGAAGTCACTTGCCCATGAATGCACAGACAGAATAAGAAGCTGGCAGCCTCACCTCAACCCTGGTGCATCATATATGTAAACAAAAGAGTGACGGTCTCTCAGGAGACTGAAGAATCAGACCACAGGAGATAGAAGAGTTATATAATCCTGTCTTAAGAGGTTGGCAGGCTCTCACATCGATATGGTTTGTAGTTCTTGAAATCACAGATCCAGTTCTGTTGCCCACCCTAATGGCTCTTCCATGTCCCAACGTGATACATCTTTCACTCCAGACATGACTTGGATTGGTTTGCTGCATTTATACTCTTTTAAATTTCCCTTGCACATGCTCAGGGCATCCTTTTGGAGAGCAGTCAATTGCTCGTGGAGCTGATTCCATGATGCTTTCAAGGCCGTCACCTGCTTCTCATTATTCCTTTCCTGAGCTTAGCTAACAGACATGACTGTTATACCTTGGGAATGAAAAGTCCGAGGCCAAAAAAACAAAATCACATCCACCATTACTGTGCTCTTCCTGTTATAGTTTCATCTCAAGGGTCACTGTGATGTGTTGGGATGAAGAGAAAACCTGCTAATTGGCAAGCTTTTATATTCACCTCAGCCTACAGATCTTTCCATTAATGCCTGGGGTCAGCAACTAGGTTGATGGGTAACATTAGATTGCTAGTGCAAGGTAAAGTAATCAGGAGGTGATCCCACACTCAAACAGGTGCTGTCCTGTGAATGAGAACTACAGATAGTCTACAGCAGGCCGAGACTATGAAGAATATTGCCAAAACCCCAAATCACTAGATGAGAACAAATCAGCAGAGTAAAGTCATGAAGGAGGTTCAGCTCCTCAAACAGAGACAAGAAAAATGTGCTGTCTTAACAATCAGAATATTGTAAATGAAGGTAAACTAAAATTGGGGGGGAAACGGTAGAAGAGAAGATGGAAAAAGCAAATATATTCAACTTATTAAAGACTGAGTATATGCATTTTAGGTGATGTAAAAAATTGAAAGCAAACATTTTTAAAGCCTAATATAAGTAATTAATAGATAAATGAACAAATAGAATAGATAATTTACAAAGAAGAAACCTTTTTAAAAACCCATTATCAAAAAAGGTATTCATTACAGTATAATAATCAAAATATAGAAACAACCCCTAATTGTCCTAAAATAGAAAAATGGTACATTACTTCAAGAAAATATTATTGCAAAAGTGATATAAAAAGACTGAAAGGAAATATACTAAAAGAAGAGCTGGGTTTGTACTAGCATAGTGGGACTCATGCTGATTATATGTTTTTCTCTATTTGTCATGGCTTCCTCAATGGAATTGCATTACTTTTATTAATATAATTTTTAAGGAATGTAGCTAATATTTAAAAAATCAACCTTTTAAAAATAAGTTATTGAAGGGTCAGACCCCCAAACCCTGCAAGACAATAAAATAGACAAGTGCAAATACACATGGCATTCATATTTAAGAGAAAGGTGACAGGAAAGCATAGGTTCTATATCTGATGAAGAGATGAGCCTCTTTTTTCTAGAAGACAACAATATATTGAAACATTCAAAAAAGAGGAATTTATGCCAAATGAAATGAGTTTCCTTCTAAAATAGGTTGCAGTGTACATAGATAAGGGAGGAAAGAATAGATTTCTATGAGATAGCCTGAGCCAGAGAATTATGTTCTTGCCATCTTAGTCTACATGAAGTCAATCAATAATCCTATTTGACATAGTTTCAGAGTGTCTTCCCTGAGGCCAGAGGGCTCTACTATACTTCTGGAATGCTCTTCCAACTCTATAATTCTACAAACTGTATTAAATAATAAATAAACAATAAAGTATGCCAGCAAGCTGCTCTGATATTTGATTCCAGTTGGTGAATTTAGTGAGACCCAAACACTCACTAAGGGGAAAAATCTTTGTTTCTTGCTAAGGTCTGATTACCGCTCATTAAAATAATCTTTCCACAGGTTACTCACTGGCTGGCTGCTCAATCAAGAAACAGAGAAACCCTTTTTATTAGCAATTTAAATTTGTTTATTGGTCTTAACTGTTTGTAACTGTAGAACAATGACTACTCAAAGAGAGTAGTCATGGCCGCGAGGAGGCAAGGAAGCCTAGGCTAAGGTAATAGTGATGAACTTGCCACAGATGGTATAAATAGTTTCTCTCTATCTGTAGTTCCCATCTTGAAGAAAAATCAACAATTTTTGTACTTTCATAGAACAATAGATTAGGATTTAATTTTCACACTTTGTGTAGCTCATTTTGTATAGTACCATGTTCCATGTTTTACCATGTATCTGGCCTTTATACATTTTGGCTTTCCCTGAAGGGGATTTGAGATGTCACACACTGTCATATTGGGTAGGTGGTACTGGTGGCCTAGTGAAGGCAGGCGGTAACATCTCTCTCCAGTGCTCTCAGAAATACCTCCCTCCTGTAGTGTAGAGCCCACATCAGGACAACATTCCATCTGGCTCCAGAAATTGGGCACAAAAACACAGGCGTTTTCAATGGAGGTGGAGCAGACAGGAAACAGAATCAGTTTTATGGAGTGTATGCTCTTTGCAGAGCATGCCATTGTCATAGACAAAGGTCAGTAAGAGTTTAGATATCGCCTATTGTCTTCTGGAGACCTAATGATGTAGATGGGAAGATAAGCATACATGGATAAAAGACAAGAGACTTAATTTCTATATAAAAAAAAATTGAAGAGCAAATGAGGAGGCAAGAAGCATAATTTAATAAAGACCTTGGTTGGTGTAAAATTTTTCTCTGAAACATACAGCCTAAGATCTTTGTACAAGGAAAGCACTACAGAAACTTTACTGACAACAGCAAGATTTGCCAGTTGGGAGGTCATTTGCTGCTCTGGTTGCAGGCATTTGTTCATGAAATACACACCCAAATGATAAGGCACTCTTTTATTTTTTTAAGTATATTTTTACAAACATCATGACTCATTAATTTTACATCTCTAATGGTGTTTTGTCAATTACATTGATAAGATTCAATATGCTCTTAAGAAGTTGCATTTCACAGACACTACCTCAGTGCCAGTGTCAATCATTTCTCTTTGGCCGATTATGGACCAACCAGGGGATAACAGAAACCCTGAGATCCAATGCAGTAAAGTGCAATGCCTTTCTCACATTCACAGGAGGACTCATTAAACTGTGCTGTCCATCCTTCACTGAATGCCACATCATTTAGGTGGTTGGGTGGGAGAAATGCTGTACAGGGATAAAAGAAGAAAGGTTGACTTTAGGCTATTTCTTTGTAAAGCTGGTCTATTTGTTTGCTTTCTTGCTCTTAAATTTCAAAATCTTGCCGTAACTGGAATGTGCTTAACCATGTGCTTACCAGAGGGGATTAAAGCATAATAAAAGGCGACCGAGACTCAGTCTGAAGAATGTCTGCCTGTGTTGGCATTACGAATATGTTGTTTTATGAAAAGATATAGGTACAACCCTTGTTGCTTAAAGATGGTGTGTTTTGCTACGAAGGTAAATATGCCACTTTTTCATGTGGGCCTGCTGTGCATTTGCTTAGTGTATTAGCAGAGAGGACAGAATTTACTTTCATCCCAAAGATAAAGTCCCAAATTCATAAGACTTTGCAAATGAGAGCTTATGGAAGTCTATTAGAAATATTGTTATTGTCCCTGGAAATAGGAGTAGACAACTCCTCTTCATCTAGGCTTTCAAAGCATCTATTGTCCCTGAATGACTCTACTGGCCTTGAATTTACAGGGTCTGAAGCTAGTGATTGAATGTGCTGCAGCCACACCTGCAGTTCTAAGTAAGGTGAAAGTAATATTTCCAGCAAACAGTAATGGGCTTCAACCATTCACCCTGCTTTCCACTACCAAAGAATCCTCCTCAGACAAGAAAATGTACTGTAAGATATATCAATTAACTGAATATATACTAGAATGATAGATCTACGTGTGAACTGGTCACTTACCTTCTAACCAAGCTTGCTTTTGTCAAGAAAATGTCATAAACAATTATAAAACTTGGGCCAGAGTAGGCCCTTCATTTAATCTATATCAAACATTATTTCTTGAAATCCAAGTGACAGGAACTGGCATTTGCTGGGAACTCTGTGACAGAGACTGTGTCAAATAATTTATATCTATTCTCTCAGTTGATCCTCATGGCCTATCTATAAGATGTGTCATTATCCCTATTGTACATATGAGAAAACTGATGCAGAGAAAATTTATGTAATATTCTTAAAGTTTTTCCACTGATAAGTGAAGAATCCAATATTGAACCTCGAACTTTATACCACTTACTATATCCTATGCAATAATCATCATGTAAATGTTGGTAACTTAAAAAATTTATTAACCCATCTTTCCTTTAAGACAAATTATGAATATATGAGCACAAAAATGGGAATTTTTAGAAGATAAAGAACAAGGATAATGAATAAGGGGAAAGCCAGCAAAAGATTCCTAAAACGGCAGCGGGCAGGTTTAGTAGGTGTTAGTGCAGGATGCAATTAAGACATACATTATGATAAGCACCAACTGTTGCATTTTTGAAACATTTCAGGAAATGATTTACCTAGATTAAAATATTGATAAGAAAATTCTCTGTATGAGGCAAGTTATACTGAGATATCCTAAGTGTCCAGTCGTCCAGTTGACCGGTCGACCGTTCAACCAATCAAAGCGTAATATGCTAATGATATGCTAAGGCCTCTCAACTGCTCACTATGACGTGCACTGACCACCAGAGGGCAGACAGTCAACCGGTTGATCAGTCACTATGATATGCACTGACCACCAGGGGGCAGATGCTCCAACCTGTAGGTTAGCTTGCTGCTGGGATTCTGTCAATCGGTACTGAGTGAGATGGGCTGGACATGCCCTGGAATCATCTCACAGTCCCTCCCCAGCTGGCCAACCTCCTGCGTCCCTCCCCGGTTGGCCGACCACAATTGGCCCCAATCGGGACTGGGTGAGATGGGGCAGGACATGCCCTGGAGCCCTCCCACAGTCCCTCCTCAGCCCCAATCGTGCACCAGTGGGGTCCCTCAGCCTGGCCTGTGCCCACTCGCAATCTGGGACCCCTTGGGGGATGTCAGAGAGCCAGTTTCTGCCCGATTCGATAGGCCACTCCCCTCAGGAGGGCACCAGATGCAGGGCTCACAGCTGGCAAGTGCTTCTGTGGCAGCACGAGCCTCTCCTGATCTGTGGACTGGTTGGGCACGAGCCGGTGGCAGGTGCAGTGGGGCCAGGATGAGCGGGAGTGGCAGGTATGAGCTGCAGGCAGCATTGGACTGCGGGGTTTCAGCCCGAACCCCGCAGGCCTCCCCAAGGGACCCCACCCGTGCATGAATTCGTGCACTGGGCCTCTAGTATATGTGTGTGTGTGTGTGTGTGTGTGTGTGTGTGTGTGTGTGTGTAGTATTGGGTTTTATTGAAATGGAATTTTCCTGCCACTGACTATCTGAGGTCACTGCTTGGGGTCAGAGAACACACTTGATTGATTTTTGATAGAGCAACTGATAGGGCCATCTTGTTGATTTGGGGGCAGGCCCCGACATGCTCGTGCAACCACAGAGAGACATTGCTTTGACTTTGAGATTTGGTGCAAAAATGTATGATCTGAGAGTGGTCCTATTCTGAAAGTAAGAGACATGTTGGGCCTGATGGCCTTGTCTCAGTGTCAAAGTCAGCTTCTCTCTATCTTTCTGTCTTGACTTCTGCTCACCTGAATCCTCACCTGGCTTCAAACAAGTGCCCACCTCCTTGGTGAGTGCTGGGTCCCAATACCGCAGTCTACTCCCATCCCCTAGTTCAGTGATGGCGAGCCTTTTGAGCTCAGCGTGTCAGCATTTTGAAAAACCCTAACTTAACTCTGGTGCCGTGTCACATATAGAAATTTTTTGATATTTGCAACCATAGTAAAACAAAGATTTATATTTTTGATATTTATTTTATATATTTAAATGCCATTTAACAAAGAAAAATCAACCAAAAAAATGAGTTCGCGTGTCAGAGGTTCGCCATCACTGCCCTAGTTCCTCCCCTTTCCCCAAGTTCATGTTTAGACTGTTATGCAGTCCTGACAAGCCAGGCAAGATACACCAAATAGCAGCACACAACCCAATGGCATTTTAGGATATTTCTCTGCCTAGATTATGCAATTCATAGCAAGGTGGGTGTGGAGGTGGGAGGGGTAGAAGTGGGGAAGCATTCCTATCATTCTCTTTCTACAGCACCCTTTGGAGTTTCTGGGGTTTTTTTGCTGTTTTGTTTTTACATTGTTGTGACTGATTATAAATAAGAAAGCTTTCTCAATATTTTAACTTACATTTTCTTTCACAGGGACTGTCACAATGTGTTCGATGACAGACGGGTTTTTTCTTTTTCTTTTTTTAATGATAACTTCACCCTTTTCTCTAAATCACAGATAATCATGAGCAGGGTTGGTGGTTTTTCAAATGGTTGCAAATCCCCAGCCCATGCGATAAAAGATGCTGACATTAATATTTTGGTGTGCAGGCTAATGCCGTCAGCCCAGCTGTGAGGCAGAGGCTCAGGGACCAGGGTGAGGCTGGCGCAATGTGCAGCGTGTGCAGGGTCCTCCGAAGGGCTGATCTGCTTCTCGCACCTTGTGCAAACTGTGGGAGCCTGACTGTGTCCATGGTGAGCAGGACTGGCTCTGTTTTCTCGCCACTGCGTTCAATGTACTGGCTGCCTCACAGGCTCAGAGCGGGCCCAGCGTTTGACTTTTAACTGTTTATATCATTTCAGTTTCCAGACTTCATCCATTCTTAAACCCCAGGGCTTTTCAAAGGGAGATGAGAAAACATAATAACATGAAATCTAACAGTACTTAGCTTCCCTGTCTGCCGCGTGTTCATTAAGCAAATCTTCATCTTGCTTGTGGCCCCACTGAGCAGCCTGTGAAAAATAACGTTGGGTTATGTGCAAAAACTTCTTCTCGAAGAGGAAGTATACCCCTACCCACCTTGTTACCTTCAGAATGTGCCAACAATCAGCCCTATCCTTTCTTAGGTCACCATCTCATTCATTCTTACATGGTTTCTTATCTTCCCATATAGATTTTCAGGTCCTTGAGTTTAAAAATTAATGTGTCCTTTGCATCCTTTCCAGCTTCTAAACATACAGTTGGTGAAAGCACAGCCCTTCCTGTGTGTGAAGAGCTAAGCACAGTGTCAGACGCACAGTAAATGCTCCATAAGTGTTTGTTGTTGAAATTCAAAATCGGAATTATTGAAAAAGCAACAAGTGCTGACAAAACCAAAGAGATTCAGGGTCATTTTGGCACAGTCCTCATTTTCTTTCCCCCCTCCTGGTTCCCTGCACTGATGCGGGGATCCAGGGCTGCCCTGGGCTCTGGCTACAGCTAAACAAAGGTCCTCCACAAACAGCTCTGCCCGTCAATACCTTCCACCCAATCTTTGTGCCTCCACCTGCCAACAGCACCTTGTGCTCCAGCTGAAACCAACTCTGCAAGTTCCCGCTGCTGGGCATCTGTGCCAGGTCTGCTTCCTGTTTTCATGCTCTCACGGGAATGTCCTCCCAGCCCATAGCTAGAAGATACGTCCAACCACTCCTTGCTGAAGGCTTTCCTGACCTACTCCATAAGTTGATCATTCCTTTTGTATCCTCAGGGTAGTCTGTACTCTCTTTGCATTGTTGATATTGTTTATATAGCTCTCTCCCCTCCCAGATATAAGCCCTCAGAAAACAGGGCTGTGTCTTGTTTATCCTGATAGCTCAGTGCTTGATCTATACAATGCGGTAAATAAATGTTTTTAAATAAAAGCATGAACATCTGTCCCCATGTGTCCATTTCTAGGGTACACATGCTCCACCCCAACTTCTGTCCATCCTTACCTGGTGGCCTGGCCCTGCTCTCCTTGAATGGCATTTTCCTGACCCCCTTTTCCATAAAAAGTCACTTTTTCTGACTTTCTGGATTTACTGTCTAACTCTTGATAGAGATCTGTTCATTATTGTTGTTTTGCACCACAATTCTTTCTTCATTTGAGAGGGAGATGTGTTTCTGAGAGGTGCTGAGGGATAAAATGAAAGTTAATAGCAATCCTGAGATAATGTAGTTCAATCCAACTATCTAATACTGTGTTGTTCCAGATTCACAAGAGGCTGTCCTGCCTAAAGGAATGTGGAGTCTTAGTAGAAGACAGGGAGGATCTGTGACAGTGAAGAGCCTATGCATAGGACATCACAACTTCTGAAAAGAGTGAGCTGTAAAGTGTGAAAAATAAAAAGCTGCATGTACTGGCAAAGAGAGGAGAAACAAAAAACAAACATCTGATCCCCTAGCTCAGAGATGGTCACCCAGTGTATAGGTGGCTAACCTTCCATCAGAAATAAGGTCTCTGGAAGACTTGTCCTATCAGCCTTTAGTCTGAAAGAAAATCCTGCACTGCTGAGCTTGACCATTCTTCTGGTTATAGACATGGTTGTTGGGTTTAGTCCTTAATGACCCCAAATCTTAACACTGGCCCTTATGGGTGGAGAGCAGAAGACAGAAAAGTTTGTTATTGTTGTTTTGGGGATCTTGTTGTTGTTGTTTGACAACCACAGCCAAGGAAACAGGATGGCTAAGAAAGAAACTCTGGGGCCACATTGCCTAGATTTGAGTCCTGGCTCAGTCCCCTGTTAGCTGTATGAACGTGGGCATGTTACCGAGCAGCAATTTCCCCATTTGAAACATGTGGATAATAATGATACCTAACTGCTAGGTTTGCTGAGGGGATTTTAAGTAAAATAAGGGCTATGATGCTTTCAGCACAAAAGCTGACATGGAGTAAGTGCTCAGTAAATGTTATCTATTAACAATCATCACATTTTATTTGATTTCCTAGAAAAGAGATTCCCACATTCAATTGCTCTTTCAGAT
The DNA here is from genome assembly GCF_964212035.1 of Myotis nattereri. NCBI lineage: Eukaryota > Metazoa > Chordata > Mammalia > Chiroptera > Vespertilionidae > Myotis > Myotis nattereri. The sequence goes on along the minus strand of NC_138083.1, from coordinate 40,618,032 downwards.
GTATTGATATCTCTACTGAATATTTAAGACCACTGTGATTTACAAGATCATGCAAAATATTCTAATGTATCACATTTATTCACGTCCATAAATCTATGAACATACTGCTTTCAATAAAGACATTGATAATTGTACATCTAGGTGAACATACACCTTCCGCTAAGGACAATAAAGGATAACTTGCTCTAACAGCCATAGATGAAGTAGGACAAAGGCAAATGAGGCAAAAACAGAAAAAGAAAATACTAATGCCTGTGGAAGTAAGGGCAGGTATAATGCGTTAAGAAGGGCCAAGCACAGAACTAACCTGCCTCTTGTTCCTGCTCTGTTCATCTCTGTCCACTGAGTAGAGGGGCAGCCTCTAAATGGGTGCTCATGGGCTCCTCTCCTTCTAGGACAAGAGAATCATCACTCTTCAGTCTAGACTCTTTGAGAGAAGACACTTCTGGAGAGCATTATGCTAAGTGAAATAAGCCAGTCAGAGGAAGATAAATATCACACAATCTCACTCATTTGTGGAATATAATGAACAACATAAACTGATGAAAAAAAATAGATCCAGAGACAGAGAAGCATCAATCAGACTGTCAAACCTCAGAGGGAAGGTAGGGGAGGGTGGGGGTAAGGAGGAGAGATCAACCAAAGGACTTGTTATGCATGCATATAAGCCCAACCAGTGGACACAGACACCAGTGGGGTGAGGACTTGAGTGGGGGGTGGGAGGGCAATGGAGGGACAAGGACACATATGTAATACCTTAATCAATAAAAAAAATATGAAAAAAATAACTTCTCATAGCCCTACAGCATACCATGAGCAGAACAGATAAGTAATTCATGTGTCTTATGGACTGATGGAAGGAATGAAGGGAGTAAGTACAAATTCATGAGGGGAAAAAGCCCCCAGGCCAGAATGATAGCAGAAAGAAGAATCCATATGGTAAGTTTCACAAGGATACCAGCCAATCCTGAGGAACTCAGCTTTCCATGGAGGCTGATAGATAACCATGGTCAAGTCCAACATAAAATAATCTCAAATTGTATCTCTGGCCCAACTTTACCTGATAAAGTTCCATAAGCAAACTCTTTATTAGTGATCATCCAGGCCCTCTGAAGAATGATCACCTTGGTGTTCCATGCCTTTAGACTGCAGGGTTCCATAAACAAAAACAGGAAACATCTCAGCTTCCTCAGAATGGAGTAGCAGCAAACTAGACAAGGAGAAAAACCTAACTGGAGATGACAGTCGGGCTCTTGCAAAGGGCTCATTCTGCTGGGTAAATCAAATGAGATTTGCTTGAAGCAGAATCACTGCAATCTGCAAATCTGTGGAAATGGCACAGCACCACACGTGAAAAAAGTGCTGGTAATATTCTGGTTGCAACTAAAAGATGAGTTTTAATAAAATGTTAACCTGGTATCAGAAGAGCTGATGCTTTCTTATTGATAGACTAGAGCAAGAGAGATATAAAGCAGAATGGCTTGAGTTATCTCTGTGTAATCTTGGACAATTTATTTTATTGTTTTATTGTTGGATTTTTTTCTTTTTTAAAAATATATTTTGATTTTTTACAGAGAGGAAGGGAGAGAATTAGAAACACTGATGAGAGAGAAACATCGATCAGCTGCCTCCTGCACACCCCCTACTGGGGACGTGCCCACAACCAAGGTACATGCCCTTGACCGGAATCGAACCTGGGATCCTTCAGTTTGCAGGCTGACACTCTATCCACTGAGCCAAACCGGGTAGGGCTAATCTTGGACAATTTAATTAACAACTCTGAAACTTTCTCATGCAAACAATGAAGATCATTCCATCCACCTTGTAAGGTTCTCATGGAGATTTAAATACCAAAAACTATGGATTCAATGAATGTTAATTCCCTTCCTTAACCTCATCCTGAGTTTCCTCACTATCAACAGACATTGAGTGGAGATAATCCCATTGTTAAAGGGATTATTAAAAATGATGACTTTGTAGATGGCCTGCAAAGTATATGCTGTGGGCACAGTGTAATGTTCCTGGGGAAATTTAGTGATACTCTGGTAATGTACAACTTTATCAGAATTTAAGATGCTTTTTTTTATTCAATAATTCAGAGAGGTTTAAATTTAGTTATCTTTTCATCTGAAAAATAATGCTGCATCAATCTAAACCACATGATTTTGATGCAACACAAATCTGCATAGGTTAGCTGCCATGGGAATACATCATGTCAACTCATCCTACTTTCACAGATTTCCATACAATGCTTCATCACTAAGTCAGCCAGCTGACACTGAAAGCCTATTAGGTACCAAGGCCAAAGGGTACAAAGAGGTATCGTAATTTCTCAGAGACTACATGAGCTCATTGGAGAGAAAAATATTACAGGATAGCTAACAATGCCAGGCTATGCAGGATGCATTCCCAATTAATGATAAAGACCACTTGTGCTGTAGGAGGTCAGAAGAGAGCACGGCCCCAGCGTGCAGCACTGCAGGCCCAGGTTACAGCAAGAATGGGAGCTTTACATTAGACCGGAAATGAGAGATGGCATGTGAGAAATGGCAAAGGAGAAGAAAGGGCATTACTAAAAAGCCAGCAGCGTGAGAGTGGGCGTGCATGGGGATGTATAAAGTTTCACTCAGACACTGTGAGAATGCACATCTGCCTGGGCCATGCATTACCCTCAGGCATAAAGAGAGAGTCGGGTACCAGGCTAGGAATCCTTGAATACCTAGAGCAACAGGCCCCAGCTAGAAACTCCTGGGGACAAAAGAATTTGGGATCCAGAGAATGACATGTGTCAAATGTTTTAAGTGAATCTTGATTTATTGCACCACCCCCATTAAATGTACCTTAAATGTTGACTTAAAAAATGACAGCTCCTGTTATGAGCAGATTGCTGAGCACCTATCACAAAACCCGGTGTCGTGGTGACCTGTAATTTCCTGCCGAGCTGCACTGAACAGCAATATGACTAAAACAGCATTCTATAACTTGTCTTGCAGAGCCCTATCAAAGAAGTTTCTAAGCCACCATCATTTTACTCCTCTTTCTAGAAATGTGATTTCTTTTCCCCTTGGCCAAGTTGGGAGACCAAACAGTGGCCTAAGTCATCAGTGAAAAGGACCAGAAAAACATGAAAGTTAATCAATGAAATTTTAATATAAATATCTTCCTCAATCATAGATATAAGAAAATATGTACAAAATACCGAGAAACAGGGAAGGCGCCCTATGAGTAGATTCCTCTTCCGCATGTGACCTGAGGCCATTGAGAATCTTCATCACCCGTGTAGGCCCTGCATCCAGGGTCCTGGACCCTTTTCCACTGAATCTCTTTCAATCTGAGCAGACGAATTGACTAAATGTTTACTCTTGAACTTCTCTGAACACTAACTTCTGCTTTTCAGTTCCTTGTGTCAATTTGTCTAAGCACTGAAATGGAAAGCTGAATAGTTATTTCAAAAGTACAGATGGAGCCCCTTGTTTATAGTATAATTCTTTACACCAAATGGAACTGCAGGAGGTTCAAAATTTGTAAAGGTCTTCCAAAAATCCAAACACATTATTCATTTCAACAAATCTGACAATTTTTGAACTACATAAAATTTTGAACAATTTTTTCAGTCCATTCGTGTTAACTGAGGTTAATTTGAAGATACTGCTACTTTCCAAAAGAAGTAGTTGAATTCCAGAAGGCAATTTATGCCAGAACATAATTCAGTTGGACTCCTCTATCTTGGGTGAACAAAGAAATTACCTGTAGGATGGACATTAACTTTAAAAAAAACCACTAGTCTAACTCATTTTACAGTTAGCAGATAAATGCTTTTAACAAAATGGTAATGGGTTTTAATCCCCTTGCATGAAAGATAAAATACAGACATTAGCTTTTCCAATCTTCCATTCATTCTTATACTGTTGTAATTACATTTGTTATAAGCATTTAGTTTTGTGCTTAAAAAACATTTTTTGAGATGTGGAGAGTGATATTTAATGGGAAAATATAATGATTTTAATTTATTTGAGCAAACTGTATTGGCTAGGGAGATTATGGCTTAAACTAGCTGGTGTGTTGACAATTTTCCATTAACAAGGTCTTCCCATTGTAGGTGATTTTTCAAAGCATGCTTTCAGACAGGGCACTGTAAATGTATGTTCTTCTGGTGTATTTTTAAGTCTTGAATGCTAAAATTGCTACCTATAAAGAAAGATGAACAGAGAACAGTGAAAGCTGGAAGTCTGGCCAATTGTTGGGCTTTTAGACTCTCTTTTTTTTTTCCAACAGGAAAATACAAATTGCTGCTTGAAATAAAATTAATTTCTATCTTTGGACACTCTCAATAAGATGTTAGTATTCAATTTGATTTAGATAGGAGTGAAATCCAAACCTGAGTTTTCCAAATCACCTTTGCATTTTACTGCTGATTGACGCTTTAAGAGAGCTCTGCCCCCAAAAACAGGTTCCCAAAGGAAAAGTAGATGATATGCAAAGTGATCTGCATAATTAGGTAAGCTGGCCATCCAAGCCCCCCTTTCTGATACCACTAGAGATAGGGCGAAGAGGACAAAACTTAACCCCTCTCCTTTAAATAATGACTCTCCTTCAAAACAACAAAAGAGAAATTTGGAATTTCATGAGGATTACTCAGAATCCTCCCAAAATAGTCTTAGCTTTGTCAAATCTGGATTTAAATGTCAGTAATTTAAGGCTAGCTTTATGAATACAATGCCTATCTCCTGCAGCTGGGCCATATTATTTCAGTGACTTTTTTTATGCTGAAGTTGGCTATAAGTCCTATGCTTGATTTATGAAGCAAAACACTCTATTTACTGTACAATGCTATAGTGCTGACATGCGGGGTCACTCCATAATGCATTTGGAGTGGAGCGTGGGAACAGGGTTAAATGAGCAACATGCAATGGTTTATGAATGTAAAATGTGGCTTTTACAAAAAAGAAAGCAAAATTCTAAGGTCCCAAATGAAAATTGTGACAAACAGTAGCAAGCTGTTTGAATTTATTCGTAAGCACAAAGATTACATTTGACTAGGCAACTTTGGGCTGAACTGAAAAATACAAAATGTAAAAAAATAAATAAAAATGGAAGTACAGATTTTCTAGCAATCCTGAAGGCGGTAGGGTTCTATATACCTAGAAACTTCTCAGGTTCACATGGATCCTCCATTACAACGATTGCTGTTTTTTAGGAAATCAGGAATATGGGACATAAACAGGGAAATGTTTACAATACAACTATTTTTAGAATTGATTACAATTGTCAAATTTGGGTGGCTCATAACCTGAAAACTCTCAGACAAAGGCACTGATACAACACAGAAGTCATCTCATCATATTCTGAATTTTAATTCTAAAATGAAACCTCAACATTCATGTAGGTTCTTTCTTATAGAATCAACAAAAGACAAAATAAATGGATGACTGGTAGAGAGGGCAAATGATTCCCTCTTCAGGTAGGTTTGCAGGGGCCTGGGAGTGGGGGGTGAGGAGGGGGAAGCAACTTTCCTCATTTTATCAACTGGTCATGAACACCATGTGGAATTCAGGTATAAGATGGAGAATAGAAACTCAGAAAGAGCCAATCAAATGATTTGCTAGTTCTTTAGTCAATTTGTGATTCCTCGCCCCACCCCCACCCCCGGCCCTGCCACCCCGCCCCGCCAATTTGAATCCTTCTAAAATCACTTTTCTAAGTAAAGACAGCAGAACTTTAGAATGAAACATTGCAAATTTGTACCACGCAGAAACTAGAGAATGCTTTCCCTCATGTGTCGCATGTTAGAGAAAATACATACCAATAGTGTCTTGACTTGTTTTAAGAAAATGCCACGGGAAGATGTGAGTCCCAGATACTCAACAGGGTAAAAAGAAAAACGGGCAAGAATCACGCCAGACCTGAGTGACAAATGGAAAGTAATTGGTGAAAAGGAAAGAGAAAGTGAATGAGGAAGACGCATTGGGAGAGAGCAATCATTTTGGAGGCAGATTAATCTTCGTGTTTCCATTTAAGATTAGGCTGCCACTACTATTTAACACCTGTCAGAGCTGGATATCCTTTTACAGTTAAAACAATAGCCACTTGAAAAAATAAAAGTGACTGCTTTTGAGAAAACATTCATACAATTTTTTCCAGATTCTCCTCTGACATTAGGGGAGATGTTGCAGCGTTACCACATGACCACAATGATGCCAATCCTGGAAGTGGAACAGCTGTGTAAAATATTAAAGCCACCTTGAACATGTTGGTTCTATGAAAAAAGTGGTCTAAAGGTAATGCCCTAAAGCAACTGAATACTGTAAAGTTATCTTACAGGGAGATCATTCTTAGATACTAAGGGTGAGACCCAAATGCTTCAGTGAAACTTAATTTCCTGCTAGCTAGGGAAAGAATGACAAATATCTAATTTGATTAACTCAGGATGAGAGCTGGTAGGTCCTGCCACCCTTGTGACTGATAAGATTTCAACTTAATAGCTGCAGTCAGGGTCTATCCCCTGCCTTTATTTGGGGCAACACTTTTGCTATCAGACCGATGGAGTATTTTATCAGTCTAAGAGAGGAAGGGAAATAAAATTATCTGTGCTCCCAAGAGTCTTGGAAAATCTCCACATTTTGTCTTGAACTGAGACAGTTTGATTTGGCGGGGTCTGAAGCATCAACAGCTCAGTAGATAACCCAGTATCAATGAGACTGATGCTAACCCAAGCCAAAGGGCCATTACATAACCGTTCTTTCTATTGAAACAAAGTAGGGAGTACAATGACAATGCTGTAATATTAAAATATGTGATTGCTGTCCCTTCCTTGACTCCCTCCCCCCGACATTATGAAAAGCTATTTGGCACTTTGCACGGAGTAAAAAGAAGGTTGAAAGAGTACAAACCCACAAATCAGTACAATTCAGTGCAATGTGAATGTTGACTCTGCTTAACTGTGTATTACCAAGTGTCAGTACGGCAAAGTGCTAAGAGAAGGAGTTCAGTAAAATCCTACCTTCAAGGGGATATTAGGAATTTTAAAATTCAACTCTTGGTCTTTCTTCCCCAACCACCACTGCTATCTGGCATCAACTCGCTTGCCTTTATCAAGGCTTAACCTTGGAGTCCCCTTCGACTTCTAGTTAATCATACTCTCCATGTCATGAACATCTTTAACCACATTGCTCTTGTGTTCCCTCCTTTTCCCCTACTATCTTTGTTGAGACTCTCATCACTTCTCATCTTGTCTCCTTGTTTCCTGTCTCTTTTCTATTTTCGGTTCAATTCACGCTATCAACTAGTGCCAGATACACATCTGAGTGTACCATGCTCCTGCTCTGAAATCTGCAGTTACTCCCTTTGCCTAAGAAATGAGACGGCTAACTCCCCATTAGTGCTTTCACGGGTCTGTACACTACAGCTCCAGCTTACTTTGGAACCTCCCTCTACTCTAGACTCCCCAGTTCAATAATATTTAACACAGTTCCCTGGACCTAAAGTTTAATGCTTATAATTGAAAGAATATTCAATTATAACAGAAAGAATATTTGAAATGGATCTTAATAGTGAATAAAATTGCACTATTAAGATCCATTTCAAATATTCTTTCTGTCTTATACAATTCTTCCTATTCATCAGTTAGATGCATATCCCTTCTTTATCCTATTTTCTTTGTGGCAATTATGTTATGTTACTGGTCCTTAAAGCTATTTGGCACTTACGTCATTGAACCTAAGTTTAAGCTCCTGGAGGGCAGGGAATCTCATGCATTTTTGGCATTCCCTCCGGCACTCTGAATAGTGACTTAGACACAATAGCTGCTCTATAAAATGTACTGTTTTGCATAGAAAAAAATATAGAATTCAATAAGGAGAAAAATAAAATTTTATGACATTTCAATTAAAAAAACGGGTAGATTTTGAAAGGCATTATATTCCACAATAACTTATACAATTTATAGAATATGCAGTACAAAAAAGTAGGTAGAAAAACTCATTTTCAGGAAAAACTTTAACAAATATACATCATTCACATTCTACAATGAGTAGCTCACCCTTCAGAAATGGAAAGTATTACCATTATTCCCAAACACAAATTCATAGAAATTGTTCTTCACCCTGTCAACTCAAGATCTCTATTTATTTCATCCCAATCTTCACCATGGCTGGAAGGAAAACTCAATTTTAGTCTATTCTCCAGTTTTCTCACAAATAGATATTAATTGATTTTTCCGAAGGATGCTAGTTTCATCAACAAGTAATACTTGACTCTGCTTGTGAATAAAATCTTCCCAATATCTTAGAGGTCACTAGTTGCACAATGGAGGTTGTCACTTTAACTGTGCTTCCCTTGAATGAATTGGTCTGGTTTTCACCCTATCCTTTCTTTTCTAGAACCTATAGAATAAGAAATCTTCAAAAAAAAAAAAACACACACACACACACCTTGAGATGTTCATCTTTGAGTGGTGAGTTTTATTTACCTCAAGATGTCATCTAGAGAAAAATGTTAAAAACATATTGCTTCATACCTACTGGAATTTTGTGCCAGTGGCAACTGAGAAGTTTTGTGCCAGGGCATAAGAAATTGGATGCATCAAGAAACCTGCTAGGGTGACAGACTTCTCGTTTGCTCAGGACATTTTAGTTTTAGTACTGAAAGTCCCATGTCCCAGAAAACCCCTCAGTCCAGGACAAATCCTATGGCGTTGATCTTATTGTTAACAGTAGTGCTTGGGGACAGTTCTTTTCATAACATACCCTTCTGTAACTCTGAATATTGTATTGTATATTGAGTACTTATTCAAAAAAAGACATATGCCAGATAATAAAAAAAAAAAAATGTTGGTCAATTCCATCTTTGTCCCAAGAGAAAAGGCCTCCCTAGACCGGCACTACTAACCTGGGGATTCCAGGCCCTTCTGGAACTACGGAGTAACCAGAAGGATCCTGCAGATCCATATGTACACCAGACAGTATCTGCAGACAGAATATGACTCACACATATATGTATCATTGCTCTTCAAATATTTGTAAGAACTACTCTCATAAATAAAATAGGAATTCATTTACAATATTTAAAAATTCAGTGCATGCGTCTTAGAATTACAGACTTTCAGATCTGGATGGGACCTTGGAGACTGACTCATCCAACCCCAGTCTTTTACAAAAGTGGAAGCTGAATTGCACAGCTAGTTAATGGAATGTGTGCTCCATGAATGAATCTACCTCATGGTGCTAAGCTAATTACAGTAGGGTTTATATAGCTTTTATAGAATTGTGATTAAGTCCTGTGGGGATATGTGATCACTGATTTGCTATCTATCTTCAAGGGCATTAAGCAGTGACTCCCCACCCTTGAGTTATACAGTGGCAGCATGGACTAAAGTGCAAAGGGACAAAGACCTGAGCCTTAGGCCAAATTCTGTCACCAACTAGTCTAGCGACCTTGGGCAAGTCATTTACCAGCTCTAGGTTTCCAAAGCCTCATGTAGGGGAAAAAAAAAAAAAAAGAGGACTGGTCAAGATGATACCTTAGGTCCCTTTTCTCACTAACATTTTATGAGCCTGTAAACTATTAAGAGAACTTCCTTGGTCAAAGCTTAAAGAAAATTGGCTCCTGGAGGTTTAGTGGGAGCCAAGATTACACAATTAGTCAATGGCAGAGTTACAATTAGAATCTAATTCTCTGGACTCCCTGCCTTTTTATCGATTTTGGTCCCCCCCATAGTATACATAATTAAGCTCACAATGACTTCCATCTGCCCCAAGGAAGTGTGGAATCACAGATCAACACAACTATGGAAAAGAGAAGAGTAAGAGATAATGATAAAGTCCAAGCTTAGTAACTTGAGACTTTCTATTTTGTGGGTTATGTCCAAGCAATGACCATTATTGGTATCATTCTTGCTGTTGTTATTATTGTTATAATTAATAACTTATACTTGATGGATGCCTTAGAGCTTATAAATCACATTATAAGGATGATGCTATTTAAGTCCACAGCTACACTCTAAAATATTTAGAGGTCGTTTTTATCATTATTTTATAAGCATGATGGTTGATGGTCTAAGACTGACTCTCTAAAAGTTAGCTATTAGCCACATGTGGCTATTTAAATTTAAATGTATTAAAATTAAATGAAATTTGAAATTTTGGTATTTGATAGCACAGATATGTAGCATTTCTATTATTGCAGAGCATTCCAGTCAACCCTAAGAAGTTGTGACTTGCCTGATTCCACATAGCTAGTAAGTGGCAGAGCCAGGGCCTTAGTTTCCTGGACTCAGGACTACTGGCCTCATCTGCTTATAGCTTCTTCTTGCCTTCTAGTCTACATATGGTTCATGTGCCCTTTAATTAGTTGTGTCCACTAAAAAAGCCCAACCCTTATGGGATGCATAACGAGGAAGAAACATTCTAGTTTACAGAATGCACTGCACTCTCAGGTAAAAGAACAGATGAACAAAGTCTGAGCAGAGAGCTAACAAGCACGTCCATTAATATTTATTGCTCTGTGCCTTTTAAACACCACAGAATTTACAAATATTATCAGTGTTAAGCCTCTACTTTTCAAAGACCAATTCTGATTCTTGAATCAGCCAAAAAGAGACAAAAGCAGGACTGAAATTCATATTACTTGGAATTCCAGACAGAGTGATTTTACCCACTTTTCCTTAAAAAAAAAAAGAAAAGAAAAATTTATTAATAAACATATATTAAGGAAGAAATCTGAACATTACCATACTTTTGCTTACGTTGGTTCTCACAGTTATCATAGAAAGACTAATAATTACCTAGTTCCACATCTAAACTTAATTCAAAAGTGGAAGAATATATTGGAGCTATTACCAAAAGGGCAATGAAACCTAGGGCCTTGTTTTCAAACCCACTTTTTAATAGATCAAGGGTGCACAGCCTACAAAGGAAACAGCATGATATCTGCAAAGTCTGAGCGTTGAGGCCACGCTAGGACTTGGTTATATTCTTTGCTGACTCTTTCCTAATTTGTGGCCTCAAGTGGATCCCTTAAATGCTCTGAGACTCAGTTATCCATCTGGAAATGGATAAAATATTGCCCTCCTTGCTCTGAGGACTGATAATAATGCATGCATAATATCTGGCATAGCACCTGGTGAAATGCGGGTATTTAATAAGGAAGAGGTATTATTATTAATTTCCCTCAGGAAGACACATGAACATACTGCTTGGTATAGCTACTTTCATCATTACTTCAGTTGAAAACAAAAAATCAAACTACTAAGAAGTGAAAATTTTCACCTAAGAAAATTCTAGGTTACCAATCTAAATTGTTACCTAATTGCTATCACTATCCCATCTCACCCTAACTATATTTATTTATAATAAACCTCTCATTGAATGGTTAACAAAACAGTGAATCTAGAAAAGCATGGTTTGGGATATCTATTACATATGTGCATGTTCATAGATTTCACTCCGGGGGAAAAATACAAATACTCATCTTGTACCTATGTTTTATAAGAACAAGTTCTATGGTAACTTCTAAATTCATTATTAGCAAAGGTTGTATTTAAGATTCCTATGTCTACTGCTTAGTAACACCCAAATTAGTCTCGATGGAATTAGCTGTAATTAAGGACATTGTGAAATATGGTGGGGCAAACAGAATTACACTGTATTACTTTATTAATAATATTCTTTAACTACACTGTAAATTGCTATTAGGCCTGCATATTACTGCCTGGATATGGAAATAGTCTTTTGCTATGCTAATCTAACACAATTTTCTTTTAAATGTAAACAAATTATACTCTATTAATATGCTGTTCTACTTGCATAGATAATTATTGTAACAGTAAGGAATGAAATTGTTCTGCTTTCTCTGTTTCTGATGGAAAAGGGGCTACATAAATAGTTTAATAGGGAACTAATTATGCAAAAAATTTAGATGCCTAAAATGTGTTTGTAATTACATTAAAATGGTCTTCTGTTCAAATATTGGAAAGCCTGCTAATTGGAGGCTAGCTGAAAATTTAAATATTGTGAATCAATGATTTAATACAGTACATGTTTAGTTGTGTTTCTGTTCATATTTGTCTTGAAAATGAAGAGAATATTTAACAGTGTTTAATAAGAAGGGGTCTGAATTTCATACCAATGAAGTTAGTCTGCGGCAGACTGGAATTTTAAACATGTACTTTACAGCATTATCTTTAATTTACTCAAGGGTATGGGCAACTTTTGGCTCAGTAACAAGAACAACAAAAGTTTACTGCTTGGAGGATAAGTTGATATGAAAAGAAAATCTGATATAGACCAAATCAAAGAGTTCTGGAAAATGCCCCACGACAGGCGAACCAGAATTGATACGGTGTAAATTGCTAAATTGTTTTAGATAAATAAACACATGTAGCAGATCACCTGCCTACTCTCCAAGGATTTCCAAGTGTGTCCCCTTATCCAGTGGTAATTAAGGAGTGTTAAAGACGGAGCACCTTGTTCTAAATGATTCTTCCTGGCATCCAAGCTTTTATTTTGATGTGGAACGGAGGTTCTAAATCTGAGACAAATGCAATGCTAAAATAAGCCCACTCTTTTGGAGAGAATTTCAACAACCTGTCCTGAATTTTAAACTATTTTGGAAAAAAATAAAAAGAAGGGCAAACTGTTCATTATAATTTTTAAGACAATACAAATGAGAGCACTGCATATGTAACCAGGATTAATTGCACAGATAATTGGGAGTCTAGAAATAACCTTATAGTTTAAAATTCTTGCTTACTTAACAGAGCAGTTGTAAGGATCAAGAGAAATAATGTATTTGAAAGCGTGTTGAAGGGTTTCAAACTAGAAAGCCCATAAGGAAGGTAGCAAGACAATCGCCATGGTTATTAATAATGATGAAAATAGAATGTAACTTGTCCTACAATATAATCCCCCCTGGATAGTTCCTTCCACTCAGACTCTTTGTGGTACAAGGCGGTGGTCAAGATCCTGCAATGGAAGTAACAGGCCACAGTGCGACTCCTTGGCTCTACCTACTAGGGCCCGATGAACTGAGAGAAGATGCTTCATGGACCTGTTTCAAACTCTACTCTAGGAAACAGTCACAACCAGTCAACTCATTTCTCTTAACCCACTGCCATGTTCTTTGACCTAAGTGATATCTTTACTGCTTTTGAAAGATTTAAAAAAAAAAAAGACTCCAAAATCAGTTGTAAACACTTTTGAAGACACTCACTGTTTATTAGGCAAAGTCCAAAATCTTAGCCTGGTTCAAGACCGTCTGCCCTTTCAGCACTACCTACCTATCACCTCTGTGAGCTCTCTACTTGGCCCTGGGGGATCCTTCCCCTCCCCAATGCCATGCCCCTTTCCACGTCTTGGCCACTATGCCTGCCACTCTCCTTTCTGGAAAGCTTCCTCCTCTTTCCCATTAGTCTTCCTTTCAGGCCAAACTCAAATTCTCTCTCTTCCTCTAACAACCTTTGTTGAACACTCTAGTACTCAGTGACATCTCCTTCCTTTACAATTCCACTAGCACATGATGTCTGCGCCTTTCCCTTGGTACTTGGCTTGTTACTTATTTTTCTTAGTATTTTCCTCTAATTTGATAATATGTTCTTCCAAGTAGTTTATACACCTGCATGTTTCTAAGAGTACACGTATTGGGCTTTGTACAGAACCTTGCATTTACGTGAGGGCAGAAGCAAAAGGCACTCAAAGAATTTGTGGGAATGTTCTCCAATCAGCTTGGCCAGTTCATCACAAGTCATCCATTCGAAAGTACAAGGTGAGGCTGGTAGTCTGAACATATTAACAGTTCTATCTGCCACATGATTGGCTGCTGGGTTTGCCTGAAAAGGCTTCTTGGATTATGGTAAAACAGAAGAGTTCACAACAAGTACTTTGGTGAGAGGGTACCTGGTCTAATTCTAGCCTACCATTAACCACAGTTACCCACCCCTGTCTATGCATAGTACTGACACTGGAACTAGACAGATGACATACCTGAAAACTCTCAATTCTGTTTCTGCTCTACTAAAACTATTTTGCATGTCTATTTTCAAAATAAAAATGTCAAAGATATAAGATTTCTATTTTCTATAAATGTTTAGTTGGGGTATTAATTATGCCTCATAAAAGCCACATGACCATCACATTCTCTGCTAATGGGCAAGAATAATCACAAACACAGTCCCCATCTCCCGCTGGTAGTTCTGCCATCAGTATCTACCTTTTAAAAAATAACACCAGGACTTTTATACTAGTGGAAAATCATATATTGATTGAGGCAGTCATCGAGTAATGTATTCCCTTTTTCTTCCCATAATTATTAATGAGCAGTGAAATGCCAACATGGTAGAGACAGAAGGGAGAAGAAAGAACAGCAAAGACACTGATCATTCAAAACTAAAGAAGCAGCTCATGAATAATGGAGAACTATGTGCATGCAAATTGCCAGGGGAAATAATTTCTAATTTTCAATGATATTGCCCTTAGTCTTCTCTACTTCATTCAGAAAGGTTCTATTCCAAAGGCCAAGAGGATACAATGTGTGTATTCTACACAAATACTCATGAGAATGAAAAATGGCTATATTCTCTTTGATAAGTGGAACAGTCAACCTAATAAAGTACTTTCCCTAAATTAAAATTCTCATTACAGAGAGGAGACCATTCTTGTCCACACTTAGCCTTTATTCTTTGCCATCTGCTATGTTCCTAGCTGCAGAAACCTGGAAGAACCTCATTCAATGTATTGCCACAGAGAGAACCCAAAGGTAGGTCCTATGGAAAGTGGGTCACTGGGAAAGCTGGGCTCACTAATTTCTCTTTCCTTTTTCAATCGAGATATATATTATGCTTCCTTGATTTTTGCAATTTTTCCCACTGGTTGTATTATACATACCATTAAAGTTGACCAGTAAAAATATAATCTGTGCCAGACTAGTTCATTGTCACATCTTCTGATCTCCCAGGATATGATTTACAGCCAGAATATTAAAATCCAAGAAGGATTTAGCTCATGCACATGTTGTCACTGGTAACCCGCGATAATAAGGTAACCTTGTATATTCACAGTGCCATATGTCACATGCATAAATACTTATGTAGACAGAGAAACTGATTTTCAGAAAACCCATGCCTTCCAATAAAAAAAAAATGTATTCCCTGGAGTACTTTGCCAGAGCTTTAGGTTATTGATTCAATTTACTGTCTAACTTTCAGAGCTTTATTTCTGGTTTTACAGGAATTACCAGAAAATCAGATTATAAAAGTTTTCAGGAAACAAAGAATGAGTATTTACTAAAAAGTCCAAGTGAAATGAAATCTATCAGTAGAAGCCCAAATGTAAGCCACTTAAAGATTTAGATTCAAGACAGATAAAGGTGTGTGTGTTTTTTTAAAAAGGACATTCATTTTCTAGTGTGTGTGTGTGTGTGTGTCTGCATGCGCACACAATCTCTAACATACATTTTTCTATAAAATAAGGTATTATAACCACTAAAAATGACTATGTAGTTCTGTTTTTATTGCCTTGGAAACAATGTCCATGATATTTTGAGTTAAAAAAACATATTTACAAAGCTGTATGTAGACTATGATCCTCATTTTTTTTATTAAAAATTTGCATATGTAAAGGAAATAAAAGGCATGAAAAATATTTGCCTACATGTGATTATCACTAGAGTGAGATTATGGCTAATTTTATGTTAATTTTTATATGTCTTTCATCCTTTCTCCATAAATGGGGAAGTAGACATTAAGGTCAATATTAACCATTGGATGAAATGCATAAAAATCAGAAACAACTTAACTACATGCCGTGAGCATGGTAGGTGCCAAAACCTATCGATTAATTATTTGTTTGATTGATTGAAAAGGTGTCACTAAAGGGAAGTGAGAATAAAGCTTAAGGGATTACAGAGGAAGAGTGGTGTGGCTAAAGGCTACAGTTGGTTTTATTTTGTTGGCAGCTGTAGAATGATTCCTATTCTGCTTTCTATAATTTAAGTTGTGGAGCTCTAAGTGGCTGCCCTCAATTTGCTACAGAGATAGTAATAACAGCACCTTACAGTTTACAAAGCACCTTTTTTTTCTACATCTCATTGGAGACCTGCATTTCTCCTGTAGGAACCCAGAAGCTATTACCCTCTTTTCAGATAAGGAAACTAAGCACTGAAGAGTGAACGACATATTAAAAGTCTCCGAGTTTGTACACTAGTTAGGGTTATACTAGCGACTATAACAAAGTCTACTTAGTACAATAAATCGTTTTTATTTTCTTTGACACCCATCCAGGTGTTCCTGATTGGTGGAGAGTCATCCATGAGATGCTATTTATTCACAGATCTAGTCACCTTGCATCTGTGATTTCACCTTCCTGTAGTCTTTGAATCGTCTATATCCAGTAAGCAGATGGGGAAGGAAGGAGTGGAATTAAACATGTGCATTTAAGCTCCTTGGTTGAGAAGTGACATCCATAATTTCTGCTGGTAATCTATAACTAGAACAAGAGACATGGACCCCACTAGGACACAAGAAGATGATGCTGAGAAATAACCCCAGCCTGGGCAGATGCTTTGCAGTGCAACTCTCTTCCATGGAAGATGAAGACACTACTACAAGCCTGTAAGTACAGCCTCTATGACTATAAAACAGATATGACTATAAAACAGATATATAACTTTGAATCCAGTGTTCTGGCTACCCCCACACATGGCGTCTGCATCCACAGTCGACTCAGCCTGCATCAGAGCTTCTGAGGGAGTCAGAGGCTGACACCAACACTAGGCAGCACTGGAGAAGGGGCTGTCACCAATGGGAAGAATGCCTGAACCATCCATAAGGAGAACCAGGCTGGAGCCCTGGCCCTGCCATGTCTGACTGAATGGGCCTGAATAAATCATGAAATATCTCTACATTTCTTCATTCAGATGCAAACCTGTATTTCCCAAACTGTCCCACTCAAGCTTCTGGACTCTTCTATTCTTTTCCCCACAGATGTTCACACACTTCTATAATGTCATAAGAGTCCATGAGAACCCCTTAAGAATGAGAGGCAGCCAGTAAAACCACGTCATTGACATGTTCCAGGCAAATGTTTAAAAAAGGCAACATTACTTAGCCTTGGTAGTACTAGTTGAATAACTGTTTCATTTCTATTAGGCTATTAGAAAAACATTTTTTTAATTGCCCACTCCTATTAACTACCTCTGTGGATCAATGGGGAAACGCAGAACTCCATCTCCTGAAGCCCCACACAGTTACTCTGAAAATGCCTTTTGTTTCTGTAATCTTGACAAATGCATTCCAGTCACACACACCTTTCCTATAAAGAGCATGTGCCTGGAAAGACTGTTTCTTTCCTTCTCCACTTGTCTGATTCCAGAAGTGTATATTGAGCTGGAAGTGGCTGGAGGTAATGGACAGGGAGCGACACTGAAAAGCACATTGGTGAAGCAGAGCAACAAGTCAATCAGGAGCCTTGATGTCTGTCATACTGTTTCTCAGCTCTATCGCTTTCTTCATCATAAATAAATGCATAATCGGCACTCCATCTTGAACAGCTCACTCTTACCCTCTTCTCCATCATCTCCATGAAATATATCAGAGAGAAAAAATAGAGAGAATTAACACAAGGAACTCCCATGTGCCCCTTCCTTCTACCAACTTTGTTAAATCTTAATACTTTTGTACACTTGTTTCTGGTTCTTTAGGAAATAATATAAATAATCTTTTAAATGGTAAAACCTGACTAAATACTGTTTCTCTATTCCACTACCCTCTTTTCTTAGCCAGAGGTAACCATAATCTGAATGTTACTAACCTCAATATTCCCAATCTAGTGTTTATCATTTCCATGCATAAATTTTCAAAAACTATAGCACTTTCTTTGCATAATGTCAAACTTCATAAACTTTATATATAAATTAGGGGCCCAGTGCACGAATTCCTGCACCTTGAAAGGAACTGTGGGTCGCAAGGCTGCAGTGGGCACAAAAGTGGGTCTCAGCCCATCCTCCGTGCCCCGCCCAGCCCCTCTCTCAATGGCCCCTGGTGCCCTGTCTGCCAACAGCCCCACTCCCACTGCTGCCACTCCCATGCTCTGACAGTGCTGGCCCTGCTTGCACCCGCTGCTGGCGCCAGCCCCAATCGCTCCACTCCGTCCGTGCGTGCAAGCAGCAACTGCTGCCCTGATGGCCTGTCAGGAGCAGAGGGAGG
The DNA here is from genome assembly GCF_964212035.1 of Myotis nattereri. NCBI lineage: Eukaryota > Metazoa > Chordata > Mammalia > Chiroptera > Vespertilionidae > Myotis > Myotis nattereri. Next base: position 40,599,839 of record NC_138083.1, on the reverse strand, counting down.
TAGAGAAGCCCTCAGGGGCAATTGGGGCTGGTAGACTCTGCTCACACCAACTGACAGCGCCAAGTAATTAGAGCCAGCACCAGGTGCTGGCAGTGGGTGTGAGCGGGGCTGGCGCCAGCAGCAGGTGCAAGTGCTGAGCAGGACTGTGGCACGTGGGAGCAAAGAATTTTCAGTAATTACCAGAGGCTCCTCCGATGACATGGACCAGCACCCTGCCTTGGTCTGGCACCCCCGCTCATCTACTCCACCAAACCACCACAGCCGATGCCCACTATGTTCAGCACTCTACCACCTGCTGCTGATGCCCACCATGTTCCGCACACACCCCCTGGTGGTCAGCGCACATAATAGCGACCAGTTGTTCTGTTGTTCCACCATTCAGTCTATTTGCATATTAGGGCTTTATATATAAAGATGGTATCTTACAGTAAATATTATTCTATACTTATTTCTTTTGTTGTTAAAAGTGTTTTTGAAATTTAATTATTAAGTGTACTGTACTCTAGGACATTCATTTTGAGAGCTAGAAAGCCACCTTTATGTATAAATACACCAAATTTTAAAGCCCATTCTCCCTGTTAAAGATGTAGGTGACAGATGTTACATTAACATTCTTGTACGTGTTTTATTGTGGAAAAGTATGAGTGTATTTGTGGTTATATATATGTAGAAATGGGTCAGATATGGCATTCTGGTTTTAAAGAGTCCTAAAAATACCTGTTATTTCACTTAACTTGCCAAGTGCCATTTTAGCTATCTGATTGGTTTTTATTTGTATATCAATAATTCTTGGTGTGATTAGTATGTTCCCATGGCCATTTGGGTTACTTATTCTGTTAATTTATCATTTATGTCTATTTTTATATTATAGTGTATCATTTTAATGATTCATAGGACCTCATTATACGTCCTGAGTAATAATTCCTTATTAGTTTGGATTGCAAATATGTTCACCCAAGGCTTGCTTGGTTGTTTGTTGTTGTTGCTGTTTTTACTTCTGGGGGGGGGGATTCTTTGTTTATAATAATTTTAATTTTTAGTATAGCGAAAGTCATAAATATTTTTCTTTATGATTTATGCTTGTTGCATTTTGTTTAATGATAATATCTGTACTCACAAAGATATTTTCCTATTTTTTTTTCTCAAAGTATTTCTTTTCCTTAATCCCCTGGAATATGCTCTTAAGCATTAGTATGATTAGGCATCTAATATCCTGGAAAACCAATTATTCCAGAATTATTTATTGAACCAGTAGAGCTAGTTCCATTCTTATTATTCTTCCGAGTTACGTTAATTTTCTTGGCTCCTTGTATTTTAGTAATAACTTTAGAATCACATGATGAGATTTTTTTTTATTGAATTTGCATTGAATTCATAGATTAATTGTGGAGATAGAGATTAATATCTTTATAATGATAACTTTTCTCACCCAGGATCTTGGTTTATCTTTTTAGTCTGGCATTCTTTTTTGTCTTCCAGTAATGTTCGTAACGTTCTCCACAAAAATCTTGCTCATTTTTAATTAAATTTGTTTCTAGTATCCATGTAAGAATGTCAAACCTGTAGAGAATTTTTATGAGTTATTTGAGCCAAACTGATGACATGCTGGGAAGTAAGATCTCTTCCAGAAAATGACAGCTTTGAACATCCTTTTATGTATTTGGAATTAAGGAGGGAACTAATGAAGGTGGAGGAAAGCAAGGCAGGTATGTCTCTATGATTTGATTACAGGATCCTTAACAAAATTATGTGCTCACTTGAAGGTGCTGATGCCTCCAGGGGTCTGAAAAAGTGGATTACTCTTGACATTTCAAAGCTGTTTTATGCTAGATGCACAGGAACAAAGGGCTTGCTTTAGGCAGAGACAAACCTATAGGCCTGGGGCATTACTTCCATGGCCTGCCCAGTTAGGGATTTAGGATGTGATCACCCTGTGAAGTCACTAAACTTGTTGGATTATGGAACCCCTTTTTTTGTTCACAATAGGTGTCTTACAGAATTTAATATTTGGAACATCTCACTTTTAATATTTTAATTGGTTATTTCATGTGAGGAAAAACACTATTTAATTTTGTATGTTGATGCTTTATCCAACAACCTTTCTTAATTTTCCTGTTAGTTCTAATGATTTGTCTATGGAGTTTCTTAATTTGTCTATGCAAACAATAATAATATCTAAAATAAAAACAGGTTTTTCTCTTTATTTCAAATGTGTTTACTTATATTTCTTTTTCTTGTCTTATTGCACTTGCTAGGACTACCAATAAAGAGTACGGAGGAATACACTGATAGTGGGCATCTACTCCTGTTTTTTTCCTAATCAAAATGGGATGTGTCTAATTAATGATGTTTGCTCCACGTTTTTCATGGTTCACTTTCCAGGTTTAGAAAATTTTTTCTATTTCTAACTTGCTCTGAGTTTAATATTTGTTCTTATTTTTTAATTATCAAGTTTTGCCCAAGTTTGTCTGCATATATTAAGATAATCATATTCTTTTCCTCTGTTCATCAGCTAATGCAAATCATATTAGCATATTTCCTGATGTTAAATTATTCTTACATTCCTGAAATAAACCCATATTTGTTCATGTTTTTAAAAATACACTGGTAGAGATAATTTGATATTATTTTATTTAGGCTGATGCAACTATGTTTGTAAGTATGAGTAATCTATATTTCTTTCTTTAACTATCTTTTAAAATTTTTACCTAGGTTACAGTTTTTCTTCCTTCTCTATGCTCTGAAATAGAGAAAGAAAGATATGATGCAACTGTTTTCTAAAGCTTTAGTTGGTACTAAGATATGGGATATTACTCAGTATTATAACCTAAAATATTTCTAAATATTACCACATTTTATTAAGCTCTTAATAGCTATATTTTTATTTCTAAGATCCCTATTTTTATAACTTTCTATCCCTGCTTCAAGTCTACCTGCCTGTTTCATAAACTTTTTCTTTTCAATTAATATAATATTTTCATTTATCTCTTTAAACATTCTAAATATTGTCACTTTAGTCTTTTCTGACTACACCATTTTGTTTAGAATTAGATTTTTTCTCTTGTTTTAGATTTTTTTCCTGCAAAATTTTTCTATTCTCTCTACTCCTATCTCCTTTTCTCTTTTTATCTATCCTCCTAGGTTTTCCTTTCTCAACCTGTGACATTCGGTCAACAGGCAGATCATATAAAAACATCAGTTTTCCTTCTCCATCATAATTTGAGAGATATCACAATTCCAATCATCAGATGGCTGGCTCAGTTCCTTGTTTTGAGGCAGTGTTTTTGTCTGCTTGTCTGCCTGGGCCCACAGAGTCCTATAAAGCTCTGACTTCAGGCAGTGAGTCAGCAATAACTTTTTTTCAAACTCATTTCAGGAGGTGGTGGGCCTACCTCAGTTCCTGGCTTCAAGCTGTAAACTTGGCTTGATCTGCCCTCTGTCTTGATAGAGCAGACTCCAAGCTGCCACTGCCTGCTTCCGGGGTTGGAATATGCACTTTCATCTCGGCTCACACTTTATGTTCCTGTTTTAATTGTGATCCACAGATATGTTTACTCATTTCTGTACCTAGCTACATCATTTTTGTTATCTCTTTTTAAAAAATCCCATCTGTAGCTGCCAAGTATTTAAGATAGAGGATTTTGTGAAAGCATAAATTCACTTTGCAATTTTACCAAAAACTGCTGAAAATTCACTTGAAATTTATTTTTTACCTTTCCTAATGTTTGGTAAAAATTTATGCACACTATTGACCCTCATGTAATCGTATTAGGTGAACAAATGAATAAGTACATGAATGAGGAAGGAGGTCATAACATAAATAGTGGAAATAATTAAAGGAAAATGAATACATATAATGCTGACGCAAAGATCCTTAAATGATTAAAACAACTGATCCAAAGTTCACGGAGAGAGTAGGCTTTAGGCAAGGTCCTACCAGGACTGCAGTTTTATTTCTCTTTGTTTTCCTATTTCAACCTTTCTCTGACCCCAGAGTTGCAGGATACCTACTAACAGTAACCAAGACAGCTTACTTCTCCATTCATAGTTAGTAAAATGGTTTTCCACAACACTCTCAGGAGTAGGAAAACATTGCTGGAGGCATCCAATAACCTTTAGCTAGGTCTCATTATATAAAACCACCTTACACATTCATTCCCAAAAGACTAACAAAAAAGATGGGATTATTTTATTCCAACCTGGCCCATTCTTTAAGCAGTGGTCAATTTCTCTAGCTACACTGCTGTCTCTTACTAAGAAGGTATAGAATGAGCCCTGAAGAGTCAACAATATCCACTGTTAGATAATTAACTTGCCCCCTTTAATGCCAATGGGTAAATTGAGTACAGAAGAAAACAGAGGTTTAATTTCATTACCCAGAGTAGGATAAGGAAATGTGTTTTTCACAGTTTGGCCTCCTCATAAAGTAGTAAGTACAGATGTAGAATATTCCTTAAAATAATTAAAATCATTTTACCCATTTGGTATATTTTATTTTTTTAAAAGAGCCCCCTTATTTAAGATCTGATACAATCCTAAAGTAATCCTTTGAAGCAGGCATTATTAGCATTATTCTCATTTTACAAGGGAACATTGAGCATATCAAGTAGGAGATGACAACTATTGTGAGAAGATGGCTAATAGAGAGTGTGGCTAAACAATTATATGATTGTTTGGCAAACATTCATTCTTTCCTTGCACCTCCGTGGGAGGAGCATAATATCCTATTCCAATGATGCTGGGTGTGGTCATGGGACTTGACTTACCCAGTGAAATATCAGCCGACATGAAATTAACAGAGACTTGAAGGGTACTTGTGCAGATTGACTTGCTCCTTTGCACTTCTGCCATCGCCATGAAAACAACACGCCCACGCTGGCCCACAGGGGCCAGCAGCATGAAAGGCACCAGGAGCAAATGTGGACTAACTTCCAGCTTGGTGCCAACACAAGTTAAGCTCAGCCTTGATCTACTAAACACCTGCAATTTGGACAAAGTCAGGTGCGTGGACAAGAAGTAATGATATAGTGTCACTGAGTTTTGTGGAGGTTTTTATGCAGCACTCATGAGTTGGTAGCTAACAAATACAGAGAGAAAGAGAAAATAAAAGGTAAGCTGGCAATATAAAAGAAGAAAATAACAAACTCAAACAATATTTTTAAATGTCCAAGGTCACTCAGAAAATGGTAGAGCCAAATGCGAATCTAAGTCCTCTGCCCCTAGATGCTTTGGTTCTCTGAGACATGCCTTGACTCTATACAATAATAGAAATGTGGCAAAGGGGTTTTATGATTTGACTGCAGCCCTGTAGTTGCAATGAGTAATTCAGCCTTGTTATAACACATGGATCATTATTACTCACCTCATTACATAGATTTATTAATGAGGACATATCAGACAGTTATTAAATATAAGAAAAATGGGAAATAACTATCAACCATTTAGAAAGCTTTTGTTCCTATAACATTTCAAACACATATTTATCAGAAAGCTGCTCTGTCCGGTAAGGCAGTCACTAATCTCATGTGACTATTTAAATTAAATAAAATTTAAACTTCAGTTCCTCAGTCACACTAGCTACATTTCAAGTGCTCGATAGCCACGGGTTGCTAATGGTTACCATATTGGACAGCACTAACATAGGATGCTTCCATCAGAAATTTCTATTGGAAAACACTGTTACAGAGAATATGCAAAGTAACACCTCCTTTTCAATTAAGTCCCGTTGACTCATGGATGGAGTTTTGTGATACTTTCAACATGCTGCACTTCACCAGGAATCCCTGGTTAAATAAGTCTCTCTGGAATTAGGACATGTGGAGTCATACAATCCTGTCAACAGGGCTGGCTGGAGAAGTTAAAGAAAATGTGTACAGGTAGTCCTGACCTCTGGCCCCTGATCCAGCTGGAGTTACAGGATAAAAGAGCTTCAGTCTCCATATGACAGCATCTGGTAGCCTGCTCAGCAGTCATGCAGCTGTGCTTACCTCCAACTTGCTGCCAAGCTCAGAAGGGAACAAAATCAATTAAAGGGATAGATCACAGTGTTTACCAAGGAGGAAACCCACCCCCCTCAAATCTATAACAGTGAGAAGAATGAGCTGGTAATAAAAAAACTGGGCATTGAGAACATTATAGCTCTTGGCCCAAATGGGCTTCTGTCTAGAGAAGTTATTGTCATTCTCTGGATTTTGTATTCCTATCTGTAAGATAAACTGAGCATGAGTTCATACTGCCAAGTGCCATAATGCAGAATTTCCAGGATGGTAAGGCTAAAATAACCCTCCATTTTTACCTCCAATGTCATCAGAGAGCTCTTTTCCATTTACAGGCCAACCGACAATGTCCACCTGACTTTTGTAGAAACCTGACATCAGACATGTGCTAGAATAACTCCTTGGGGCACTATAAAATTTTACATACAGAGTGAGACTCTATATGTAAAGTGCTTGGGGCTTTTGCATCTTGGGATGGAGCCACCAGCCTATATTCAGAATCTCAGCCTTAGTCACACACACACACACAAACACACACACACACACACACACACACACACAAAATAAGTATTTAAAATATTATAGTTGCAATAGCAACTCTTAAAGTGCATGAAATATAAGAAAATGAATAAATGCCTGGTGTGAACAGTGTTTTACAATTTCTCTTCCAAATGAAAGAGACCCCCTGTTTCTTTTCATTTGGTAGCTTGGCTTAAACTTTCATTTTTACAGTCTAGACAACCAGCAAAGTTAAATTCAAGCCTAATTTTGTTCTTTACAAAAGGAGCTTGTTTCAAAATAAAAAGGTTAATAAAAAATAAAGAAAGAAACTTGTTTGACCTTTTCTGAAAAGTAGATTATTGCCATGGGGAATGAGGTCATCATTTATCTGCAGGTATTATACTCCACCTGAGCTCCCAAATTTAAATAAAAGCCCCAACACTAAAGGTATTATTATACTTACCCATACAGAGACTGTTCAATTCTAAACTGTCTTTGATTCCAAAAAAGAATCTAAAGTTTAAATATCAAACTTTTCCCCTCATTAGTCAATCTATTGTATGCAGAAAAAATTGACAGAGATAATTCATTCAAATCTGCCAACCATTCAATGCTTCATCAATTAAACACATTAACTTATGATTCCTAATCAGAATTTTCTGAAGTTATTTATTTATCCTACGAATACAATTCTCATTAAAGTATATTATACATCCGAAGGTGTGATTAAACTTATCATAAGGCAATTAACTGCTGTGTGAAAAGCAATATGAGAAGACACGATGCGAAGAGATATAAACATAATGGTGATATGGTTTCCATTTTCAAGAAGTACACAGGCAACCTGGTAGGACCAAAAATACAAGCTACTCATCATAGGTCTAGGCACAGTGAAGTAAAGGGGTACCACAAAGATACAAAGAAATGCAATACATTCTAACTGAAAGGATCAGAGAAGGCTTAGTAGAGAACTGAACAAGGGAGCTGAGCCTAGAACAATAGAAAGAATTTGACAGGCAAAAAAGGGAGGAAGAATACCACTGTCTGTAGCCTTTTCCCAATGGGGTGAAATTTGTCATGAGACTAAGCACAGGGCATGCGGTGGGAGGTGAGAGAAAAGGGAGCTGAGCCGGTACATTGAGAGCAGATGATTAAGAGCATTGAATGACAGACTAAGGCATTTGAATTTTATGTGTAAACCATCAGGGGTTCACTTTGTGAGTGATCAAAGATTTCTAAGCAGGCAGTTGACATACTCCTATCTACATATTAGGGAGATCAGAGGTCATTGTGACAGCCTATGAAAGATGGGATAAAGTTGGAATCAAAGAGAACAGATACAAAAAATTTTTGCTGTTAAGAGATGGTGCAGGCCTAACATGAGGCAGAAAGGGCAGGGGCAGATATGTATGACATTTCAGATACATTCCTATGAAGGGGACAAGGTTGGCATTTCTAGCCTTGATGACTATGAAGCCTGACCCACTAACGCAAATCAGTTTTGCTTTCATTATACTTTTTTCCCCAAAATGTTATCTACTTTTGAATTGGCTAAAATTTCTAAGGATATAGTGTTAAATATATGTTATGTATCTACATTACCAGTTTTCTGTGGCATTGTTTGTTATCTCTTGCTGACCCAAATAGAAAGCATAAATCCCAGTACAGATGTCTTCAGTAGTAGATATTTCTTCATTCATCTATTTCTGTGATCCATACACCTTCATTGAGTACCTCCTTAGTATACAGGGCACGGATAATAGAAAAAAAAATATTTTCAACGTTCATGGGAAATAACTTGTTTCTATAGGGAGGATCATTTTTTGGAGGTGGTGGTATCTGAACTGAGCTTGGGACAATGGGAAGGATTTGTTTAAAGATAGTTTATGAGAAAACACAAGAGTGCAGGAAAGTCAGGTGTGTGTGAGAAATGGCTGGGAGTCTCAGTTTGCAGTAGGATTCATAAAGAGCAGCCGTGAAAGCTGCAGTATGAGAGGTAAGCTGGGAACAGATTTTGGAGCACCTTGAAAATTAGGACTTTATCTAGAAGACAAAAGTCACGACTGAGGATTTTAATCAGGGATTTGACATCTTTAAAATATTATTTGAAATAATGCTGGAATCAAATTCTCACATATGCTAGAAAGTTTGTCTTCATTTTCTGTTTTAAAGCTATCATAAAATATAAGGAAATTTTTCTCTCTCTAATTTGAGTAACTAATTAGCATATGGAGGATTAAAATGTTTGGGGTGTCATCAATCCTAGCTTCCATGTCTGCCACAGAAACATCATCATGCTGTTATGGATAAAGGGCAAATGAAAATAGATTACCAAGGTATTAACTACAGTCTCTACTGCTTCTGTGAAATGGCCAAACTTTTTTTAACAAAGGAAACTCTCACAATTATCACTATTAATTTGCTTTCATTCATCCAGAACATTTAAATTCTGTTTATTAATTTAAAAGAAGTAAATACAAATATCTGGTTTGGGAGCCAGTCCTAGAATTTCATAAATGATCCTGTCTAAAAATTGTTATGGCTGAGCAATAAATCCCTGGAAAATGATGCTTATATTTGTAATAGAAATGTCACCAGAGCCTTAAATATAGCAGTGCAACCTGTCTCTATTACTGTGCAGCAAAGTCAAATTTGTAATTGATTTTGACTTGCACCTCCTACAATGTGTGTGTGCTGAGTTTTGTGGCACTGGACAGGTTTGTTTTAAAAAGTAAAATCCTAATTATAGTCTAATTAGATTAATCTGCTTACCAGTTTCCCCCATTTATAATTTTTACATTCCCACCTTTCTCTTTTGAGAGCAGGTGAATGTCTTCTTAGTGCATTTTATTAGTAAATAATGGATGTAGTCGCTGTTACAACAGCTATTGGCACTCTTAAGATCTTCCAGCCACATTTCCATGAGAGGTAAAAATGAAGAAACCTCCAAGTCAAATTTTCATTTATACAGAACTGTATGTCTGATTGTAAGGGCACTGATGGACATTGTACAGCTGTTGTGAAACCATGTGTCAACATTACTTCTCAAAGTGATGTGATGGTAATTGTGGTCTTCATGCTGGTATAGAAGCAAGCAAGCCAAACAGACACACATACTTGATGACTTTAGCATCCAGCATTTAAAATCTAGTTATTTGTTGATGGAGACATGTGGAAACAGCAGTGCAGGCTGCCTGTGCACAGTACCATAATAGCTGTCTTTGGCAGTATGGATTCAAAGTTTAAAAAATTAATTTATAAGTGGTTTCAGAGATTCTACCAGCAGAGAGAACAACAGAGCTATGCTTAACCCTTGATCTGGCAGACTATGGTAGGAACATTGCCAGCTATAAAAAATAATAATCAGAGGCCCATGAACTGCTCTTTTAAAATGGTTACATTAAAACCCAGACACCTGTAGTTTTACTAGTTGCTAAAATGGCTTGTAAGCACACATGCGTGAAACAGATGTGTAACCAGAGCTGCAGTAACTGGTATCCATTTGACGAACACAGGTGAATGGTAGACGGAAGGAGGGATGGAAAACTAAGATGTGTACACATTAAACTCTAATATTTGTATACATTAAAATCTAACATTGGAGATGGCATGTAAACCACTGTCAGCATTTTTTATTAAATATATAGTGGGCTATCTCTTTGCCATTTTAAATCATGGATAATATATGTTTCCCAAAATGATCTGTTTAAATTTGGGGAAGATAATGACTGATACCCATTCCCTAAGACCTGTTCTTCAAAACATTAGTCTTACTGAAATGATTACCAATGCTATGAGGGAAACTTAACAGACTTGAAATTTTTAGAATTTTTTTCTGGGGTATATTTTTAAGCAACAATGCTTAAAGATCTTATAAAAATCAACATTAAGGTATGCTTTCAGAATTTTAGTGTCTCAACTCCCCCCCCACCACCAAAAAAACCCCACAACAACAACAAAACCATGAAGCAGGGCCTCATTTCTCGCATCCTGATGTTTGGTTGTTATAAAATTTACAATATGGTGGGTCAGTGCATTGGGGACTGAGTCACACAGGCCAGGATGCAGTGCTCCGAAAAAGTCCTGTGAACCGTTGCACAAATACATTTTTGTCTGAGTTTGGTTTGAGAGCTGGGACTCAGCTAAACCATAGGGGATTGAATTTTAGTTCAAATGTTCCAAAATTCTGGTTTACAACAACATCTGGGATGTGGAGAGTGGATCACTCACTTTGGAATTCCTTAGAAAGGAAAAATGAAATGCAGACAATAGTAACATTCAGCAAGAACTGTCCTTCCAGAAATCCTCATCACACCTGGGATGGAAACTGTGAGCCAGTGTTTCCTCTCAGATGTCTTAGGGAAAGAAGTGCAAACGGAATGAGCGAGTTGGAGCAAACAGGCATCTATGTGAAAACCTCTCTGAATTGAGAAGGAAAACAGGATATGTGTTCATGCTCCCATAACTCATCAGGAAAACTCATTCCAAGTCATTCCCAGGGATGATCTACTCCCCCAGAAGACCTTATCTTTCCACATTTTTTTCCATTCTGAAAACATATTATAAAAAAAAAAAAGTCATTCTTGGACTGGGAATGCAGCCTCTTGCAAAATGTGAATGAAAGACATTTTGACCTGAAGGTTGGTACAGTGTTTTTAAAGGGCTACATAGCTGTTCATTCTGCAGCCCCAGCACTTCCTGGGACTCAAATGTTTCTTCAGGGACTTAAGTGCCATTGATGGTGAGGAAAGTGAGGTGTAGAAAGTACCTGCTAAGTCTTCAACGCAGAGAGTCAACGGGGCAAAGCTGTTTGGACAGATTGCAAGGTCATTTTGGATATTTACACTCTATCTGTTAAATATTCATTTATATTCTGACAACTATGTTCTTGTTTCAGGGGCTTGCAATTACTGGGCACTCCTAGGAGTGTTATTAATTCTTTGTGACAAATGGTATAGCATTTACTGCATGAGTCTTCCATGGTCGATTGGTGCATCAGAGCACCAAAACAGTTAGCCCTCCCATATTTCAAGGTTGCGCATATAGCTGGTTCTGGAAGCATAGATGGGAGTAGTTCGGACGTCTGGCTGTGCATTGGAATGACCAGTAGGGCTTTATGAAAATGCAGACATATGGGCTTTATCCCCAGATTATTTTCATTCAGTTGGTTTGAGGCCTCTACATCTGAGTATTTTCTAAGATGTGAATTCACAGATAATTTTCAATATGTAACCAGGAATAAAACGTACTGATGAAAGTGTTTAACAAAAGTCAGTTCATGGACATTTGCAAAATTAAACTTATGGAGCCATGCAAATGCAAAATTACTGAGTTCACTGCAGCTCTGTAGGTCCTTACTGGCTGGTATGTTAAAAATGTGCAGGAATTGAGAGCAGAGGACATAGTAGGCAATGTAGGGGTGGCTTTCAAAATTCGTTGTACCAGTGACTCTCTTCCTGTCTCACAGATATTGTGGTGATGGCTAGCAGTCACAAAGATATGATGGCAACCAGGCTCAGGAATGTTCCTGAGAAGGTTTTCCTTTGACTAACCCCGAAGCTACATTTCTAATAGCAATAACTGGGAGATAGCATTCAACAAAATCAGAGAACATGGGTGCATCCAAAATGGATATAACTATTGCCAAAACACGTGAATAAGGCTTCAAAAATAATCACAAAGTCAAGGTCATCCTAGTTAAAACCATTATTTACTTCTGCCAACAAATGTCCATTTTTAAGTCTATATCAAAGGCCAAAAAAACAAACAAACATGAAGTATCCTACTGACTTCAAGAGTAAAGGTTTCACTTATCCTTATAATGCTCTTGCTGCATAAGGTATATGCACTAACTGTTTCATGGAGGATTTTGTTTTGCTTGTGTTACTAGTAATCGATCATGAAACATTTGTCCCCCCTTTCACAGCTCCTTGGTAGAAATGAAAGAAATCCAGGTTAGATCTATACCAAGATCCAACTTTTCACACAGCAAGGAAAGCGTTCAGCCAGGCTTTGGATATCTGGTTTGAAGGCTTTTCTTTCTTTTTTTCATTTATTCATCAGATACTCTGACAATTCATAAAAATGTCAATTTTATAAGCAGCAAAATCACTTAATCAGGACTTTTTAACCCACATAAAAAGGATTAATGGATTAACAATTATTTATAGAAATAATAGAAAACATCTTGAAAATCAAAGATTCCAATGTTACCCAATTTCAAATTATTTTTTTCCTTTATGGCCATTAAAGGATGGAAAAGCCCCTCATTTCTACTTTATAATTTTTTATGAATACAAAATGTTTACATCAAAGTCAGATTGTCTCAAAATCTTTTGCTTCTGTGGGGAAAAAAAAAGTTCCATTTCCAAACTGGAGCTTAATAATATTTAATTATTGTTAATTTGGAGGCATAGACTATTAAATTGAAAGCTCTTGTTATAAATTTATTTGCTTATTTTTATGGTATTGAATATTTCTTTTATCTTCTGGTAAAAACAATCTTCTTAAAGCTCTTTCTTTGTTGAGGCGCTATGGTGAAGACCATCTTTCTATAAACTTTAGAAATGTAAGAGGAGAAAAAGAATCTCTGATCACAACCTTTGAGAATTATCTGGCCTTGCAACTCAACCCATCCCCACTCCATACGCAGCAGCTCTTTCGTTATTGTCTCACCTTGAATTCATTTTAAAACGCCAATTTCTATAATAATTTAAGGCAGCTGTTAAGACATCCTCTTTCCTTTGATCATTGTTATTAATGATGTGCCATAACATGTGCAAGGCTGGCAATCCTAACCTACTCTTCCTCCTACAGCCCTCGAGCACCCTCTTTCCAGACCCTGCTCCTCTGCCCCATTCTCCGGGCCACTGCTGGCCTCAGCCCTCACAGCTGAGAGGGCTCATCTCCTGCAGGAAGTTCATTCCAGAGTTCTTCGTCCCGGATGTAGGAGCTCCGTGGGCATTTCTGCGGTGGTGGACACAGTCGGAAAAGAACTTGTTCATCATTGTCCCCAGAGAAGCAGCTGGGCCTCACTGCAGCCTCCCATTTGCTGCTGAATGGTTTATGGCAGAATCTCAATGCTATTTCTTTTTTTTTTTTTTTTTTTGGTAACTGTTATTCTCCTCGATGTTTTGAAATTGCTACTCCATAAGTGGGTTTTCCTTCCCCAAATCTAAATATATCCCCAAATCTAAATGTGTCCAAATTGGTGAAATCCTTAAGGTTTTAAAAGGAAAAATACATTAACCATAAGTAATGTAAGATAATTAAGGGTCAGAGATAAATTGCTTGTTATAAGCAACTTTGTAAGAACAAAAAAGTATATAATACCAGAAAATCAGACTTTTACCCTACGGCACAGCCTCCAATAGCTTATTCCTCCCCATATTTTTCAAGTAGATAAAAAGCTTTACAATTCATTATCACTTTTGTGTTATGAATACCTCCTCCAGCAGATAGACGCTCATTCCGGAGGACTTTATTACCTTTAAAATTTTAGGGATTTTTTTTGCTCTTTTTGATTCCCCAAAAAAAAATCTGTTATTTAAACAGATCAGATCATTAATAGGTTAGTGTAGAAAATATTTTATCTTTGGGAAGACAGCTGATGACATTGCAGTTAACACAAAAGTTCACAAACAGGTTTATATGGTTTTCATTTGAAGGCATCTTCCTGACTTTTAGTAAATTATTTAGTTTAGTGCACACAAGTGATCGTTGGAAAGATTTACTATTTGGGAAGTCTTTTTCAATGAAGTGAAAGACTGTATGCTCCACAGTGAATTCTGGTGAGAAATATACTAAAAAATTTCAGGCTCTGAAATAAGAAAGTTCTTGGAATTGTTTTTTCCGGTTAAAGCCAGTCCAAAAATTATGTCATGTTTGAATCGAAAAGCATTTAGATAAACGACATAAGGTAAACGTCTCTGCAGCAGCCAAAACATTATCTTAGTTCTTGATTTACGAAATATTAATGTCATTTTTGTGGCAAGAAACCTTTTTTTTTTTTTGCTTTAAGCATCTCTTTAGAAAAAGAATGTCAGAAAACAGAAGACGTTAACAGTGTTGTAAAAGTGTTTTTTAAAGGAGCATGCCAGCCATGTCTTTGAACTTCTGTTTCTGTAATAAGTCAGCCCGGGCCACGGAGGTGGGTTGGCGAGGTTTCAGAGTCTGTGCAGAAGGTCACTGCTAATCTTGCTACTCATTGGCATTCTTTATTGACAATGACATTAACACCAAACATGCTGCATGAAAATAAACAAGTCCAAGAAGGAAACCAGGGGGAAAGGAAAAGGAAGAATGGAAGCTCCGCTTTTCAGGAGACGGATCATTAGAGGGAGATGGTAATGGCATTGGAACAGAGACCTGCAGTCAGGAAACCTTCTCCTCATTCTTCTTGCTTTAATTGGCCATTTCAACGGGACTCGTTTCCTCAACATGGAGGAGAGGTGTAATGATCAGAGAAAAGAGTGGATGGCATTGCAGGTGTTTTCTGGCCTTGACTTTCACATTTTTTCTGGTAGGAAATAAGGAAAGGAAACCAATGGGTTGTCTCGGAGTACTTTTTGCCAAAGAATAACTTGCCTTATGAATTGCTGATACACAGTTACTAGTGAATAAGAGTTATTTTAAAAGATTTTCCCACTAGCAATGAAACATGAATGAGAAACTTTTCAAATACCTTCTAATTCCTTAAAAAGAAGTCGCCGCGCTGCATATGCACGGGGCCGGGCACCAACAATGCTTTTCTCTGGGACTGACGACCCAGATGAAGCCAATCGCCCATCCAGCACTGAAGACGGGAAAGCATGAACAGGAGCGTTTTCCAGTTAGGTTTACGAGGGGCTTCCCAAAATAGAAATAAGCCGCCAGCCCCAAATACATGGCGGCAGGCCACGGCAGAACTCCAGGCCTGCGGTATCCAGATTAATTCTGATATTCCCCTACTTGCCATCCCACTCCTGAGGTTAAATCATGTTTCAAGTCTTGAAACACACACACACACACACACACAAACACACACAGGTGTATGTGCATAGAAATCCGTAGGTATATGTGCATATATATGTCTATGAACACAAACACATGGTGTGCTTAAGGGAGTGTTTTAATGTTACATACACTTCATTTAAATAATAATGCCCCTGGCATAGGGAATTTCCTGGGGTTTGATGGCTGGCTAGTAGCAGATGATGGTTTTTGCACCATTAATTCCAAAATTTTGTTAATCTCTAGGACATGCCCTTCCCTGAGATTTCCCCTACCATTATGTTTTTGTAAAGTTTAAAATACAATATCTTCAAGCCCCAAGGGCACAGATTAGTTTTATGGGAGGTGCAGCTTCAAATGGGACCTATCCACCCTCCTGATGGCTTTTCCCCCCATTGAAATGGCATGAATTCCCTCTCAGGAGATGAATCAATTTGTAATTATTGTTACTATATATTTCGCTTAAACTGCAATGAATCAATCTAGTCAGCAAGGCCTTATATACAAAAGTTTCCTCTTCACCATTTTCTTCCCAGGTTTCAAAAGCAAAGGAATGGGACATGAATGAAAAAAAAATCCATGCTGCAATTTTTTTAAATTGCTATACAGGCAAAACAGGTGCTGAAATGCGAAACCCTTTGGAGGAATTTTCTCTGTATAACAAATCAGAGCTCACGCTAACCTAAAGTGGAGCTGGCTTTAGCGTGGAATGTTCTACAAAAGCAGTGCCTATTGACATAAGATTCATAGACAACTGTCCCAAAAAGACCAAAAAAAAAAAAAAAGTATACTGTCACTTTAAGAAAAAATAAACTAAAATATGAACTACCCAAAACCCTGCCATTTCCAGCCTGGGCTTGATTAATGATTTTTCTATCTAATAAAAGGTTCACAAACCATCTGTTTTTCTCCCTAATGCCTTGCCCAAAGGTTTTTCGTTCCTATTTCAGGCTCGGGGCCAACTGACATTCCACTCTTTTTTTTTTCCCCAGCCTTGTAAACAAACCCTTCTCTCTTTTTAATCTTCCAGTGCTGTTTCCTACCCATCGTTATGCATATTCATTGCGAGTAAACATTTTTAGTGTCTACACTTAATCTCTTCCACTGGCAATTACTGTTCTATGCTGTTTTGTAATGCAGAAGGGCCAACGCTTTCCGTTCTAATAACAGCTGGGCCGCAGATGGGGCCTGCAGTCATTGTAGAAAATAAAAATTTACAAGATGCCAGTGGAATTTATTTCAGTTTTATGGAGTCACAGGAGGAACCTTTCTGTTATCCGCCTTCAGTGAAATCTGTAGGCACAAGGCAAGCTTTTGACATTTAATCAAAGGGGGGTTCAGGTAGGGTCTGGAACAACGCAAGGAAGAAAGCAGGTGGATCGTATTAGGCAGTGCCATGGTTAATTTATTTAGAAGTGATTGGCTTAGATGTGTGCAGCCAATATTTGACATCATGTATATATCTTGTTTAGCATCATGCCTCTAAATTGTTACCACTGGAGAGACAGTGAGCTGTCACCGTGGACCCAACCAGGTGTTCGGTCGGGTTGCTACTTAGAGGTGCTGATGGAGATGGCATGGTGCTCACCAAAGATGAAGCATTTGGTGTGGTTTCTAAAAATTGATTCATTTTTACTTTGTAGCACCATTCTCTGAACTTCTTCTTCCGCAGGGCCCGGGAGTGTGCGAATGGGCTTTTGAGTACAGGGCTGTGACCTTTAATTTAACGATGTGGCTTACCTGGAATTTTCTGCGCTATGGCTCGAGTATGGGGGAGTGAATTTATTTGAAAGGCCTAAATGCCGGATGTGCGCTGAGACGCTGATGCGGAGTGAGATTCAAAATGAGCCGGGACACACTGCGCAGCCAGTGCTGTGAGTGAGTGGTTACGCGCTAACTGCGACTCCAGCAATGAAAAGTACACCGGCACACGCACACTAGAACACTGCAGCCCAGTTCAAACACAGTGCCTTCTCTGTCGTATGGACTACGGTTCTTGAACCCATCCTCCTCGGTCCCCCATTCTGTGTCCCTTCCTTACTCCCAGCTCTCTCCCCAAAAATGTGAAAAGGGAATCCATAAAAGTCATCCAAAGATATCCCGCATTTAATTAAATAAATGAACATGGGCTTCTACACTCAGTGAAACCTATGCCAAAGGTGCTTATGTTTTTGCATTTGGGGCCCTCCTTTGCCACACACCTTCAGCTGGTTGCCTAGCAACCATGAGAGACCCACTGAGCATGCTCACTGAGAAGCCTAATTGCTATCACAATTTACTTTTGTTGTTTTTTTTAAAGCACATTAACCAAAATAGGATGTTTTCTTTTTTGAAGGACAAGTAAGGCCCGAATGAATTTGAAAGGCAAGATAGTAGATTTCGATACCAAAACAATTCATTAAATGCCGATGCCAGGCATATATGCAAGGACACATAACAAACATAAAAATTGGAGCAGATTGACATTAAATAAAGTATAAATTCCCATTTATTCAGATTTTTTAGACTCATTTCTTTTATTCTCTTTATCTTTTTTGGTTGTGGCTTTTTTTTTCTAAGACAATCATTGCATCAGAGAGGAGGGAAGAGTGAAATTTTATGCCATATAATCAAGCATAATAAACTTTACTAAAGAATTTAAATTTATTTATATATGAGATAACATGTTTCTCCTCCATGCCCTTCCTTCCTTCTTCCTTCCTTCCTCTCATCATTTTTAAAAAAATCTCCTAATGGTTTCAAGTCTACAGCTAAAATTTAGCTCCTGTAATATTTTCACAAAGGGCAAGAAATCATTTTGTGCACCTCAGAGAGAAAGGCAGTTTTTTCTAACTTCAAGACAAAAAACACATCTCATGTTAGGTTAACCTAATCTGCCCACTTATTGAAATATCTCCACAGTTGCTTAATTTTTTTTTCTAACATCTCGATTTGTAGATAAACTATGCTCAGAACTTTAAGTACCTATCGAACTAGTTTTATTACCCAACAGAATGCCTTTATAAATAAAATTTTATAGTGTATAGATTTCTAGGAAATCTTTTTTTTTTCCTTCAAATTTTGTGACTCATTTTGAAAATTTAGCGCACTCTTTTTAACTTTACATCTTTTGTATAAATAACCTCCTACTTGCATGAAACTAGGGATTCTAATGAAGGCCATGCTTGACCTATGAGCCTGTCTCAGGCCCAGTTAGTCCTGTGGAGCCACATGTGACACATTTATTTGTATAACACTGCTTTTGAGCTGGGGAACACTTAGAGAATAAAGCTTTCCTGCTCCCCTTTAGGGACGGACATCATGAAGCAAAAAAAAAAAAAAAAAGATGAAATAAGCTCATGAGGTGGGAACTGTCTGCTTACCTAAGCCTTAGCTATACCACAACTGCCTTCTCCTCCTCACTTCCCACCCCAAGCCCCTACTCTGGGCTGTTTTCCTTCAGGGATCATGGAATGCTGGGTAGAAAGGGTTGCCCTGGTGATGCTTCTGTCAATCCTGGAAGAGTACAGAGCTAACACCCAAAGCAATAGTACTGTTTCCTTACAGATAAACGTGTTTGTGTATTTTCCCAAACAATGAGTCCTTGTTTCTGCAAAAGCCAGGAGTTTCAGCATTTACCATTCCCTCAGAGACAGCCAGCAGAGGGAGCAACATTTAGCACAGCATTATTCTCTGATGTCCTAGCTTTGGTAAGGATTCTGGAAGACATACAGTATAAGAAACTAATAAAGTCAAATGATTTCATTTCGTTATGATTAACCCCCTTACGCAGAGAAGCAGGTGGAGCAGTGTGGGTAATGAAGAGCTAAGCAAGCTAATTGGTGGAGTCAGGTGACTTGGGAGCCAGTGATTATGAATACAATGATATAAGTGGTAAAATGACACTTATTTGGTTCCTTTTTCTTTCCAAAAAACTACCAACAAAAAAAAACACAACATAAAATACGTACACACATACACATGTATATGCAGCATGTGTGTGTGTGTGTGTTTAATTCTGTGGCTGGAAATACTTAGGTTCCATTTATATAGTTTCACATATGTTCTTTAATGCCAATATATATGCTCCTTAGGGAAATCTTTCTTCAATTTCATTCATGTTGACAACTTCCTTCTCTCTCTTCTCTCTCCCAGTTTTCTGTTTCATTGATCTCTCTCTCTCTCTCTCTCTCTCTCTCTCTCTCTCTCTCTCTCTCACACACACACACACACACACACACACACACACAAACTGAAACAGTTTTAATCCACACTGCTTTGGAGTTACTAAAATGTTGGGAGAAGAGAGTAATTTTTCAATTTCTCTTGTATCCCAAACATAACAGGTGACTGGCTGACAGAGAACCTGTCCCCATGCCCTGTTTCATGTGGCTGGCTTGCCACAGCTCTAGCTGCTCAGAATTTAAATTGAATATGAACTTTTGGGTGTAAAGTAATGAGTGATGAGAGCTTCTCTGAATGGAAAGAGTTGGAGCAATTGTTTGGTCTTTTCCCCCTCTCTCTCAAAGTAGAATCAGAATGGATTGTTTCCTCTCGCCTGTAGTCATTATTCTATTTCAGTGCATCAATGCTATCTGGACCCATGTTGTTTTTTAAGTTTTCTCAACCTTAATCTCTAGAAATCCTGTAGAGTGTGTCAAATTAGGACTCCATTCCAGCAAATACATCTTCACATTTTTGTGCTGTTAATTCAATGTACTCTTTAGAATTTAAGGCTCTTAAGGATTTTTGCTGAAGTATATAGATTTTCTCCTTGCCCCCTGCTTTCACGTTTTGCTGTATTTTTTTCTTCCCACCCCACTCTCCTGACATACTTCAAAAACTTGTATTTTACATCCCCCCAAATAGTCTATTGATTTCAACTTATAAAAATCTCTATAATAGAGCTATCTCCTCTTTTTTATAAAACATGACATTTTAGCTTTGGATGCAGCAAAACTTGTACACCAAACTCATCTGTAGAAATCCCAAATGTAAGAAAACAGTTATTAGGACCTAATGTATAGTATACTCTTTCCTTGGTTAGGAAAGGAAACTTTTCTTTTCCAGTCCTATACAAAAAATGCCACAAAGAGAGCAAATAACATTAAATTATCAAATTTCTATGTATGTCCATATGTATCTGACTGCATAACGGCAAACAAAAAATGGAAATTTCCTACTAGATGATTTCAAAGTCTTCAAGAATTGCAAAGTAGCTTTCTTTAGCAAAGTGCCTTTGAGCCAGTCCTAACACTGTCTAGAACCCGTATTCGTAGAAACCAAAAAAACCTCCAAATAATTGGCAAACATTTTTTTTTTATTAAAAAGGGGGAAGTGCATGCATGCCTACTGGTTTATTACAATTGATACCCCTTTCGGATATGGAGTGCATGTAACTAATGTGCTTATACAATCGTCAAAAGCCCCAGATAGAAAAATCTCCTACTGACTTGATAGATAACACAAATTTTCATAGATTTGGGTAAAAATTGTACATATTTTCCTTCTACAAGAGCAAACATTTATATGCAAATTTCATTAAAATAGACAAAAGAGTGCTTACACTGGGAGAGATGAAGTCAGATGTTTTTTATTATGGGTTTGCATGCTATAGAATTGGTTACTGGATAGGTTTTTATGGGGGCGGTTAGTAGGGAAAAAATCAGGAAAATATTTTAATAATGCATACCTAATGTTTATTTTCTTATTAGCAATTGTTATGAAACCAGAACGCTTTGCCAGCCTATCTGACTGCACCTGTTCCTAGATATTTCCAAGAGACTCACACACCAATTTTGCCCGCGTGCACTGGGTGTATTTCCCGTTGTTTTGACTATACAGTCAGGGCACAAGCAGTTTGCATTCAGAAAAGAAGGCACATTTTATTCAAAGAGAGGAAGTTTATGTCCTTGGAACTTCAACCTTAATGAAACACTTTTTAAAAGGACACACTGATTGGAATGGGAAGGGATCCAAAGAGAGGCATCCAGAGAGAAAAGGGTGAGTGCGTGTTAGAGAAGAAAGGAAAATGGATTAGATCAGCAAACCAAAACGATAGTTTCCCAAGAGACTTCTAAAAAATCTGTATGAAGTCATTACAGGCACACAGCATAATCTTGTGGGGTGGATGCAGGCTCCAGAGTGCCAAAAAAGTTTGCCCTCAAAACCGGGTTTCTACAGAATTAATTCTAAATATTCCCCATGGTCGCAGGAGTTTTTAGACCCAAATTGCTTAAATGATGATTAGTTGAAGTTCCTCTGACTAATTCTGGCAGAAGCAACATTTCTAGCTGGTTGATTTGGGCATCCAAACAAACCTATGTCTTCGGACATCTGTACTATAGAGACACCCTTCTGCTAAAACCTGACTCCAGCACTCCCCTTACAAAAATAGCACGTTTCCGCTCATGCAGAACGGTGATTAGACTTTCCCACCACAACTCAGACTTTTTAAAAGGCACGTCAGAATTTTAAAGTGCATTAAATAAAGGGCATTGGCACATTATTGCAGCTCTCCTTGAGGAAAGATGCCGCATAATTTCCGCTGAACCGTTGCACAAACCTTCAATAAAGAAAGTTCTCAACAACAGAAAAGACATACACACATGCACACATTCTTGATGTGGAGGACAGTGTCCTTGGGAATTAAATAACTTGTATGTATATAAAACTAAGCCTTTAAGGTGCTTTGTTTCACATACTGAAGGCAGAGCGTGAGTCCTCAGGGGACTGTTGTTTTGCTAACTTATTTTAAATATCCTCGGTCCCCCGCAGCTGTTGCCAGCATGGTAGGAGTACACAGGATATTCTGCTCGGTGATTTTTAAAATAGGGATGTTACTTTCTCCTACATCTAAACTTGCATTTATAAGAAACAAATGGGTCTCTGTATTAAGGGCTTTCAGGGTGATGGTGGTGTTGTAAATAGGCTGGAAGAGTTACAGGAACAGTGTGACAGGTGGATTAGCCCCTCTTAGCTTTGGCTCCTGCATTCTCCTCTCTGGCAGAGGTGAAGATGTCGTTCATGCCACAGACGATAAGAGCTCTGTGCCTACAGAGTGCTGGCATTTTGTGGAGGACCCCGTCTGCAATTTTATGTCATGATCTTCGTGTCTGTTGAAAGTGACATTGAAAATGCTAAATGGGTGGCACCTGAAACCCAACCCCAAATTCCGCAGTTTTTCCAGGCTGGAAGAGACTCCACTGGAAGGCTGCAAAATCAGCCATAGCAGCTGGAGAGATGTGTTCAGTGCATTTTAATCCGTGGCCAAGCATATTTCAAAGTTTAAATTCTTAACAAAAGGAAATTGAGACAAGAGGGGGGTAATTTTTCTTCTGAGGAAAAATAGTGATAACCAAACACCTTAAGACTTTTTATAGCCCATTTGGGTTAGAAAAAAAAATCTGTTTCAGTTCTACATCTTTTTTTCTATTTCCTAAGTGATGTCAGTTATACTTATTGCCATTTTGGAACACGTAGAAAACAAACAAAAAAACTTTACTATGAGCAACGCTAATAACAGCTTTGGCCTTCTGGACTGAGGACCCGCTCCCAGCAAGAGGATCTGGTAGCTAAGCCTGTCCAGATGATTAAGCTGGAAAAGTTACTGAAGTTCATACTTTGAGTAATGGCTTTCACCTGTAGGCATCCAGCCACAATCAATAATTTTGCCAGAAAAACCCACAAAGTGCTCAAAGGGATGCAAGGAAGCCCCCTTTCTAAATCACAGGTGGTACCATCCTGCCCGGTCCTTCATTGACGTTCTTTTATGCCAGATAATTTCACTGGCTTCTTTCTCTTAAGAGCTGCCATCTCTTGATTCTTCTCTTCTTTTTTCCATGTCATTTGCCTACTTATAACAGATCCAGATTTCCTACTAAAATTGTAAACTGCCCAAACCTGAACCAACCAAGATAGGGTGAGAGCAGATGAGGTCACCAGAAATATTTACTGGGCACTAATGGTTTCCAGTCCTGGTTGAAGATTTAAA
This sequence comes from Myotis nattereri, assembly GCF_964212035.1. Taxonomy (NCBI): domain Eukaryota; kingdom Metazoa; phylum Chordata; class Mammalia; order Chiroptera; family Vespertilionidae; genus Myotis; species Myotis nattereri. The sequence goes on along the minus strand of NC_138083.1, from coordinate 40,576,379 downwards.
AAAAAAAAAAAAAAAAAGCTCAAAAATTTTTTTCTAGTCCAAATTCAGGCATCAAAGACCAAAATGGTTATATCCGTAGGAGAACAGGTATCTTCCCCATCAGTGAGGCACATAACTAAGGCAACATGGAAGAGCTTTTCTTGTCATGAAAACATGGCAATTTATAAGTAAACTGAGGACTTTCATTCCTCATGTGTTGAGGTGATGTATAGAATTTAGTCAACACTGAATTCACAACATTACAAAAGAAAGTGCTATGGGTATTTTTTTCAGCCTGTTCTAGTGAAATGGAGATATTTAAAAAAATAAAACGAAACATAAGCCTCAAACACCACCAGAAAGAGATCCTTTTGAGCCAGCCCTTTGAGATGTCAGAGACCAAGGCTCAATTTCCCTTCCCTGAGAAAATGAATTGCACATTTATCTCAAGGGACAGATTACAGATTTTATAATTCTGATAGAACAACTGTAGCACAGCCTTAGCTTCCCACATGTGTATATGTTACCATGGGGGGAGGGAGGGAGGGATGCACCAATCCCATTAATAACAGCAGTTGCATGCTTAATTTCATGTGCACTGCACTGAAGAATTACTTCTTACTATCTAAAATAAGATTCAGGAAAAGCCTGAGAAATCAGGAGCTCTACCTTCTCAGTCCCTATGTGAACAAGGAGCTGGAGACTAAATCATTCAGCAGACAATGACTGAAGGCAAATTCCTAGGTCAGTGGATACTTTCAGGGTGACTTTGATAAGAACAACTCTGAGATCAAGGTTCTGCTCACAACAAAGGGAGAAGAATATCAAAACATTGTAAGTCTTTTCACTCCCAAACAAGAGGAACACTGGTTTTATCAAAACTTCTAATTGTGAAATATGCAAGGATGGGGCCTATCAATATGCTGATCTTCAAAATGAACTGTTTTGTGTCCCTTTCACCATTTGTTGACAATGCAAATAGGAATGGTTAAGGTCATCTTGGCTGTATTCATAGACTCATAGAATTTTAGAGCTGAAAGGTATTTTTGAAATAATTGTCCCACTTTTAGGTGATTTAAATTTAATAATTAATCTAGGAGTATATTTAAATAAAATGAAAATTATTTCAATTTTATAAAAATAAAAGGCAAAACCTGTTTCTTCCCTGGAGTGAACAACTCACCCAGGATTTTCTGTTTGTTTGCTTATTGTTTGTTTTTGTTAATCCTCACCTGATGATATTTTTCCATTTACTTTTTTTTAGAGAGAGTGGAAGGGAGGAGGAGAGACAGAGAGAGAGCAACATCGATGTGAGAGAGACACATCGACTGGTTGCCTTCCGCACAGGCCCCAGCCAGGGCCAGGGATCCAGCCTGCAACTGAGGTATGTGCCTTGGACTGGAATCAAAGCCAGGACCCTTTAGTCCACAGGCTGACACTCTATCCACTGAGACAAACTGGCTAGGGTTCACCCAAGGACTTTTGACTGGGACCTTCCTGGTTTTAGCAGTGAAAGTCCTGCCTTCTAGGAAACCCCTGGTTTGTCCAAGGCAAACCAGGACGGTTGATTACCCTACATTGTCCCCTGGGTTCCCTATATCTACTCATGGCACTGCATTATTTCTGACTCCAAATCTCAAAGTCCTCTTGGCCTCTAGTCTTCCACATCCAAACACTCACAAGTTTCTATCCATTTTATGTTTGAACTAGAGGCCTGGTGCACAAAAATTTGTGCACTCAGGTGGCGGGGGATGGGGGGTGTCCCTCAGCCCGGCCTGTGCCCTCTCGCAGTCTGGGACCCCTCAGGGGTGACCACTTGCTGGCTTAGGCCTGCTCCCCAGGGAATTTGGCCTAAGATGGCAATCAGACATCCCTCTAGCAGCCCGGCAGCCCTCAGGGGATGTCCACTTGCCAGCAGGGAGCAGACCTAAACTGCAGTCGGACATCCTTAGTGCTGCTCAGGAGGCAGGAGAGGCTCCCACCACCACCGCTGTACTGGCAGCCATCAGCCTGGCTTGTGGCTGAGCAGAGCTCCTTCCATGTGAGAGCGCCCTGACCACCAGAGGGCAGCTCCTGCATTGAGCATCTGCCCCCTGGTGGTCAGTGTGTGTCATAGTGACCAGTCATTCCCAGTCTTTCTGCTGTTAGGGTCAGTTTGCATATTACCCTTTTACTATATAAGATAGAGGCGTGGTGCACAGGTGGGGGCCGGCTGGTTTGCCATGAAGGGTGTCCCGGATCAGGGTGGGGGTCCCGCTTGGGTGCCTGGCCAGCCTGGATGAGGAGCTGATGGCTGTTTGCATCTGGTCGCACCCCCTTCAGGGTGGGGGTCCTCACTGGGGTGCCTGGCCAGTCTGGGTGAGGGGCTAAGGGCCATTTTCAGGCTGGTGGGCAACTGAAGCTCCCAACCTCTCCTTTTTTCTTTTTTTTCTTTTTATTCTGGGATTTATTTACCTTCTATGTCTGTCACTGGAGCTGAGAGCCAGCTCCAGCTTGAGGCCTCGGCTGCTGAAAGCAGGTATCTGGGGTGTGTTTAGCTTCTATAACTGAAACACTGTTGCAGCTCTAGCTCTGAGACCTCAGCTGGCTGAAAGCAGGTATCTGGGGTTTGTTTAGCTCCTATAATTAAAACATAGTTGCTTTCGGAGCTGTTGTTTTCAGGCTCAGAGCTGGGCCATGGCAGGCAGGGAACCTTGGCTTCCTCCATCGCCGGGGCAACCAAGCCTCATGTTCGCTTCAGCTGCGTGGCAGTTAATTTGCATATCGCCCTGATTAGCCAATGGGAAGCGTATTGGAGGTATGGTTAATTACCCTATTTGTCTTTTATTAAATAGGATATGCTCTTTTCTCTACCTTCTCCTTTTCGATCCCACTGTCTGATACCAGTTCAAGCCCCCTGATCTTCATCCAGAATTTCTGGGAGTCCCCTCCCTCTTCTTGCTGGTCCCCTCTGTCATTCAGCACCTGCTCTACCCACAAACATTTGGAGATGACTTCACTGTACTGAAATCTTGTCATTCTGGAACTCAGTTTAATGGTTCTTATCCTGGCCCTCAACACCTCACGGGCCCTCCCCAATCTATTTTCTAGCTTTATTATATAGGAAAAATAGGTAGCTGCAGGCAGAAGATAGAAAAAGAGTGTCCCATTCCTCACTCTTTATCACTAACTATGCTAACAAGGCCAAGCCACTCCACCTCTCTTGGCTCTAGTAACCCCAGTTGTTCAATAGTATTACTTTCTTAAAGGAGACAGCTAGTCTAGTTGATTTCTTGAAGTTCTGATTTTGAAAACCTTTGATTTTATGACCCCCACTATCAGTGCTTGTAGACTATGTACTATTGGGTAGCTTTCTGTTCTAGGAATAAGCCCTGAGTGTTCTCAGCTACATGCATGTGGATTTGATGCCAAGTCCGAATGCTGGTTCTACTGCTTCTTGGCTGTGTGACCTTGTGTAAGTTTACTTGGCTACTATCATGCTCAGCTCTTTCAACTTTAAAATGGGGGAATCCTAGAGATATAGTGAAGATCAAGTCAAAATGCCTAAGAAGCTTGACTTCCATAAATATTAGCTACTGCTACCTTTTCATTTTTACTTATTTTAAAATATTTTCCTTTTAATCTTTTCCCAAGTTTTAAATCAATATTATAAATGATTTGTATGTTTCAAACTTGCTCATAGAGCAGCACCAGAGAAATCTGACTCTAGCTTGCTGGGTCTCAATTTTTTTTTTTTAATCTCTAAAATAGTGCTTTCAAATGGGAGCAAATTTGTCCTCCCACCCCTCCCCAGGGGACATTTGGCAATGTCTTGAGATGCTTTTGATTGTCAGGATTGCCCTCTATCCAGTGGATAGAGGCTGGGGTTGCTGCTAATTATCTTAGCATGCACAGGACAACCCCCCATCATGAAGAATTATCCAGCCCCAAATATCAATAGTGCCAAGACTGAGAAACTCAGCTCTAAAGCCAGGTGATAGGATGAGGTGGTTTTCCTCTTCCTTCCAGCTCCACATTTCAGAAGTTCCTTATTTCCATCATGTATTGTAAATGCCATGCTCTCAGGCTATTCATTTAATTACTTTGACCACTTTCTGCTTTTTTAAGCTATGTGTTCTCCCCTCTGCATGTCAAGACAGTAATTCCTTACGATCATCTAAGTTCTCTTAGACTTCAGCCCAGTTCTCACGGTTGTACCTCTGGATTGCTTGATCCAAATGTTCCTATGAAAGCTTTTGCTTCACTTTATTAGTTAGGTTACAGGCTTAGCGCATGTGATAGAAACCCAAAATACCAGTGGCTTGAGTAAAATAAAAGATTGTTTTATTTCATATTTCTTTGTCTCTGTTACCTCTGCAAAGAGGCAGCTACACTCTGGGAGGTCATCAGGACCAGCAGTTGCTCTGGGGCAACATGGAGTTAGAGTCCCAGGCTCCTTCTCTGCTGGGGTTTGGTCATCCTGAAGGCTTTGCCCTCATATGTGTCACTCAAGGTGGAGCATTCCTGGGTCGAGAGTTCAGCCTTTGGAATAGAGAGAAGGGCATAGAAGAGCATGCCTTGTCCCTAAGGGCATGACCCAAAAGGTACCCGGGAGCAAAATTTAAATGGTCACATCTAACTTTCAAGAAGACTGGAAAATATAGTCTCTATTTTTGTATGACAAGCAAAAAACAAAAACTCTTACTGAGTAAAAAGCAGAGAATATAGCTTCTACTATAGTCTCCAAGGTTGAAATGTCAAAATATTGAGATCATGTTCTAGGATAGCAACCTACCATCATTTCAAAATGTAAGGAAGAATGGGATAGGGTATCGGGATGGTGACTGTCTAGAAAAAAAGCCACCTGATTTTCCCACTTCACTAGGGTGAACCTAATCTTACTGGAGAACCAAAGCATTTGAAGAAAATAAGATTATTTAGGACTCACACTCAATATGCAAAAATCAGGCTGCCAACCATATGTGCAGGTGCTAGAGAGATTATAATAATGCGTAGGTCAGCTTCAACCCTTTCAGTGGACCTCTTTTGTCAAGGATGCCCAACACCCACCCCTCCTCGTGGAAACAGACACTTCCTTGCCACTTTCTTGCTCTGCATGATTTCTTGTGTCTTAAGGACAAGCTTGTGCTCTTTATAACACGTACGTTGGCAATGACCCAAGAGTATGAGGATATCTGTATTTAAAAAATTATGAGAGAAGGAGAAGGGCAAGGGGGTTAAGACTGTTGAAAAGGGAATGGTTTTAATGGTAGATCATGGAACCGAAGTTTGATGTCAGTCCTAGAATGAGCTCAGATAGGCTTTCTTGAGGCAAATCTCCCCCTCCCGTCCCTGCCTCTGCCCTGGGCACCCAAACTGCATCCAGGTCTGATCATTTCTCCCCTTTCCCTCAGCCTGAGCGTAGAAACCAAGCAGTAGGAGTGACGAGGCCTGCAGCACCTGGAAACCATCCTTGCCAAAATGTGAAGAGAAACCATCTAAGAAAAACCCAACACAGAATTGAGAGAAGTCCAACGGGGGTGGGGGGTAGGGGGGTGGGGGTGGGGGAGAGAGAGAGAGAGAGAGAGAAAGAATCTGACAGCATTGTTTGCACCCCCCGACCTAGAAAAGTTCAGGGACTGCCAGTTCCCTCCTTTATTTGCTCAAGCTGGTTTAAAAATGTGTTTCTGTCACTTCCACCCAGAGCACACCTCACTAATATAACCTTCAAGAAACCCTCATTCTGATGGAGGCAGACAATGCCCAAATTATTAAACTTCAACCAGTTCCACACAGGCTAAGGCCCTTTTCCATTACCGAGCTAGAATAAGTAGGTTTTTAGTTGTTCGTATGGAAAATAATATAATAGGTAATAGATAATAACACAAGGATAAACTCTGTATTTTGAGTACTCAACTGTAGACCTACTCTTGTCCCACCCTGTATACAATTCTAAGAAAACGGCAGAATTTTTGTTCTTTTAGGAAAGCTAAGCATTCAACTTTGCTTCTCCAAGTTCAGATAGACACTAATATTGGTGTAGTGAACACTAATATTGGAATTCATCACTGCATACACTAACCTAAATATTTTCAAAATGTCTTTATGAAATACCTATTTTTTAATGAAATGTTCAAGGTGACTTTCCTTTTGTTTAAAACACTGATTCAATTTTTACACTGATTCAATTTTTAAAAGAAAATATTTTTCTTGCAGCTAATATTCATGAGAGAAACTTGTCCATTGCATTCTTGGGTGGCCTTGAATCAGAGGTGGCTACTGAGGGCAGAATTAATGCATCTACAGTTGTTCCGATGCCTCACTGAAGGCTTCTGCTCCAGTGCCAAGGGCAGAATTCCATAGCCTTGGGCCTTTGCTCAAGAATGTCTTCCTTTCAGCGGGAGCCAAGACTAGATTAGGTGTCTGAAGGAGAATCAACTAAAAACAGACAAGATACTTCAGGCTTAGGGTCTGGGACTACTCAAGGCCTAGTTCACACTTAAAAGTGCATTTGGTGCTAAGACTTCAGTTGGTTTGAAAGGGCTTATTAGAGCCAATGAGAGGAGTTTTGGAACTAGTACAAATGCTAAATTTTGGGTCCATGATCATGGAAGATTGAGTTGGCTGGTGGAAGTCACCAGCCTGCTCTTGCCAATTTGAAAACACTCAAAGGGCGGCACCAGAACCTCTGGGCTGGCGGGAATGTCCCTGGCCGTTCCCTCCGGTTGGCCGCTCCAGAGAAGACAGTGCCATGATGGTAATGTGCAGCTGTAAACCTGCAGGCAGCCTGCTGGGCCGGGCACAAGCTGGAGCCTATGTAAACATTTGCCCTTTCTAAGCCTCCGTGTTGTCCTCCCCAGCAGTTGAATGCCCACGCCTCCAAGCTGGGGCCGTGGGGTCTTCTCCAGAGTTCCCCTCCCCTTTTCCCTCTCTGTCCAAGTTATCATCACGCACAGCACCCTCTCCTGCCCTAGCAAAGCTCCTCAGGTTTCATCTCCTTCCCTCTTTCCTCTATCAATTCTCTAGCCACCTGCTGGGACCAAGAGGCAGGTTTCTTTTGCTGTGTTCATTGCCAGGACCAGTTTTATGCATAGATGAAATTGAGAGCTACTCATGAAGCCTGATTTCAAGGATGCACGAACATTTGCAGGAACCCAGTACACTGTCATTCCCGCTCAACCATGTCTGACATTTTTGCATCTTTATATAGATAACAGGCTAATATGCTAAGTGTCCCTCCTACCATCCAACCAGTCGCTATGACGCACACTAACCACCTGGGGGCAGGCACTCAATGTAGGAGCTGCCAAGCTGCAGTGACTTGGCAGCAGGGGTTCTTGGGTGATGCACCCCGAAACCAGAGAGGAGGGAGCTTGATTCCTCACTGGGCCGTGCAATTCCACCTTAGGCTGTGGGTTATGTTGTTGTTGGGGCACTGTCGGCCCCAAATCTGGTTTACTGCACACTTGCATTTGTGTTCCACACCCTGTAACTTTGCAGAGTGCCCTCTCGCACTCTGGGACCCCTTGGGGGATATTGGAGAGCCGGTTTCAGCCCACTCCCCGCAGGCCAGCCCCACCTGCCGGAGGGACCCTGCTCACTCCACAGACACCAGAGAGGGTCTGCCCCGTCTAGCCCAATCCCGCTCCACCAGTCACCTTCTAATTAATTTCCTTTCAATGTGCACGAATCCATGCACTGGGTCACTAGTAATAACAATAATGACTTGCATAGCCATTAGCTAAGTGCTTGGTGCTATGCTAAGAGCTTGTATGCATATTAATGAGATGAGGTTTAAAGTGTTGAAATGTTTGGCAGAGGTTTCCCATCTTAAGTTTATACTAAGGTGTCAATGGCTGACTGCAGAATAATTCCTGTTAAAATCTTCCCTACACGTGCAGAAGATGAGTTGAGAAAGATGAATGCAAAAGTATCTCAAGGAGAAGTTGTGTGGGTAAGTGGGGAGAAGAGGCTGAGAAGTGGGACACAGCACAGAAACAATAATAAATTGAGAGTATCACCTATTTCATTCAAACCTTTTCTCCCTCATTTACCTCCACTCATTCAAATAAGCCAGACATACTGGTTTTCAGGGTTGTTAGCATTCTCTTTCCACATCCTCTTCTCATACTCCTAAAATGGCTCCCCCCCGAACCTGAGAAATAAATTAAACCTTCACAAACTCTCAGCAGCCTCTACTGAATCCCCCTTCACTCACCAGGACATACCTTCCTGAATATTACAGTATATGTTGTTCATCCCTCCTGCTTGTCAGACCATTTGATACAATAATCAGAACGTGGTTTTGGACAGCAAACTCTATGCCTGATATAGAGTTCACAGAGCACAATATAAATATAATATGTAAGTATAAAATGTATAACCTTATATGCAAGACAGATACTAACGTAATATTATTCTGCTGTCTTCAGGATGCTTTAAAGGGATTAATTACATGATGTCTGCAAAGCAGTTTGAGAACCTCCGGAAAAGGTGCTATATAAATACAAGGTATGATTATTTTTAGGAGCTTCTACTGCTGACATTCAGCATAGCATGAAAGAATGAAAAATTATCTCCATGTTCCCCGTCGAGGTAACAACTTCAGCTTAGGGTTTAGAAAAACCCATTTATAGAAAGTGCTAAAATTAAAAAATGCACTCCTTACATGAGCTCATCTATGTAGCTTGATCTATGCAAGAAGAGATCTTTCTAAACAGAAATTTAAACTTTTTTTTAAACATGAGACTCTCTCTAGGCCAAAGTAAGAACTTTAGAAATTAAAAATCTTTTCATTGAGCAACTCAGGCCCATGGCTGCAGTCCAACCCCCTGTCTCCAAGAGAGACTATATGTTTGGATGAGTGTTGACCATCCCATTCCTGGAGTTTCCCAGTGGGGAGAGAGTCCTCAATCAACTTCAGCCACCTGTTTCTGCTTAACAACCATGCTACTGGGAAGTTCTTCCTGGTACCGTACTTAAATCGCTATCCTGGAAATGTACCAGCTTTCTTCCTATTTATCTTCAGTGAGTGACGCAGCACAGCCAGTGAGTGACTTTTCTACGTAGTTCATATTTAGTTTTTCTGTTATAATCCTTCATGTTTGTTGGAAATGGCCACCTATTTCAACTTTGGACATAAATCATTCTGCCCTGGGAATCATTTTCTTTAATTCTATTTCCTCCACATGTATCACTGAGACCTATTGATCTCATAGAATAAAAACTTCATGAGGATAACTTTTTCTGTCTTGTTTACTGCTAGATGCCCTGTATATAGAACAGAGTGCATGCTCATCTATACTAATAAAAGGTTAATATGCTAATTAGACCGGATAGACCAGACGTCCTTCTGGACAAAGCCATGGTGGCAGGGGCCGAGGCAGAGGCAGTTAGGGGCGATCAGGCAGGCAGGCAGAGTGATTAGGGGTGGTAGGCACGCAGGCAGAGGAGTTAGGGGTGATCAGGCAGGCAGGCAGAGTGATTAGGGGGTGGTAGGCAGGCAGGCAGAGGGGTTGGGGTGATCAGGCAGGCAGAGGCAGTTAGGGATGATCAGGCAGGCAGAGGCAGTTAGGAATGATCAGGCAGGCAGAGGCAGTTAGGGATGATCAGGCAGGTAGGCAGAGGGGTTAGGGGCCATCAGGCAGGCATGCAGGTGAGTGGTTAGGAGCCAGTGGTCCCAGATTGCGAGAGAATGCAGGCCAGGCTGAGGAACCCACCCACCCCCATGCATGAATTTTGTGCACCAAGCCTCTAGTTAGTATATATTAACCAAGTGAATTGAGTTGTTATCATGATTAAATGAAGTATTAGAGTGCTTAGCACATTGGCATGGAATAAAAGAAACCTGATGTTAGCCATTTCCATGTCCTTGAACTGTACCACTTATTTCTTGCTATCTGGACTTGGGGATAGTGTAGCAATGATCACACCATGGTGTCTCTTGATCTGGTCCATATACTTGGTTTACTTTTAGCTCTCACAATTTAAAAATTTTTTAAATAGCTTGTAAAAATTTAAACATTGGAAAATATATTTTTTTATATATATTGTATTGATTCTTTTACAGAGAGGAAGGGAGAGGAATAGAGAGTTAGAAACATTGATGAGATAGAAACATCAATGAGAGAGAAACATCAATCAACTGCCTCCTGCACACCCCCTACTGGGGATGTGCCCGCAACCAAGGTACATGCCCTTAACCAGAATCAAACCTGGGACCCTTCAGTCCACAGGCCGATGCTCTATCCACTGAGCCAAACCGGTTAGAGCGGAAAATATATCTTAAAATGTGCATTTCTATCTTCTCCTGAAAACTCAAAAGACCTGGCAATAAGATGACCAACCCCATTCCCACATAACAGAGGCCGGCGTGAGTAGCAGCTACTCCTTAAACAGGACGTTTCCTGTCTGGTAGCTCCCATCTCCACCAGGTCTGCTGCCACAGAGGCTCCATCCACCTGCCCTTGTGGGTGGATCAGGTGAGAGCACAGTTGAAGATAAAACACCCAAGTGATCAACTGGGGTGTCTGTCCACTTCTCAGTCAGATATGGTACCATTCAGATGCACCCATAATCTGGTCATCTCATCCTCATAACGTCCCAGTAAGATAGGCATCATCATCAACAACAACAACAACTACAACATGTGACAGATAATTACCTGCCATGCAGAGGTAAACGGAAGTTCACACAAGTCCAGTAGGGCATCATCTGGTCTTCTAGTTCCCTCTTCAGTGAACAGTCTCCTAGTTCAGGAGTCAGCAAACTAGACTTACCTATTGCCTAAGGTTGCTGCCACAGCTTTTGAACTACAATTACAGAGTTGAGCAGTTGTGCTATAAACCATATGACCTGCAAAGTCTAAAGTATTTACTATCTGGGTCCTTACAGAAACAGTTTGCTGATCCCTGGCTTCTGCCTTCATATAACTTGAATACTTGAAAGGGGCCTTAAGAAGCCATTTAGCATCTATCTCCTCCATCCTAGGCAGGATAAAATATAAAATATTCATCATTATCCAACTAATTCAGAAGCATACTCTCTTCAGAAACTTTACCTTGGTGTCAGTGTGACCATGTTGTAATTCTAGTAATTTATAAAAAAAAAATACTTAGAATAGTTTCATGAACTTCATCTAAATTGGGATACAGAAAAATAGACAGTGACATAAACATAAATATATATACATAAATATAGTATATAGAAATCCCTTGTTCAAAGGCTGTTAAATCGCATTGTTTACCCATATCTTCAGAAAAAAATCACTTCTACTGTCCTGGTAAACAACCTGCTTCCCTGTTTATAATGGTCTGGCCCTTTAGCAACTTCAGCGCAAAATTATAGCTAATTTGCCTACAAACGTCAGGTGGTCATAATAATCTGGCCACTCAGTTTATACATACATAGATAGCATGTATGTGTACATTATATGAATACGTAAATTAAACTGAATAAATCTAAATGAGCAGAAAATGATTGGCAGAGAAAGACTAGAATTGAGCAAATCCTGCTAAAGGATGGGATGCCTTTTGGCTGTGAGTGAGTGTGTGTGTGTGTGTGTGTGTGTGTGTGTGTGTGTGTGTAAATAAGTCTATCTTGGAATAGATGTGGGACAGCAAATACATGGTAGATGGGTTGCCACAGACAACTTCCTGTTCACTCCTTATGACAATAACAGGCATTGTGAAACCATTTACTGCCCTTTTACCTGCTGAGCCTTAACATGACTTCAGAATCCTACTTAACACAGTGCTCCGGAGAGCTAAGTTGTATCAACTGAGCAGAGCTGTCACACCAGAGACAAACTTTGACATCTCTTGAGAAAAGAAACTAGTTTACAATGGAAGGCAAGAGAGTTTGTTCTTATCTCAATCTTATTTTTAGAACTAAGTCATTTACACTATTTTTATCCCTTGACAAGGTGTGGGTAAAATGAGAACAAAGGAGTTAATGAGCTCCTGCTAAGTTACACATGCTGAACAATTGTAAAGTATTATTTTTATGGTGTAGGCACTTAATGAACATAAAAATATGAGAAATAAAATAGCAGGAGCTACAAAAAGGAAGGCTATTCTGAAATAAATAAAGAGTTTAGCAAGACATTTCCCAGAGTGAATGCCTTTTACGGATTTGAACCATTAACATTTTAACATTAACATTTTCTACTTAAAAAAAATAAAAGTGACCACTTGGGTTCAATAAAACGAGATATGTAAGGCACTGAAGGAAGACAATGTTACTGATGTCGAATTTAACCTCTTTAGAGTTCATTTAATAGACATTTATAGAATACCTACCACCAGAGACGACACAGTGCTTGAGGCTTTTGTAAATACAATGATGTATAAAGAGAAATTAGCAGTTCCCTCAAATCCTTTTTTGTGAGTTTGGAATTGAGGTCAGGTGCTAGTACAGATTACAATACAGTGGATTAAACACACAAAAGTATATTTTTGTCATGTAACTTAAAGTCTGAGTCAACAGTTTTGATGTTGGTTCCACAAATGATTCAGAATGACAGGGCCAAAGACCCTCCGATTTTCTTGGCCTTTCTGTTATGGTCCCAAAACAGCTGCTGAAGCTCCAGCCAATACATTCATATCTTAAGCAAGGGTGAGGGGGGGGAAGAAAAGTGGGAATAAAAAAATAGATGCCTGCCACCTGAGTTAGGCCTTTTCAAGGAAGTTTCCCAGAAGCTCTACCCAATGATTTCTACTTTCTATTTAATGACCTCGCCATCTGCAAGGCATGCTGGGAAATATGGTGTGTGTGTTTTTTTGCTTTTTTTTTTTTTTTTTTTAAAACAGGGCTCATTGTCCCAACAGTTTTCTTTATTGAGGAGGAAGAAAAGAATGGATATTCAGCAATAATCAGCAATCTCAACCACTTGTATAAATTAACTTAAATAACATACATTGTTAATTGTTGTAGGAGATTAACTTCTCTTTCAAAGAGCTTCATTCTAGCAGGGAAAATAAGATACGCTCACACAACAAAATAAATCAAATAGAAAGCAATTTATCATTTAGAGAAACTACAAAGTATCTGAAGGATACAAAACTGTATGATATAGACAACAAAATGTCTCCAAAGCTTTTAATTAGGTAAAGGGACAGCGGTTAATTTTTATTTCCTAAAGTCCCACAATGAATATTTACAGAGGTAGAGAGAGAAGGCGTCATAAAGGAGGGATGGCATGATTTTGTTTCCACATCTATTATTTCATTTTATCGTTATAACTGCAGCATTTAGAAGAATAAGAGGGCATAATTAGGCATAATGAACATTTAAATAATGAATCCGGATGAACTCAGGTTTTTGGAAAAAAGGAGAAAGAACTGAATGCCGAAACTGGGTGCAGGACTCAACCATAATGATAACTCTCTGCACTCAAAATATATAGAATCATAGAATGTTATGTGAGCTGTGAAAGTAATGACAATCTGGACTGTCATTTATGCCTGTGAGTGCAATTCATTTCCCATTTTCTAAAGAAAGTCATTAGTGGAAGGATGCCAGAAAATGGTAATCAGCAAAATAAGGTGGTGCTCTGGCACAGTGTGCCACCTGAGCTTTGTGGTTCCAAGGATCTGGGCACCGGCACTTTCCCAACACCCCTGCACATGCGTACGAAATAGTCCTTTTTGGGTAACTTTTAATACCATAGTCTACCCTGTCCAAATTGCTAATTTGCACTAACTCACACACTAGTCAATTAAGTTTCTCCTGGGCCTACTGGCACTTTAAAAATACATGAGGAGCCGTAAGAGCAGAGTGGGGGACAGAAGGAGGCTGGGAACCGTGTCCTAACGCACCCTAGCTTCCTCCAATTCTTTGATTATGGCACCAAGTAGCCAAGAAGGATTACTTTTGTGTGGAGATGTAACCCAAAAAGCCATGTTCTAAGGAAATGTTCAAACTTCAGCCATTTCTGTTTCTTTTCATGGTGAGGTCATCTTTCTCTTTTGGCCTAATAGCTTTGTTCTATTCCGGTTAGCAAAGCATGACCAGTGATCTTACGAGAAGAGGGAATTTGAACACAGACATACACGGAGGGAAGACCATGTGAAGATACGGCAAGAAGGCAGCCATCTGCAAGCCAAAGAGAGGGCTCAGAATAAACCAACCCTGACAACACCCTGATCTCATATTTCTAACCTCCAGAATTGTAGGAAGGTAAATTTCCGTTGGTTAAGCCACCCCATCTATAGTACTTTGTTATTGCAGTCTCCGCAAAGTAATACATACAGTATATGCTTTTTTTTTTTGGTCTAGTTTCTTTCACTCAGTATGTGTTGTGGTATATGTCCATAGTTTAATCTTTTCTGTTGCTGAATTCCACCATATGAATATACAGCTTCTTTGCCCATTCACTACTGAAGAATATTTGGATTATCCTATCTAATAAAAGAGAAACATGGTAATTAGCGTACGACCGCTACCCTTCCCATTGGCTAATCAGCGAGATATGCAAATTAACTGCCAGCCAAGATGGTGGCCGGCAGCCAGGCAGCTGGAAGCTAACATGAGGCTTGCTTGCTTCAGTGACGGAGGACTCCAACGTTCCCCGCCTGCCACTGCGGGCCTCTGAGCCTGCAGTTTGAAACATTGTAACAAATATAGAAGCTAAACAAAACCCCAGAAACCCCCTTTCAGCAGCCAGGATCTCAGAGCTGGAGTTGATACAGTGTTTCGATATTATAGAACCCAAACAAACCAGATACCTGCTTTCAGCAGCAGAGGCCTCAGAACTGGAGCCAGAGCTAAGGCTGGCCCAGAATAAAAAAAGAAAAAGAAAAAAAGGAGCGGTTGGGAGCTTCAGTCACCCGCCAGCTTGAAAACAGCCCTCAGCCCCTCACCCAGACTGGCCAGGCACCCCAGTGGGGACCCCCACCCTGAAGGGTGTGTGACCAGCTGCAAACAGCCATCATCCCCTCACCCAGGCTGGCCAGGCACCCCAGTGGGGACCCCCACCCTGATCCAGGACACCCTTCAGGGCAAACCAGCCAGCCCCACCCATGCACCAGGCCTCTGTCCTATATAGTAAAAGGGTAATATGCCTCCTAGCACCGGGATCAGCATGACAGGGGGCAGCGCCCAAACCCCCTGATTGCCCTGCGGCTCTGTGTGACAGGGGGCAGGGCCACAACTTCCGTATCCGCCCTGCTCTGTTCATGACAGGGGAAGGCGCCCCAACCCCCTGATCGGCCCTGCTCTGTGGGTGATAGAGGGCTGCGCTCCAACGCCCTGATCTGCCCTGCTCTGTGTGTGACAGGGGGCGGTGCCCCAACTCCCCTATCGGCCCTACTCTATGAGTGACGGGGGGAGATCCTCAACCCCCTGATGGGCCCTGCTCTGTGCGTGACAGGGTACGGAGCCCCAACCCCCCTGATGTGCCCTGCTCTGTGCATGACAGGGGGCAGCGCCCCAACCCCCTGATGGGCCCTGCTCTGTGCGTGACAGGGGATGGCGCCGCAACCTCCCCATGGACCCTGCCTTGAGTGTGACGGGGTGGTGCCCCAAACCCCCAATCGGCCCTAACCTGAGCATGAAAGGGGGTGGCGCCGCAACCTCCCGATCCGCCCTGCTCTGTGCACGACGGGCAGCGCTCCAACTCCCCAATCGGCCCTGCTCTGAGCCCGACAAGGGGCTGCACCTAGGGATTGGGCCTGCCCTCTGCCACCCAGGAGCAGGCCTAAGCCAGCAGGTCGTTATCTCCCGAGGGGTCCCAGACTGCGAGAGGGCACAGGCCAGGCTGAGGGACCCCCCTCCCCCATGAGTGCACAAATTTTTGTGCACCGGGCCTCTAGTAATATATATGCTTTCATTTATTTTTAGCTACTACATAGGAATGGAATGGCTGGATCATATGGTAAATGTATGTTTAACATTATAAGAAGCTACCAAACACTTTTCCAAGGTGGTTGCGCCATTTTCCCTTCTTATTAGCAGGGTATAAGAGTTTCATTTCCTCCGCATCCTTGCCAGCACTTGATAGAGTGAATCTTTTTAATTTTACATTCTGATGGTTGTGGTTTTAATTTGAATTTCACAATGACTAATAACACTGAGCAGCTTTTCATGTGCTTATTTGCCATCCATATATCTTCTCCAATGGTGTCTGTTCAAATACTTTATAACGGACTTTTTAGATCATGCTAAAGAGTTGGGGCTTTATTCTATTTGTAGCAGGAAACCATGGATAGATTTGGAGCCGTGGAGTAACATGGTCTCTGATCTAGAAAGATCACCTTCATGGCTGAGGATAGCAGAGTGAGAGTGGAGCACAATCTCAGATAGGAGGCTGGGACAAAAGGGGAAGTAGGGAAGATGAGAACTAAGAAAAGTGGAGATAACAGAGCTGGGCAGCAGGAGGGGCCAATTCCAAAGATGTTTGCAGGCAGAGTCAGCACTTGGTGAAGAATTGACTCGCCAGTTGCTGTGGAGTGAAGGAAAGGAGGGTTCATATGTCTCTGCGGTTGCTGGCTTGGGTAGTCTTATGGGAGTGGGTCATGTCTAGTGAATTTGAAACAGGGATCAATCACATAGTCAGTGCCAACTCCAAGATTCTGACTGAGTCAAAACAGAGGCATGAGAAGGAGACTAAAACGTTGGCATTGGTGGAATGAAGAGTTAAGTCACCTCTTTTTAGCAACAGCTGAATCTACCATCCTCTTCTCATCACTTGCCAATTTCATGAGTCACTGCCTCCCCACTGGCCTGGCTGGGTGGGCTAAAGGCCCCTCCTTTGAGTTGAGGGCTCCCCTGGCAGGCCTCTATCCTTGCGGTTAATACTTTATATCAAAATTATTTATTCCTCACACTGGGCAGTAACCTTCTCAAGGTCAAGAATCAAGTGCTATTTGTGTACTGTCAGTGTCTGGCAGGGTCCCCAACAATGGGCAGGCACTCGATAGCATATATCCACATACGCTTATAGAAGGGAAGTGTGGTAAGAGAGCCATGGGACTGCAACAAACCTTCTGTTATAACTCATGCTGGGTGGTCAGTGGAGGGCAAAGCACCTTCTCCTTTGCCCATTGTAGGGGGACAGCTGTGAGGACATGGGGGAAAGTTGAGAAGATAATGCACTGCTTTAGCTTTCCTCCAGGCAGCCCTGTGTGTTTCCTCCGCCGCCAGGAGAAACCAGAGGCCCACCATCACCTCTAGATCTGAGTCACAACCCTGCTCTCCGAGGTCTGGTGTTCCCACCGCCTGCACCCAGCCCTAGGTGGCAGGAGAGGTGTCCTGCTTCCCAGCACCAACTGCAACGTAGTTCTGGGCTCCTCTTATCTCTCCGCAGAGTTCTTGGTCTTTTAGCTGTTCATTGAGAGGCAAAGAGGAGACACTGTGGGCCCTTGTATTCCTCCGTAACACGACTGCTTCGTTGGGCTGGCATCCTGTTCTTCGGGAGGTGATCTTTTGTTGGAGAGCTCCCCAGTGTCTGTTGTTCTGTTTGAGGCTGATTTTTGTTCCAGACTAGTGGGCTGGGGAGACAAGACTGCACTAAGTGACACAACATGAACAGAATGCTTGGAACATTTTCCAGGCTTCCTCCCCGCCCGCCCCCCCCCCCCCCTTCTTCACAGAGCTTCCAGAAAACTCCCTCCTCTGTGTCTTCCCCCTGTCTTCTCATCCATCTATGTAATCTCAGATTCTGCCTGGCTTTTGGAATTGTGTTGTGTAGGGAAGTTTCAACAAAGTGACCACAATCTCCTAAGTTCTCAGCCTTCTTCAGCTACCTCCCCCACCTTCCATAGACTCTCCATTTCCTTCCAACCTTTCCTTCTGGGCATGACTTAAAAATCATCTCATGTTTTAAAACACATGTTCTATTATATTCACCCATGTCAGTTTCCTCCCACAGATGTATGGCAGGAATTTTTCAGTTCAGAACACAGGTCTGTTTTTCTCGGAAGAGAAAGTAAAAAACTTCCCAGCTTAAATAACATGGATGTTGTTGGTGCATGATTTTTAGTAACTATGGCACCACAGTCCCTAGTCCCTAATGAGGCCAACAACTAGTACTCTATTTGGGCCCTAATTTCTTTCCTTTCTCATGTTGTAAAAAAAAAAAAAAAAGTCCAACAACAGCTCCTTTTGAACTGAAAATTATTGTGCTTTAGTCTGAAGCCAATGAAAATTTTATTTTGGAAAGTTTGAATCAAATTTTCTGAGTTACTCATGAAGGAAAGGTCATGAAAATGCAATATTTCTGACTTAGGTTTTAAAAAAATTCAACCTTTGGAATTCCCTTCATTCAAAAATCACTTTAAAAAGAACAACCCAAACTTTTTATGCCCTTGGATTCCCATAACAAACTAGTCATAAGCTGTACTTGAAAGAATGTTAAAGTACATGAATATAAACTTGTTGGTTGAATACTGGTGAGTTCATAATACTAATTAGCCATCTCTTAGGGCTGCATATTATTAGCTGGGGATACGGATAATATAAATAGTGGGAAATTCCATAGTAATGTTTATTTACTATCTGAGTAACTTACAGTCTGGAAATCTATAATTCTTCAAATAAATAACAGAGCCAATTATAAAATTGAACTCCATGATGCATTTCATCTTTTTTTCAAATTTTCTGTTGAGAATAACAATAAATTTTATTCAAAAGTTGACTCAGTGATGTTGTTAAAGTGTCCCTTTGCTCTCCTGTTACCTTTATTAAACTATCCCATTGCATGATGGAAATAAGCAGAAGAGACAAATTCTGAACCAAACATGTGCTTTAGTAATCTAGCTATATTTGTAATTTCACATTCCCTTAGGTTACAGGAACTAATTAAGTGCTTTTGCTTAAAAGGTCACCTGAGGGCTGCATGGAGTTCAGCAGGAAATTGTGAATAGAGCCATCAAATAATATTATTCGACTGTTTAATTCTATCAAAAATAATTTAAAATATGAACCACTGCAGGTAACTCAAAATTAGAAAGATCCACTTACAGAAAACCAGGATGAGGTTTACATAGCTCTGTATCTATATAAATCTCCATGTATTAGTCACTTGAGTTTGGCTTTAAGGGCTGTCTCAGACACCAGGCATGATGTAGCCCAGGTGAAAGCCTCCGAATCAGAGCTGCTCATTCCCAGCTCCAACACTGCATGAGTACAGCTCAGAGGCTGCGGAGGAGGTAGGATCTCCTTTGGGGAGATAAGTTCTCCCTCCCCTGTGCACTTCCTCTCAGGGTTTCTCAGCATAAGTGAGCTCTGAGGCTTACTTATTTTCCAGACCCAGTCCTCCAGATCAGGCCAACTAGTGGACACCAGCTAACTAGGATATTTCTAGAATTGCTGCATCTGTCCTGAAAGTCTTGGCCAATCACAGCAAACCAAAGTCAATTTGATTGATCCTGAAGTCAGAGCAGACAACAGTCACCAAGTACACCAAAGCACAGCAGGACATGGAGGATCACACCCCGAACCATCCCAAGCCAGTTCCAGTGCTATACTAATCTCACACTCACAGCCCTACATTTACAGGAATGCATAATCACATTATGGCAAGTGAGTGTATAAACTACTCTCAGCAGAGCTGCAAGCTCAGAAGACCAATGAGGCTGGCCAAGTAACAAAAATTAGAGAAACAAGCCTGTCCTACGGCAATAGGGAGTGGTGGGGACTGGGTAAACTGTAGAACACACGCTCCATCTGAAGAAAGCAGCTGGTCTCAGTTCCTACCAGCAGATACTTTGCAGAAATACAGGCCCAATGCTGCCTGAGTCTTTTTTTTCAAAAGAACTAAAAAGGCTGGAATTTTATGTGAGTGCTCCAAATTTTTAAGTGTTGGTAGGTAATAAATTTTTTTTTAAAATATTGGGTTAACCAAATAAAACACAACTGGGTACCAGATGTGGCTCAAGGACCAACAGATCGCAATGTCCAATTTATGTAATTCGTTGTAATTATATATAGCCTATGTTCCCAAATGTATCAAATATTATTTTTAATGTGTTTTTATAAGACAGGACAATTTTTTCTGCCTCAGCTAAATGTTATTTCTGGTTTTGTTCGTGTTGCACTCTCAAGTAGAATTCAATGTCTTAATTGTGAGTTTTGATCTTCCATTCTTGGTTACATTCTCTTAGCAGTTTGGAAGAGTGCTTCTTACTGTTTTACAACACAATCTTCCACTTTTACAACAAAAAAATGTGTTTTTTTCCTTCCCTCCGACCCCCAGGATTGAAGGGGGGAAAAATTCCTTCTCATTTCCTTTCCTAACAATGATTAGCATCATCACTGATGTCAATAGAAACATGAGGGAGGAATAGGGGTTACATTAAATTTCTTTTTATGCTTAGTTTTTTCATAAAAAGAGAAGTGAATATTCTGGAAAATGGTTAAACTCATTTAAAAAAAAATAAAGAAAGAATGTTGTTGTTGGTTCAACACCAGGCGTTTTGGTGAAGTGATAAGATTTTTAAAAAGCAAAGCTTTTCACCAGGTGTATGACACCATTTCACATAGCCATTTGGGTTTAAATGGAATGAAACTGGGAAAAGAATGCATTTTGCATTTGTAATTCAGTTAAATAGCTGCAACACATGAATTGGTCTGCTGGTAGTTCCCCATATGTTCCTTTAGTCATTTCAACATTTTCTGCAAAACCAGTAAAAATGATCATTTTCCTATGAGACTTAACCTCTTAACAGTTAGGCTTTTTTGTCTTTTGGATCTAACATTACTATTACTGGAGCAATTATAAACAACACTATGAAAATTATTCATCAAGTGATCATCATCAAATAATATTTATGTGCACCTAGGGATGATATATTACTTTTTCATGACAGTGCCTAAAATCTTAAATACCATGCAAATTCTCATTTAAGAAAGGGAAATACAACTTTCCCTTTCTGAGATAAACTCTGGACTCTAAAATGATAATGTAGTACCTTACTTACATCATCAAACCATGAAGCAAAAATGAGTACATATTATTCCTAGGTAAAATCACTTTTATTCTTTTTACCTCAATTACTTATGGCTTTATTTGAAAAAATTCAGCTTTTGATGTTATAGATAAGATGTACAAATTGTTACTTGAATATTATATTTTCAACCCATATATATATATATATATATATATATATATATATATAGAGAGAGAGAGAGAGAGAGAGAGAGAGAGAGAGAGAGACTCTCACAAATTTGAACATTACTTTTACACATGATTGCCCTCGTACCTGCCTTCTCAACACCTACAAAAACAAAACACTCCGTCAGTACATCATCAGCAAGGGGATGTTGCACAGCAAGTATTTGGGCTCCATGCTTCAGGAGCAGGCCCAACTGGAAATATAGCATGTAAAGTTCTTCTCGTTTTCCAGTCACCAAGTTCAACACCTTGAAGTCAGATTTGAATCTTCACTTCCCTGCCTCCCACATCTAATCAGTGGCCAAGCCTACTACCTCTACTTTCACAGTATTTGATGCATTTATCTCTTGCCCTTCTTCACTGACATTCCCACTACACTAATACAGAATCCTAGGGGCCAAGTCAGAATGGAATCCATGGGCATAAGGTCATTTGCAGTGTCTACACAGACATCCCCAAAGCCAAGCTCCAAACTCAAGTCATGACTAAGTGACGGGTAGTAGAGTCATTCTTAAGAAATCTGATCCAAAGGCTCCTCAAGGCACTTTGGAATGGCTGTCAGTTTTTAAGGAATGTCTGAATGAGAAATCTCATTTTTTCTAAGACCTGCCCTAGATGACCTCATCCTTTAAAAGAATCCATATGGGCTGAGATCGATTGACAGGGTGGGGTGGGGATAATTTCCATCTGAAATCACTGGAGGAAGGGGATGGTACATTAGATAAATTGAAGAGAGTACCAAGGGCAGGGGTTTTTGCCCTCCTTGCTGTTTTAGGTCTACTTATAGTATAGCCACCTCAAAATCAACCTGTGGATCCAGCATGAATGGAGCCCAGAAGTTCCTGAAGCCCTTCTAATGGGGGTTGAAAGCTTAGTGGAGAAGGATGGCATCTCATCTGGCATGATGAGATGGAGAGAGACCTTGCAGTGAACATTGGGAGTAACCACCCAAATGGAAGCCAAAAGGAAGGCATGACAGTGATGCAATAGGTCTGCAGCACCAATGAAAACCAAGGAAAGACCATGTCAACCAGTAAGGTCTGTAGATTCCCTAGTCGAGCTCAGACCCACAAAGCCACAAATCAAATCAACCATTAATCCCATTCCCAGAAGCCAGCAGAGACACAAAAGGACATCACCCCAAAGACCAGAAGATCTGGAGGACACCTCTCCTCTCCAGGGGGCTGAGTGAGCCAAACCCTCCCCTAGTGGACTCTAGGGGAGTTGAGGACAGGGCAGAAACAACAATAATAATGAGAGGTAATACCTTTTGAGACCTTACAATGCCAGGTCATATTCTGAGTATTTATGTTAATTCATTTGATTCTCCCAACAACCTTTGAGGAATTTTATTATATTTTATTCTGATTTCACATATGTAGAAACTGAGACACAGAGAGAGTGAATAATTTGCCTAAGGTCACCCAGCTACTAAGCGGCAGAACTGGGATTCAAAGCAGGCTGTCTGGCTCTACAGCCCTCACTCATAGCCATCTACAATGATGTCTCTATTTAAGAAATGAAGGGGGGGAAAAACCTCATCTACACAGACAATAGCATGATGATTATCAGAGGGAAAGGGGGCATGAGGAAGTAGGAGAGGATATAGGGAGGATAAATGGTGATAGAAGGAAACGTTGGGATGGGGGGAGGGGTGAACACACAATACAATATACAGACGTTGTATTCCAGCATTGTACACCTGAAACCTATATAATTTTATTAACCAATGTCACCCCAATATAGTCAATAAAAAAATAAATAAGAAGCAATCTTATCACATGGAATCTTACAAGATGGTACAGGAAATGAAGCATTTGTACAAAAGCCAGTAACCAGGAAATGAAGGAACCGTCCCCTTCCCCAGTAGATCCAGCCACCATTTTGAAGAGCACTTGGAAAGGGAGAGAGGGAATGAGGTGATGATAAATATACTCTAATTTTTTACATGCGAGGCATTGTTCTAAGCACTTTACATGCATTCACCCATTTACTCCTCAGTATCAGCCTGTGATGTAGACCAGTGCTGCCCGCAGAACCTTATGACAGACATTCTATGCAGGGCTCTCCAATGTGTAGCCACAAGCTGCACGTGATGACTGAACCCTGAAAATGTGGCTAGTGCAACCGAGGCAATGAACTGTTACCCTCGTTTCACTTCAGTTACTTTACGTTTCTGTTTAAATAGGCATATGCGGGCCATGGCTGTTGAAGGGGACAGCTCAGAGGTGGATTTCTTCCCCAGGTAACCTATAAGGACACTGAAGCACAGAGTGGCTGGGTAATTTTGCCAGAGGGCAGAGAGCTAATCGCTGGCAAAATTGTGGTTTAAACCCAGACAGTCTCTGGAGCATACACTTTTCACGATAACGTTCTTTCTTCCCTTAGTAGTCGGGGCCAGAGCAGTAACTGACAAAATAAATACATTAATTTTCCCTTTAGAGCAGCGGTTCTCAACCTGTGGGTCACGACCCTTTTTGGGGTCAAACGACCCTTTCACAGGGGTCGCCTAAGACCATCGGAAAACACATATATAATTACATATTGTTTTTGTGATCAATCACTATGCCTTAATTATGTTCAATTTGTAACAATGAAAAGACATCCTGCATATCAGATATTTACATGACGATTCATAACAGTAGCAAAATTACAGTTATGAAGTAGCAACGAAAATAATTTTATGGTTGGGGGTCACCACAACATGAGGAACTGTATTAAAGGGTCGCGGCATTGGGAAGGTTGAGAACCACTGCTTTAGAGAGTCTCACCTGCAGTGTCCACTCTCCATTAAATGTGATGCGTTCTTAACACGGTGGGTGAGGCTGCCCTGTTTGGCCTGGCTACTCTTGCATGCCGTGAATGGAGGGGGATGGCCAGTTACTGTTACCCCGAAAGGTCTAAACGGAGAAGCGTACAGCTAGTCCATTCAAGGATGCCGGGATGAGCTCATAGCTCACAGGGGCGAGCACCCTGCAGTTAAGCTGAAGGAATGAGGTGGGGGGAGGTCACTACCAGAAATAATGTCTCAGAAAGTAGAGTGCCTCGAAACCACAAAGCACAGCTCAAAGCCCAGAGAAAGATACAAATGGGGGAGTCAAATTGGAAACATTTTCTTAAACCAGAGGCAAAGCCTGAAATTGGCAGAATGCTCAGAACAGATACACAGACCACAAAATTAAAGGCTGCCTGGCTCCCACTGACAGCTTGGATGACTAAGCAAAAGCTTACCTCTCCACGGTTTAATGTCACCTGTGACCCAGTGACAATAAATATCTGGCCCCTCGGTTCTCAAAGTTAAAGACTTGTTTGTAACCTGCTCTTAGCTAACCATGAAGGAAAAGAACCAAAATATTCCAAGGAGTGTTTTACTGGGATTAAATATTCTTGTTATAGTTTCTGTGATTCTATTTCATGCATGAAACAGAATTTAATAGTGCCCAGTTTTTCTCTGATGTCAATTCCCTGTGTCTCACTCTGGGTTCTGGACAGTGAAGCTGAGAGGTCAGTTTCTATGGATCCCATCTTGAAAAATAGTTTTCCCTGAAAATTAAATCAGGGCTTTTTTTTTTTTTTTTTTTTTAAAATTTGGGTTGAAATAAAGCTGCTTTCTTTTTGGAATAAAAGATCGTATTACATTTTTGAGAAAGGGAATCCAATAAGAACACCCTGGAAAATAAGGACTTTTTAAGTGCAAGTTTTATCAAAGCAAAAGCAAGTCAGCCCACTACTAACGTGCTCCTGCAGGAATAAATAAAGATGGTTAAAGATTTATAATGAGGAACAAAAACCTGGGGAAAACTGTGTGCCAAGGGGGAGAAATTTGTGATTTAAAATGTGTGTGTGTGCGGGTGTGTGTGACATTTGTGAAATTTCAAAAAATGTTTCCGTTTTGCCAGGCAGTGCTCACAAAGCCAAACCTTGGAGCTCTGCACAGCACCTAGGCCAAAAGCAATCAACAGCCCGAGCCCACACAACAGCACATTAGCAAATATGCCAGCTTCCCTCACATCACGCAGTCAAAGAAATGAAAATTATAATGCTGAATTGCACAACTCCCAGAACACAAGAACGAAACAAAAATGAAAGGAAAAAATAATTTAAAGGGCAAGTTATTCTTAACAGTTGTGCGTGATTGAGAGATAAGCTTCAATTTCTTTCAATATACAATATAAGTGAACCGAGTTTCCAAATTTATATCAATAGAGTCACCAGCTACCCTAAGGAAGCCAATATTTGCTCTTGTTACCTTCCTTTGCCTGTAGAATCACCGACGTGAGCCCTGGTCTTCAATACCGATGAATGTCGTAGAGTAGCAGTCAGCAAACATTTTCTGTAAAGAGCCAGATAATAAATATTTTAGACTGTGTGAGCCATGAAGTCTCTGTTGTAACTACTCAGCTCACTGCTGTAGCACGAAAGAAGCCATAGACAACCTGTAAATGAATGAGCAGAGCTGTTCCAATAAAACTTTATTTACAAAAACAGATGGCAGACTTTAGTCCTAGTAAGTCTGATAAGGGAAAGAGTACATATTGTAGATACTAGAGCAAGAATAGGATTGATTTATATTTGGGGGAAGATATATTTATTCCTAAATCTATGCACTGCTAACCTACTCTTGATTTCTCCGATCTAATTGTATCTAACATCTATAATAATAAAAGCATATTATGCTAATTAGACCAGGCAGCTGAACATCCTTCTGGTCGTCCTTCCGAACAACCTTCCGGATGAAGCCGGGGCTGCAAGGGCTGAGCCCCTTGCACAAATTTTGTGCATCGGGCATCTAGTTTTAGTATAAGAACTAGAATATAGTGTAGATAAAATTGTAAAATCCCTAGCAATTTTCAGCTTTTGTTTCACTTATCCAGTTTAAATGTTTCCTCTTCAAAGGAGACTACCCTAAGCAAATTTAGTTACTCAATTCCTCTTCCTTCCACAAACATTAATTTGTAGATCAGTTACCTTTTCTGAATTCCTATAGCATAATATTGTGCCTAAAATATAAGTAGACAACTAAATAAGTGACTGCACTGTCTTTCACTTGAAAAATAACCAAAATTGGAATCCTAAAATATAGTGGAGAAATACTATCAAAGTTTAGAAGGAAAAGGATTTGGGGTCTCAATTCCTAGGCCCAATTGCTCAATAAAGCAAATTATAGATATTCATGGACTCAGAAAATGTACTGCCGTTTAAAAAAAATATCCAAGAGTTTGTACCAAAAAATTTAAAAATATATCCAACAAGGAGAAAGACATGAGCTTCAAGAAATGATGATAAGGATAGCACAAACTTATGATCAGATCTAAATAATGACAGTGCTTTTAAACTTAATCCAATTATTGAGCAATAATTCTTTATAAAATAGGGACAAAACAAAATAAATCAAACACAAGGTTGAAATGAAATTTCTATCAACACAGAGGAGGAAGTAGAGTGCAAAGTGGGGAGAGGCAGCCTTCCACTGTCTTGTCTTCTTTGAGGAGGTGAGAGACACTATGTTAGA
Organism: Myotis nattereri; assembly: GCF_964212035.1. NCBI lineage: Eukaryota > Metazoa > Chordata > Mammalia > Chiroptera > Vespertilionidae > Myotis > Myotis nattereri. The sequence goes on along the minus strand of NC_138083.1, from coordinate 40,549,797 downwards.
AATTGATAAATGGGAACATATTCAACTATGCTATTAAAAAATGAGCCCTAGATGAATAGTAAAAGTGTGTATAACCTTCAAACAAGTAGACAAAATAAGTAACAGTAAAGAAAACTCAATCACTCCAGGAAAGGGTAAAAACTAATTTACATAAAAATAAGAAACCAACCAGGATGTCAGAGTGAGACCAAACGTTTCCATTTTCCTAGGAAATGGAAACAGATAAATTTCCCAATTCAAAGACTGAGAATTTCAGATTAGGTTTTTTTGTTAAGCCAAATCTAGGTATATCTGTTTCCAAGAGATATGCCTAGAACAACATGTTTCAGAAAGATCAAATATAAAGAGATGGACAAAGATATAGTAGGCAAATGCTATACCATAAAGCAGAGTGGCAACATTACAGTTAGTCAGGGCAGGAAGCAATAAATAAGACAAAGACAGTATCATCCATAAAGAAGATATAAACTCAGTATATCTAACACTCAACTATCAAACTACATTTTTTAAAAAAATGTTTGAAATCCAAAAGCAACCGACAAATTTAATATCATAATGGGAAATGTTAATACTTTTCTCTCAGAAATTGATAGAAGAAGCACATCAAAAAAAAAAATAGAAGATTTGAATAGAACAATTAACATGCTTGATTTAATAAAATATGGAGAACTTTGTAACAAAAGAATAAACATCCTTTTTAAATACCCACGGAACATTTATAACACTAATGATATAGTAGGCCACAAAAAGTATTCTCAAAAAAATTTTAATACTGGAAATCTGCAAACCATACTCCACAACTAGAATGTACTAAAATAAACATTAACCAAAACATGGTCAAATTAAAATCTATCCACTAGAGAGTTAAAAACATTTTGTAATTAGTCCTAGATTTAAAAAAAATACATAATTTATATTACAGACTACTTATAAACTATTAAGGCTGAGAGCACTATGCATCAGAATTCAGGGGCACTTTAAATTTCGTGGAAAGCAGGAAAGATTGAAAATCAGTGAACTGAGCCCACATTCTAAAAGTTTGATAACAAACTAGTGTGTCTTCCCACACCCCGCCCCCCGAAAAAAAAAGATGAATAAAAGCCAGATGCGGGTATATAGAGATAAAGATACAGAAGAGAAAAGAAAATAGTTTACCTGGTCAGTAAATGCTACAGATTGTTACTTGAAGAGCAGTACAGCAAATAAGATCAGAAAAAAAATAAAAATGAAAACAACTTTGGAAATGAAAAGAGGGGCTTAGCTGTATGTGTAATAAATTTTAAAACCTTAAGAGAAAACTATGTAAGGTTTATATAAATATACTTGAAAATGTGGATGAAATGAATAATATTCCATGACCATGCAAACACCCTGAGCTTGCATGAGTCAAGAAAGATTTAAAAAAGGTACACACACACACACACACAAATAACTGACCAAATAACTGTAAGAGAAATTAAAAATTCAGTCAAAGATTAATTCCCTTCCTGTTGTGTTTTATTGATCCTTAGTAATTTATATTATTTAACATGTTTCACAGCAAAAATAAATGAAAGTATTAAAACATATTATAAGGTTAGCAAAACACCAATATCAACATCAGAGTATAGGGGAAAAAACTATGTGTCAGTCTAACTCATGCTTTTTGATGCAAAAAGTCCTAAATTGTATATTATTAAGCTGACTCTACTCAGATATTAAAATACAAAACAAAGTAAATCAGAAGGTCTACACCAAAATCATGAGATTTGTACCAGAATAACAAGAATGATTCAAAATGAAGACAGTAAGAATGCAATTTAGCATCTTAATAAAGAAAAATAGCAATGATTATCTTAATCTATGCTGATACATTATATGATGTTTTGTTGAAAAAATAAATCTTCCTTAACTTGATAAAGACTATCAGTTAGCAATCTATAAGCTACCATTAAACTTGAAGGTGAACATTAGATACACTCCCACTCAGGAATCAGACAAGGATGCCTGCCGAGACTTACTATCATGGAATGCTTTGTTGGCAAAAAAAACTCCCCTAAAAGACCAACAGAGCTGGGCTATTCACTGGAGCTGTGCCTCCCACTGTGTAAGACTCTACCATGGTGCCTCGAAGGAGAAGCTCTTTCTTGCCTGATGATGGGCCAGCAGCTGGCATTTGAAGATGGCGATCTTCAAGCTGATCTCTTGGGCCCTCTTTAACACTTGGTCCTCAACCCTATGTTCACTTCATTGTCACTTTTCCCCCCATAACTTCTCAACCTCAGCACTACAGCAGCCCCACCTTATCCATGGGGGATAAGTTCCAAGATGCCCAGTGCAAGCCTGAAACCTCTGATAGTACTGAACCCTATGCATACTATGTTTTTCCTACCCATACATACCTGTGATAAAGTTTAATTTGTAAATTAAGCACAGTAAGAGGTTAGCAATAACTAATAATAAAATCGAACAAATATAATAATATACTGTGATAAAAGTTATGTGACTGTGTTCTCTCTCAAAATATATTATTGTACTGTATTCACCTTTTCACTTGAAGGAAGCACTTTACTGGTTCTCTGTGGCATATCTGAATAGGCAGCATCACTACTTGACACTTTGGAGCCACTGTGAAGTAAAATAAGGCTAACTTGAACACAAGCATTATGATGCTGAAACAGTCAATGTGATAACCAAGGTGGCTACTAAGAAGCGGGGAGGGGGAGCATCTACAGAGTGGAGACAGCGGACGAAGGGATGAGCCATGTCCCTGAGCTCTTGAGATTTCGCCATGCTAATCAGAACAGCAAGCAAATTAGAACTTACTCTGGAATTTTCCATTTAATATTTTCAGTCCACAGTTGACCTCAGGTAACTGAAACAGTGGAAAGGGAAGCTACTAACACAGGAGGACTCCTGCTCTCACATTTTAATGAGATAATTCTCTGTTTCGAAGGGCTACCCTATGCATTGCAGGATAATTTGCAGCCTCCTTTGCCTCTACCCACTAGATGCCGGTAGCACCCTCTTCCCAAGTTTTAACAACCAAGCCATAGTGCCAAGTGTCCCCTGGGGGGCAAAACTGCCGCAGATGAGAACCATTGGGCCCAATCACTAGGACCAGAGACCTTGACCAGGTACACTAGAGCTCTGAGTAAATGAGCTTTCACTCAACTACTCAATCTGGCATCTACTGAGTTATAACATACAAAAGTGCTCTAGGTTATTTTTGTTCCATCATTTCACATATTTTTTTTAAATATATTTTTATTGATTTCAGAAAAGAGGGGAGAGGGAGACAGAAATAGAAACATCAATGATGAGAGAGAATCATCGACTGGCTGCCTCCTGCGTGCCCCCCACTGGGGATCAAGCCCTCAACCCAAGCGTGTGCCCTGACTGGTTCATAGGTTGACACTCAACCACTGAGCCACACCAGCGGGGCCACATCTTATCTTTAGAAATAAAATCTTTTGAAAAGAGGCATATCACATTCTTTGTATTATAAGTGAGAATAGAACCCCCTTGTCTCTTGCATGCTATCAATCAGCTCCCAGAACACAAGAGCCTGCTGAAAGGAAAACCTTTCTCAGCCTTTGAATCTATTGGAATTGAAGAAGTAAAATCCTGTGTAGCTAAGAAAGAAAATATATACAAACTAGAGGTCCAATGCATGAAATTCATGCAAGAGGCTTGGCCCCCACAACCGCAGTGGCCACCTCTGCCTCGGCCCTTGCAGCCCCGGCTTCATCCAGAAGGTCGTCCAGAAGGACATCTGGTCTAATTAGCATATTACGCTTTTATTATTATAGACAACTCAAAACCCAAAGCTGGTATTTGTTATGTGCACAGGTTTTATAGATTGCTTCCTTGCCTGAGGACTAACCTTCAGGAATCACAGAAGAATTTAGAAGATGAAGTCCTAGCTATTGTGGCTTGCAACATACACAAACAACATAGAAAAGAGAAACAGTCACACACATTTTTAAAAGGCCTTGAGTACCAGAGTTTCAAAATGTTTTGTTTCTTAATCACAAAGCAGAAGGTGGTTTTACCACGACAGTGGCACATGCTCCAGCTTCAGCACCACTTCCCTGGATCTAGGACAAATGGTTTATTTAGTTCTTAAAGCCATCACCATGTATTTGTGAAAAACAGAGTCAAGGGCTATGAACTTTATAGGGTTACAGACCAAAGGTGAGGGTGGGAGGGGGGGTAACATTTAAAAATGGAGAATGGTGATAAGGTTGCTCAGACTTACGGGAAGTCACAAGTTGTTTTTAAGCCCCAAATGGCAGCTGTTTTGGTTTTAAAGGTTTATTGAAAGTGGACATTATTTACACCATGTTCATACAAAAATACAAGCAGTGTTTCCCCAGCACCTGTGGCAGATGTTTAAGGGGGAAAAACTGAGCTCACAGAGTCTCAAGAATCATAAACACGCCAACCTCTCCCAAAATAAGACCTCCCTTTATGGCAAGTCCAACCTCTCGTTTCATGCCGGATCTCTTATCATGATTTGAACTTCGATGAACTGCCTCCTAACCCACCTTTGGCTATAAAACTGTCAGGTTTTAAAAGCTAAATAGGCTCCACCCTGGTCAGTGCCCGAATGGACAAGCTCCAAGGAAAATCCGAGTGTTGTCTTAGAAAGCAGTGACTCAGAAAGAGGTGTGTGTGAGCCTCCGAACTGGTCCAGGACCCCAGTTCCTGGCTACTGGGGGCTGGAAAAGTAAATAAACAAAAAGGAACAGATTTGCAGATGACCCTGTCTGGACAGATAACTTACCTCAACATGAGACTGTTCTCAAAGTGCCTTCCCAAGGCTCCTGAACATTACATGTGAGCTCTTGAAATCTTAGTGTTTATAAGATGCCAGTACCTATATTTTGGCTCCTGGCCTAAAATGATTGATGTTACATTTTTCTTTGTTTTCTCATTTAAAACAGACTTTTCTTCCCATTTATTTAAATGCATTTGGTCTTGGTCTGATTGGTAGGTTTAGTTTACTTTGTTCTGGTGATTAGGAGTCCAGACTGGGAGAGGGAGTTCCATGAGTTTGTCACTTAGGGTTTGGAGGACAGAAGGGGGTGCAAGAGTGACCTGGCCAAGCGGAAGTGGTCTGCAGAACAATACATTTCTCCAGGGCAATGGAACTCGTGGTTTATGAAATCTCTAGTATTATGTAATGTGGCATGGCATCATATCACCATGATAATGTCATGATGCATACATTGACTTTTTACAGAATCTTTGGTAGTGCCCAGCCAGTGTATCTCAGTGGTTGGGCACTGATCTGTGAAGCAGGAGGTCATGGTTTGATTCTTGGTCAGGGCACATACCCAGGTTGGGGTTCGATCCCCAGGGTGGTGTGTGCAGGAGGCAGCCGATCAATGATTCTCTCTCCCATCATTGATGTTTCTATCTCTCTCTCCCTCTCCCTTCCTCTCTCTGAAGTCAATAAAAATATATTTTAAAAAAAGATCTTTAGTACTAACTGAAATAGGGCAGGCACTGCAAGGTGCATCAAAACACTCTGAAGAGCCCCTATGTTCCCTGAAGTCCTCAGTTTACCAGTGTGTCATGTTAGCATCAAAGATGGCATATGAGTTGAATATGGAGGATCCACAGTTAATAATTATTCCTCTTTCTAGTCTCTGTTCTTAGGTAAAATCCCTTCCCTGGACTTCCCTTCTCAGAATCCTTCCTTCCCGACAGGCTCACTTCTAGGTGAGGAGAAATTTTCCTTTGTTCACATTCAAAGAAGCTGATTTCCTTCTACTGGAAACTGGTAGTTCAGGTCTGGCCCATTTCTGATATGTCTCAGACAGCAATTCAGAAGACACTCGGCTTGAACAAGAGGAGATTAACAGGTGTACCAGTTAATAATACAGATTTTGTAATCAAAGAAAACATGATAATTTCAAGAGAAACATCAAAAGTGCTTTATTCAAAGTAATGTCCATCTCTAGCTACACATTTCCTCCATCTTTAAAGTGATTTGTGGATACAATCCCAGTAGAACTTTTCTTGTTTTGATGCAGACCATTCAGAGACCCAATTTTCCACTTCTTCATATGCTTTGAAGTGCTGCTCAGAAAGTGTGTGTGCCATCGATCAGAATAAGTGGTAATCTGAAGGAGCAAGGTCTGGTGAGTACAATGGGTGGGTTAATACTTCCCAGGCAAGATCTTTTAAGGTGTCATTAGCTGGTTTTGAAGTGTGTGATGGTGCGTCATCATGAAGCAAAATTACTTTGCCGTGTCTTCTGGCCCATTCTGGTCATTTCACGATCAAGGCATGGTTCAAATTGATTATTTGTTGGTAGCGATCAGTATTAACAGTTTCACCTGGTCTTAGAAGCTCATACTACACCACAACTTCCTGATCCCACCAAACGCAGAGCACTGTCTTCTTTCCGAAGCGATTTGGCCTTGCAGTCGATGTTGATGGTTGACCTGGATCAACCCATGATTTTGTGTGTTTGGGATTCTCAGAATAAATCCACTTTTCATTGCCAGTCACAATTCGATGCAAAAAAAGACTTTCATGCCGTTGAAGCAACATTTTACTGATGACTTTTCGGTTTTCCATTTGTCTTTCGTTCAGTTGATGTGGCACCATTTTCCTTCCTTTAAAATCTTTCCCATTGCTTGTAAACGACCGGAAATTGTTTGCTGAGCAACGTTTAATCTTTCTGCGAGTTGTTTCTGAGTTTGACACCCATCTTCACCCAATAATGCTTGGAATTGTTGGTCTTCAAACTTTTTCAGTTGACCTGGACATTCTTTGTCTTTCACATCGAAATCCTCACTTTTAAAGCGTTTAAACCAGCGTTCACAAGTATCTTGAGATGGAGCATGTTCACCATAAGCTTCCCGAAGTATACGATAACTTTTTCTTCAAAATAAATGACTTAAAACTTCCCGCAAATGCTCTTTTTTTGGCACGAAATTCAACATTTTTAAGTGTAAAAATATCTATGATGTTCACACCTTCAGCAAATTTGACATATGAAGTTTTGAAGCTTGCTGTCAATACAACAAAATAGCATACATATCAAATCGCATATATATCAACATATGTGTAACTCCACCTGTTGAAAAAAATCCGCATTATTAACCAGTATACCTACTAAAGCTGGAAAGGGTTTTAGAATCACTCCTAACCAGCTTTTGCATAAGGAAACTGAAGGGGAAAGGGGCCAAGTTCACTTGTGCATTGGTGTTGGAGCCAAGATTGGAATTCACATCTCCTGGCTCCCAGAGCTTTTGATAACTGCATCTTATCTAGAAGTTGCTCATTGAGGAAACACACTTTTGAGTACCTTTCTTCACCTCAGACACATGAGGCAAACAAGGAAGGGTTTTAGTGCTCTGGGTATAGACATCTTTCTTCAAAACTATTTCTCCTTCTCTGATTTAAGGAGATTTGTCACACAGTTGAGGTTAATTCCTTCTTGCACTTAGTGAATCGGTTAACTCTAGCCAATTGTAAAATAATATTTGCTTTGCTGCATTACAAAGAAACCAATAACAAATTAAAGAAAGAAAAAAGATCCAAGAACCTCCTTATCATTTGATAATCACTAAAGATGGAAATATGTGTTAGATCCCTAATAACTTAAGTAAAAGTGGGCAAGGAAATTAGCCAAGAATTGTTTGCAAAGGAAGTTGGTAGGTGAGAAAAAGGGGACTTTGGCAACTATCATGCTCTATAAAGCCCTCAATATCACTGAGAAAACGTTGGATTTTCCCCACATGTTTTTCTCCATGTTTCTTTCCAAGGCCGCCCTAATATTCTTTGGAACATGCTTTTGCTCTAACATAATTTCTAGAATAGGAGGCACCCTAGAGATGGCCCTGAGCATTAGTTAGTAATGTACAACTAATCCTATACCACAGTATAATGGTCCAAAGTCACCATATTTTTGCCTTTTGTGTGTATGTGTGTCTTGCTTTAACTTCTCGCCTAACTACATTTGGTTTGCTGGAGGGAGAAGTCAGAGGCAGGGAGGGGCTTTTGCCATTGGAGAAAAGGAACCAATGGGAGCCATTTCAGTTCAGCCCTGCTACCTCTCTTCTCTTTCACTGTCTTTGTCAAAAGAGGTGGCAGGTGGCACTGGCGAAGGCCTCTGAGACCATGTAGAGAAGAAGGCACAAGATTCCTTCAGCTCTGTGCCAAAACCGGTTTGGCTCAGTGGATAGAGCGTCGGCCTGCGGACTGAGGGGTCCCGGGTTCGATTCCGGTCAAGGGCATGTACCTGGGTTGCGGGCACATCCCCAATAGGAGATGTGCAGAAGGCAGCTGATCGATGTTTCTCTCTCATCGATGTTTCTGACTCTCTATCTCTCTCCCTTCCTCTCTGTAAAAAATCAATAAAATATATTAAAAAAAAAAAAGATTCCTTCAGCTCTATCACATACCTTTCCTTCAGGTGAGCTTCTGAGTTAATTTTCCAGTTCATCCCAGAGTTGAATTGCAAACCATATGGAACTGTTACCTGAAGAAAAGGGCAAAACTATATGGGGAGGAAAAAGTTGGTCTGTACACCACACAGGCCAGGAAAAATATTGAGTCCAATTACACCCCATGAATTATTTACAGTATTTCTCTTTGCTAAATCTAAGCAAACATTCCACTTGCATCAAATCCACTTCCGGAGTTTTAACTGTTTATTGTAAAATCAAGTGCACAATAGCTCTTTCATGAAACATTTAGCTATATCTTTAGCACTAACAAATCGCACATTTGTTATGAATGCTTCCTTATTATAAAGCGAAATACTAAGTGCATGAAACTTTAAGCTCTGTATTCCAAATCATTATGAACAAGATGTTTCCTCTCAGGCAATTTATTCTGGTGATGTGGAATCTTTGAATAAATAGTGACGCTAGTATTTTTAATAGCTGTTTCCCACCACATATTGCAAAGGAAACATTAACAAGGGCTGAATTCATAACTCAGCATTGTACAAGTCCCAGATTTAACAGCGTTTATGGTGAACTATAAATTATTTTACACGCAAATGTTCTGCCACTTGGGTAATTTCACTTGACTATATGTTCTCCACCTTATCATTTTGGACAGAAAAGATATTCTGTCCCTGAAAAATCCTCTATCACTGTGAGAAATTCTAACTGAACCACGTCAGAAGGTATGATGGTGCATGTCTGTCATAATTTAAGCAAGCCTTTTCATTTTCTTTGATAAATGTGTTTCTGAGATAACAATTAGGCACTAGTAAATACTTATTTCCCCACCTCTTCCCCTTCCAATCCCTTTGATCTGTCTGGCTTCCAATCTAGCGACAACTCATTCTTGTTGCGTGCTCTTCTCCAAATATTTATTAATATTATACAGGAGTATTTGTTCTTCTACTTAAAAGAGTGGCTATCCTCTCCCTTTTCTGATTTCAACGAAGTCCTCCAACAAGGGAGATTATTATATTCTACCATTTTCTCTAAATGATGGTAATAAATTATGTTTTATAAATCTCTATGAAGTCCAGAATTGGAAACATAACTGTTTTTTTTTAAATTAATGCCCGTGGTTCATTATTATCCTAACAAAATGTTTGTTACTTTGCTCTTTGTGACACTCATTGCGTGTCATATTAGGAAGACGTGGTAGAGGCTATCAAGATGCACTGAGTCTTAGGCGGGGAAAGCTTTTCAAACACACGTGCTAAGCCCCTTGTTCATGAATTCAGGCTTAGTATGTTTTTCTGTATAGGATGTGTGTGGGGAAGGGAGGAATGGGGAATGTTAGGAATCTATCTTTTCAGCTCCAGTAATTTTTATTTTTTAATCTAGGGCTGAAGAAGGCCTTTATCTGCAAGTCACAAAAGTAAGAAATATAAAGAAAATGTAACATGTGGGCTCCACAAAAGTTAACAAACAGAAACATCACAAAGCCAAAAATGATAAACTGGGGGAAATATTTGCAAAAGGTATTTCCCATCAGAGATAAAGAGCTCTGACAAATCAATAAGAAAACGAGTTTTCACCCAAACTTATTCATAAGAGCTGTACATTAAAACAATAACATTGCCACATATCTAATTGTCAAAGATTGAAAGTTTGGTAGTTTGGATTTACCCAGTCTTCTTTGGTGAAGTGTATGTTGATGCTCCCATTTTGGAGGATAATTCCCAACATTTGTAATGGAGAGTATTTCTGTGTAAAAGGCAACCACAGACTGAAACATTTCCCTACTCATATCTATATGAGTTATAACAACTCTAAAAACTAAGTTTTAAGAAATGTATCAGCAGTGAACAGTCAGAAAGGAGTAACACCTTCATTCCACAATCTCCAAAATGTTGTCACCCATGAAATAAATAAGAGATATTGATGCTACTCTTCATCACTCATCACCATACTTTTACTGCCCAAAAATAAAACTGAGGGCAAAAATACAAAAAGACAAAATTCATAGAAATCTCATGAATATTGCCCAATTTAGAGAGCAGCATATTGAAGGGGTGGGTAAACAGCCTAGCGAAACGGTATAAATAAAAACCCATGATACATTCACTCCCCTGCAGTAATGGAAAACGACGGGCACTATCTCTAGTACCAGAGTGAATGGGGCATTTAAATTTAATAAAAGACGTTTAAAATTCCATGTGGAAAAAAACACAATGAAAAAAGAAGAGAACCTAATAATAACATGAATTAATTTCAATAAGAGCTAGGGGTGGGGGATAACAAAGCATACAAAATAAAAGGTAAGGGAAACTTATGGAACTGAGGGAAAAGTTGAGAACCAAAAAACAGGATTACAGATTTAATAGAAATATCAGAAACAACAGGAGAAAAATCTCCATGCCTGAAAATCCAATTGCTGCTAGGGAAAACTGCAGGTAAACTGCAGATGAAACAGATTAAAGCATTAGAGAGAGAAAAGTAAACATGAAGGACCAAAAAAAAAAGATTCAATTAGAAAATTTCTACAAATCAAAGAGAAAAGCATTATAAAATATAAGAAAAACATCCTTTGAAATAAAGGAAGAAGTAAATGTGCAGACCATAAATGTAAACTGTATTCCAAGAGAATATAATGGGAAGAAAAATTTCACTGAGACAGATTCAAATTAAAATTTTAAGTTCTAATATGAAAAAATAAATCTTCAGGCATCTATACAGCAAAAGCAAGTCATTTTAATGGTGGGAAATGGAAGGGAATCAGAAAATTTCATTGTAACTCTCTATTCTAAAAGACAGTGATGTCTTGCCTGGCTGGCATGGCTCTGTGGTTGAGCATTAAGCTTTGAACCAGGAGGTCACAGTTCGATTCCTGCAGGGCACATGCACAGGTTGTGGTCCCATCCCCAGTACAGGGCATGCAGGAGGCAGCCAATCAGTGATTCTCTCTTATCACTGATGTTTCTATCTCTCTTTCTCTCTCCCTTCCTCTCAAATCAATAAAAATATAAAAAATAAAAACAGTAATGTCAAAATATTCTGAAGGAAAATGGGACACGGGAATATTATATTCAGCCAGTGTGTTCCTCGTCTATAAAACAGCTGAATCATGTTCTCACAAGTATTCAAGCACCTACAAAAATAGTAATTTGATTCCTTTTTAAAAAAATAATGTTAATTAAATCCAGGTAATTAAGAAATTAATCAAAATAAAGAACTCAAAAATAGAAAAAACATGGCTTTAAAAAGATATAACAAGCCTTGAAACCATTAAATATAGAAACATGACAAAAATCGAGGCAATGATTATTACAGACTAGACTGTAAAATTTATAGATGTTAACAACTTTTTTTATAATTAATAAATTCTGAAGTTGGGTGCCTCTGGAGTGGCAAAGTGGAATATTGTGTAAGAGTGGGCCTTTTCATCCTCAATATTTTTTGAATCTACCTTTTAATTTTATAGAGAACTTTTAGAAACTAGTAGCTCTTGTGACAATAAAAGATCTATCTAAAATTTAGGAATTTATTCAGTTTTACCTCAGTTTCTTTTTATTCTGTTAGGTCCAAATAAAAATTAATGGTAATATAGTTTTTAAACAGCATATATATAATAGTCCTTTTTAATGAAATTTTATCTATCCAGTTTTCTAATAGGTCTTTTATTCTATTCTCCTAACGTAAAAAATAGTGAGAATAGAAATGGCTGTGAATGAGGATATTTTTGCTTTCTTTTTTTATTCGTGCTTATTCCTTGAATTTTTACAAATTTGTATATTTTTCCCCAAAGATGTTATTACATTTTTAAAAATAAATTGTGTATTATCCTAAACTTATTTTTAAAATTAATTTGAATTAGTCATTTCTTTCTAAGAATCTGTTCTACATATCTTTTTGCCTGCATATACTTGCACTATTATATATACAAGTATGTTCCTTGTGACAACCTTAAATGTCCATCAATAGAAAATGGATTAAATTAATTATGGTATATTCATACAAAAATTTATGTAACTATTAAAAATAATGAGGTCGCTCTAAACATGGAAAAATCTCCAAGATGTATGCCATTTAATAAAATTCAACTGAACAGTGAGTACAGTATATTCCCACTGGAGTTAAAAAGAAAACAAAAGTTGTATATCACACACATATACCTCCCAACTGGTTGTAGAAGCAAAGAAAATGTTTGCCAACACACACAAAATCTGTTACTAGCATTTGCATCTAAAAAGGAGACTGGAATGAGAGAATATTTTTTATTGAGTTCTTTTTATATCATTTTTTTTTTCATTATATGCATATATCACTTTTCCCATTTTGGAGAAAAATGGTTCAAAAAAGGAAACTTCAGTGGGATTTGGTTGTTCACCCACTTTATTTTACGGAGGAGAAGACTGAGGCAAGGGGCCAGTTAAGTGGCATGATCAAGTCCACAGAGCTGCTGAAGATTTTAATTCGTATACACTGCCTCCCATTTAGAACAGCATTGTCACTAAGATAACAACAACCATAAGTATCATCATAATGCACAATTTACAGCCTCTCATTGGGATGCTTAGAGTTTTAATAATTCCAAAAGGGGCAAGTTATAACTCAATTAAACAAGACTCCTGGGGCAACCTGGGGCATGTTAGATGAGACTAAATTGCTAGGAGTGGAAATGAATGTGATCTCGTTCTCCATTATTGTCACCCAGAACCCAACACACTGGTAGGTGATATAGTAAAGGCACAGATGGTTTGTACCTCGTTTAATCTCAACAGGCTTTTAAGATCAATTCATCACTGTCTTTAAAAAGAAAGGACTTGAGAGCCCATATAGAAAGAAGCAATTCCAGTGTGGTTTTGGAATGTTTCCTTTTAAAGTCTATCCTCAAACTACAGCAAATTCAGAGACATCACAAATTCTAGCATGGAGCATTTTCAAAAAGTGTCATATTCTGATAAGCATTTTAACACATGGACTTCACACACACATACACCACAGATAAAACAATCTGATTTTTAAAAAATTATTAGCTTGGTAGCCTCCTGTGAGGTATTTGCAAAAACTTTTGCCTGGAAAGAACAACAACAACAGCAACAACAACGTAGTATCATTTACAAAAGGAAGAAAAAGGAGGATGGTTTTGTTTGAATTCTGGCTCTGCCATTTCCTAATTAAATGATCTTGGGCATGTTGGTTTCTAGCCATCAGTTTTTCATCTTTAAAATGAGAAAAATCCCAACATCTCCAGACTGTGGAGAGAATTGAATGAGATAATGTGTGTCCAGTGCCAAAAACAGGCTGTGTCAAAAGGAGATACAAAATAAATGTTAATTTCCTTTCCCCCTTCCCTAGATTAAAAACAAGTTTAAAGGAATGCAGACATGTATGCTTCAAGAAAAAAATCTGTATATTGAGTCAAATTGGAAAGAAATCAGCCTGAAATGGAAATGAACTCAACTTATGAATGTGGTCATTCAGAGAATTGAAATGAAATACACTTTTCAATGAAGCCAGTGCTATCAACAGAAAGAAAGGGAAAATGCATGACTATAGTGCTCATGTATTTCTTGTTCTTATATTTGCTTCTTTGCTTACAATTATCAAATACTAATGAGGAAAATTGATTTGGAGTTGTATAATTAAATTGAAGAAAAGGTAATTTTAGATAAGTTATGCAGAAAGTATTTTGATAATGAATTTGAGAGAAGTAAGTATTTTCTAGAGATAATAATTGAATCCTCATAATCTGAAACACTATAACTGAAGTATCTCTGACTGTCAGACATAGGCAATCATATTAGAGCTAATATTCTATTACTTTCTAACATCAAGCAATAGTCAATAAAATCTCAGTACTGTTTACATAAAATATTTGCTATATTGTGCACACATATTGACCATTACCTAAAGGCATATATTTTATATATATAAGTACATATGCATATATTATTTGTCTATTACATTATCAATATGTGCTCAGTAAACCAAAGTGTGTGTGTGTGTGTGTCTCAGAAAATAGAGTTCTTATCATTATATTACACTAGAGGCCCGGTGCACAAAAATTTGTGCACTCAGGGGGGTCCCTAAGCCCGGCCTATGCCCTCTTGCAGTCTGGGACCCCTCGGACAATTTCCACCTGCTGGCTTAGGCCTGCTCCCTAGGGGATCAGGCCCAAGCTGGCAGTCAGACATCCCTCTGGCAGCCTGGCAGCCCTCGGGGGATGTCCACTTACCAGCAGGGAGCAGGCCTAAGCTGCAATCTGACATCCTTAGTGCTGCTGAGGAGGCGGGAGAGGCTGGCAGCCATCAGCCTGGTTTGAGGCTGAGCAGAGCTCCCCCTGTGGGAGCGCACTGACCACCAGGGGGCAGCTCCTGCATTGAGCGTCTGCCCCCTGGTGGTCAGTGTGTGTCATAGTGACCAGTCACTCCCAGCCGTTCTTCTGTTAGGGTCAATTTGCATATTACCCTTTTATTATATAGGATAGAGGCCTGGTGCATGGGTGGGGGCCAGCTGGTTTGCCCTGAAGGGTGTCCTGGATCAGGGTGGGGGTCCCGCTGGGGTGTCTGGCCAGCCTGGGTGAGGGGCTGATGGTTGTCTGCAGCTGGTCACACCCCCTTCAGGGTGGTGGTCCCCACTGGGGTGCCTGGCCAGCCTGGGTGAGGGGCTGATGGCTGTTTGCAGGCTGGTCACACTCCCTTCAGGGTGGTGGTCCCCACTGGGGTGCCTGGCCAGCCTGGATGAAGGGCTGATGGCTGTTTGCAGGCTGGTCAAGCCCTCCCCAGTGGGGACCCTCACCTCATGGAGGTTTGGCCAGCCTGGGTGAGGGGCTGATGGCTGTTTTCAGGCTGGCCACACCCCCTTTAAGATGGGGGGGGGTCCCCACTGGGGTGCCCGGCCAGTCTGGGTGAAGGGCTGAGGGCTGTTTTCAGGCTTGCCAAGCCACCCCGGCGACGGAAGCTCCCAGCCTCTCCTTTTTTTCTTTTTTTTTTTTTAATTCTGGGATTTACTTACCTTCTATAATTGAAACTTTGTAGCCTTGAGAGGAGCTCAGAGCCAGCCAGGGTGGGCGGGCCGGAAGCTTGGCTTCCTCCATCGCCAGGGGCAACCCAAGCCTCCTGCTTGCTCCAGCTCCGTGGCCATGGCCAGCTGAAAGCAGGTATCTGGGGTTTATTTACCTTCTATAATTGAAACTTTGTTGCTTTGAGTGGAGCTCAGAGCTGGCTGCCACAGGCAGGAAGGTTGGCTTCCTCCATCATTGGGGAAACCAAGCCTCCTGCTTGCTCCAGCTCTGTGGCTGCCAGCCGCCATCTTGGTTGGGCTAATTTGCATATAGTTGCTCTGATTGGCTGGTGGGCATGGCTTAAGGCATAGCGAAGGTACAGTCAATTTGCATGTTTGTCTTTTATTAGTGTTGATTACCTCTAGTTGCATTGAGAAAGCACTATACTAATGGGCTGAATAAAGCCTTATTTGTGTAGAGTTAACAATCTATCAAGAAAGAAACATGCATCTAAAAATAAAAATATGGGCAGAAATAAAAGAAGGAAAAAGAGAGGCACTAAGTATAAATTGTAAATATAATTATTTGTCTTTAATATATCAAATTAGTAATATGATATATGACATGTGATATCAAATGGTAATAATGGTATAACACATATTATGATACAGAAGAGTTGCTTTTAAATTTTATCCCAGTTCAGGGGTCAACCTTAGACTCTTGTTGGGGAGTCAAGGCTGCAGATCTGAAGGAAAGACAACTTTACAATAATTTCTTCAGCAACACTTTTTTAGGCGCCAAGTCAGTGAAAGTCACTGCCCTTATTTGTTATGGGAGATAAAACAGAAAAAGAAATCACAGTACATGTCATCAATACTTGATGTCTATAGTACCTGTTCATAAGTGTGATCTAGGAACCAGAAAATCCCGGTTTGATTTCTGGTCAGGGCACATGCCCGGTTGCTGGCCCAATCCCCAGTGTGGGGCATGAAGGAGGCAGCCAATCAATGACTCTCTCTCATTATTGATGTTTCTAGTTCTCTCTCCCTCTCCCTTCCTCTCTGAAATCAATAAAAAATACATTTTTTAAAAAGTGTTTAATTTCTCTGCTACCAAGATGGAGCCAGTAAAGACTTCAATGAGATTTTAAAACTGCAATTATAAGAATTTTAGGAAAATCATTCTGGTAATTAGAGTGATGGCTGGATTCAGGGAATGGAGTCTAGAACTTGGATGACAAAGTAAAAGACTTATGTGATTATTCAGGAGACTGACTGGTCAGTTTAGTCCAAAGGAAGGCCCTGACAATGGGAAGGGGGCAACTGGGGGGAGATTTTGCAGCGATAGAGGACTTGGGAGGGCACGGACACAATATGGATACGGAAGCAAAGATAAGAAGAGAAACCAAAGGTGACACAAGTACTTTACTTCTAGCCATAAGAGAATGCAAAGTCCATATTTATCATTCTGCCATGAAAAACAAACAAACAAACAGAAAACTGAATAAGATATGCAAAATAAGTATATTTAGATATCAGACATTTGCAGCATAGGACTGTATTCTCTGAAAAAAAAAAGAGAGAGAGAAATAAAAATAAGGTGAGTTCTTCAATTGCCTGGACATTGTGCCTGGAAGTCACTGGCAAACTTCAAGCCCAGGAAAGCCCTTGGGCTTCATAGCATTACTAGTTGAACTGGTAGAGATGACAGTTCACAGCCACAGATGTAGCTAAAATGTGCAAAGTAAGTTATCAGAGAGGAGAAAGCTATAGAGAGAAAGAGCTCCAGAAATTTGAGGAGGGGTCTTCATGAGTCTTTGGCTGAATACAGATCTATATCTATATATATATATATATGTGGTAAAACTCTGCAAGTTTGGGTGAAAAAAATTGGGGCGGGGGGGGTGGGGGGGGAATACATACCAGGGAGTAGTAAGATAAAATTTCCCAGAGTTCACCTAGGGCCAGGACTAATTTTATTTCCCATTGGCTAACGTGGAAATTTGTCACTGAATACATATTTTTGTAGAGACTCAAGAAAGACCAGACTTTAGAAATGAGCCTAAATTAGACTTAGAGCACAGGCTAATCTGAACTTAATCTAGAAAGAATTTTAAATTCTTGAAATGATCTATAAGAAGCTTAACTTCCCATTAGAATAAGGTCTAACTATCTTTCAAGGAAAACAGCAAAATCCAGTAACCTAAAGTATAAATTAACAATGTCTCTCATCAATCAAATATAAGTGAAGAAACAGAAAAATGTGACTCATACCAGAGGAAAAACTATCCAATAGAAACAAACCCAGAAATAATAGATGATAGAACTTACAGATAAGGATATTAAAACAGCTATTATAAATATGTAAATATGCTCAAGGATTTAAAGAAAAACATGTACATAATAATAAATGGAAGATACAAAAAAGAACAAGTATAATTTCTAGAAATAAAAAGCACAAAATCTGAAGTGAACAATTCACTGAATGAGATTGACAGATTAGACACTATAAAACAAAACAAAAAATGATTGGACTGGATGATATAACAATATAAACTATTCTATGGGAAGGGCTAAGAAAAAAAAATACCCCCTCCCTGAAAAAAAAAACTCATTAACCTGAGAGAAAATATCAATTTGTGTAACAAGTGTAATTGGAGTTCCAGAAAGCAAGTAGAAAGAGATATCAGAAAAATCTATATTTAAAGAAAAAAAATGGCTAAAATGTTTCCAAATTTGTCTAAAACTATAAACCCACAGCTCCAAGAAGTTCAAAAATTCTAAGCAGCATAGGCAAGGAAGGGTGAGGAAGCCAAGGCATATGACAATCAAATTACTAAAACACAGTGAAAAAGAGAAACATCTTAAAGGCAATGACAGAAGAAAATTTACATGAAAAAAGAACAAAAGAGAACTGTCAGATTTCTTATCAGAAAATATGTAAAGCAGAAACCAGATTATGTGCTGAAAGAAAATACTGTCAACTTAGAATGTCATACACAGCACAATATATTTTACAAATAATGATGAAATAAAGCTTTTAAGAAAAACAAAACTAAGAGAATATTTTACCAGGAGACTTTCACTACAAAAATATTAAAGAAAGTTATTCAGGCAGAAGGTAAATGATACCAGATGGAAACTGACTTTACTAAAAAAAAAAAAAAAAAAAAAAAAAGAAGAAGAACAGTGAAAAGTGATAACTTTGTGAAGAAATATAAGGGACTGTTTTTTCTTGTGTTATCTATCTATCTATCTATCTATCTATTTATCTATTTATTTATTTAAAAGATAATTGACTGTTTAAAGCAGAAATAACAAATACTCACTATGGGGATTATAAACACACAAACCAATAATATGTATGTAGCAATAGCACAAAATATATGTGGGATAGAAGTATGCTGTTGTAGGGCAGTTGCATTACATGTGAATTAGTATAATAAGATTTGGAGGTAGACTGTGATAAGTGAAAGATGTATATTGTAAGTCCTATAGTACCACTAACTATAGCTAATAAACCAGTCGGTGGGAAAAATAGAACTTTAAAAAAATAAGCCAAAAAAGGTAAAAAAGGAAAAAGAAAAACCCAATGGAAAAAATAGAAACAAATAGCAACATGGTAGATTTTAACTTGACCATATTAGTAACATTAAAAAATAAATGTTCTAAAATCTCCAATTAAAAAACATATTTTACGGAAATGAATGAAAAATCAAGACTTAACTATGTATTGTTTATAATAAACTAACTTTCAGTAAAAATACAGATAATTAAAAGTAACAGGATAAAAAAATATACTATGAAAATACTAATCATAAGAAAGCTGAAATAGCTATATTAATATCAGGTAAAATGTACTTCATAATAGTTCTATGGATCAAAGGACATATTACATAATGATCAGTAAAATGGGAAATTAATAAGTAGTAGAAAAAAATCAATGAAACCAAAGCTTACAATATGAAAAAATTAATAAAAATGATAAACTAATAACCAGATTATTAGGGGGAAAAAGAATAAATAAATTACTAATATGAGGAATGACAAAGAAAGCATTACTACAGTTATTACAAATAATAAAAAGATAATAATATATTAATAGCTATATGCCAATACATTTGACAACCTAGATGAAATAGCCAAATTCTCCCTTGAGAAAAAATGGAATAGCTGAAAATTTTATATCAAATAAGAAGCTGATTTCATAATTTAAAATCTTCAATAATAAAAATAAAACTCCATCCAGATAGTATTATGGTGAATTATTTAAAGCACTAAATGAAGAAATAACAACATCCCACAACCTCTTTCAGGATATACAAGAGAAGGAAATACTTCCCTACGTATTTTATGAGACGAACATTACCCTGATAAAAATCAAGACATAGACCTTACAGAAAAGAAAACTAAAGAAAAAAAATCCCTCATGAACACAGGTACAAACATTCTTAGAAAAATATTAGCAAATAGAAGCAGCATGACCTAAAAAGTATATTTCACTAGTAGCCCAGTGCACAAAATTCATGCACATTAAAAGGGAATTAATTGCCCTAACTGGTTTGGCTCAGTGGATAGAGCATCGGCCTGCGGGCTCAAGGGTCCCGGGTTCGATTCTGGTCAAGGGCATGTACCTTGGTTGCAGGCACATCCCCAGTGGGGAGTGTGCAGGAGGCAGCTGATCGATGTTTCTCTCTCATCGATGTTTTTAACTCTCTCTCCCTCTCCCTTCCTCTCTGTAAAAAATCAATAGAGAGATGAAAGGAAATTAGTAAAATATATATGAAAATAATATATAAATTTATTAATAAATAAACAGTAACAAAAGGATATAACAACAACAGAGGCATGATATAAAAACGACAAAAACATGAAATGAAAACAACAAAAACATGATATAAAAACAACAGTGATACAAACAATGACTGATAAAGTGATTAAATTTATTCTAATATCTCCCTGTACACCACATTAAGAGTGAAAACACTTTCAGAGTGCTTGACTAATTTCTTTTGTGATGAAATATTTAGAACTTTAACTGTAACGTCACATGCTCTTCAAACTCAAGAAAAAGCAACATATAACTGACTATGTGCAAAAACGGGTTCAGGTAGCAACATGCCTACTCTGTCTAGAGTTTGTCCTTGTGATTTATTAATAGTCATCACAAATGCTGGCATCACGGGAAACTGTCGTCAAATCAATTTTAATAGGAGGCCAGTGTCAGATGGGGACAAATTAATTCTTGGAATCAGAACAACCTCTCCCTCTGCAGATCCTGTTAATACCTCAGCTTTGATAATGTTAGGTCATATTATTTTGATAATAAATCTGGTACCATTACAAAGACCCCATTTACTATTGAGATTTCTCAATAGCATGATGATTGCACCCACTTTCAATTTTAATTTATGACATGGCATTCCCGAAGGAGTAATACTATTAAGAAATTTGATGGGAAAATTTTCCTTTTCAGCATCATCTGTGGAATCAATGGAATCATCACTCAAATATGTGTGAAAATCTCCATTGAGTATATACAAAATTTCTTCATTTAATTTTTGAACATGCTCATTTTTTTGGACAAAGAATTGCACATTTATATATATTTTTAATATTATCTATAGATACAGTATTTCCAAAGGTAGTTTCAATAATAGATCCATTACAAATCATTTCACAGGGATTTCAATAATATCCATTCCTAAATGAAAACTGCTATCAAGTTTGCCATATCCAAGCTTTGCTAACCATCCACTATAAGCAGAATCCTCTGATCTCATATTTGTTGTAAGAGACAACTTTCTGAAACATCCCCAAACATTGCAGTACTTTAAACTCGTTTGTACTATGGCCGATCACATAGCAAGTGGTACAATACTGAGACATTGTCTAAAATCCCCTCCAAAAAGTAGAACTTTCCCACCAAATACAACATTCAGACTCATAATTTCTCTTAGTAATCTGTCTATGGTGTTTATAGCATGACTGGATGCCATGGTGCATACATCAATAATGAGAAGTTGGGCCTTTTTAATAGTTTTAGCAACTTCACTCTTTATATGGAGTCTAGAAATTGAAGCTTCATTTAATGGAATTGATAATTTATATTGGGAATGAAAGGTGCTTCCACTGAAAAGTAAATTTGCAGCAATTCCTGTAGATGCTATGGGTAAAACAGTACCACCATGACCTCTAATATAATGTATTAAAACTTTATACAGATATGCAGGTGAATAGGATTCCTAGCTGGCAGGCCCCTGACAGCAAGCTGGCCATCTGTGCATTCCGTGAAGAATGGGGCTCCTTCCTCCATCCTGTCAGGGTCCGGGGTGCAGGTGAATGGGGTTCCTGGCTGGCAGGCCACTGACAGCAAGCTACCCAACAGCAGATTCTGTGAGGAATGGTGCTGCCTCCTCCCTACTGTCAGGGTCTGGTTTGAAGGCCGAACTCAGTACTTCCATGCTCCGCTCCAAGGGCGGGTTCCTGCCTGAAACCTCGCCCTCCGGGAAACAGCTGGGGAAGGGCGCAGCTGTTTCCAAGACGACCCCTGCAGGACTGACTTCCTTCTGGTTGGTCGAGCTTTTGGACGTGATGTTACACCCAGGGTTTTTATATAAGTAGATGAACAAATGTAGTTTATCTCAAGAATGCAAAGTAAGTTTAACATTTAAAATCAATTAACATAATGCACTTTTTAATGGGATAAAAGTGAAAACATGATTATCTCAACAGATGCAGTAGTTTCGTTTTTCTTAAATCCTCACCCAAGGATTTTTTCCACTGATTTTTAGAGAGTGGAAGAGACAGGGAAAGGCAGAGAGAAACATCGATGTGAGAGAGACACATCTAACAGAACCCAGGCCAGGGAGAAGCCTGTAACCAAGTTAGATGCCTTTGACCAAAACCGAACCTGGGACGCTTTGGTCCACAGGCCAATGCTCTATCCACTAAGCCAAACCAACTAGGGCTGCAGTAAAGTATTTGACAAATTTAACAGAAATTCATGATGAAAGTTCTCAAAAACTATGTACAGAAAAAAAAAAACTTTATCTGATAAAGGGCATCTACAAAAAACCTACAGCCCCGGCCAGTTTGGCTCAATGGATGGAGACTGAAGGGTCCCAGGTTTGATTCCAGTCAAGGGCATGTACCTTGGTTGTGGGCACAGCCCCAGTGGGGGGTGTGCAGGAGGCAGCTGATGGATGTTTCTCTCTCATCGATGTTTCTAACTCTCTGTCCCTCTCCCTTCCTCTCTGTAAGGAATTGCCGGGAGCCAGTCCATCCTTGCTGTTTCAAGGGACCTGGCATATATGGCATACTGTTCTTAAAATGTTCGCTCACCTTCTTGGCACTATGTGTTTTAACCAAGGTCTCCTCTCTGAGGAAGATTGTTTCCCCAGGTAGGGCTTTTCCCCTGAAGTTAGGGAGGGAATAAAACCTCTTAACTAAGTGCCAGGTGGGTAATTAATCACTTTAACTATGAACAATCATGCTTAAGCTACATAATCTTTACTCCCTGGAATGGAGATAAGAAACGCCCTAACCTTTGTAATAGAGATTGATAGGATTGAATCAACTGGTATAAATACAGATGTAACAAGACAGAAAGAGAGACACAGAGAGAGACAGAAATTGGCACAGAACCTACACAGAACATTCTCTAGAGACAGAAGAACTTTGCTGGAGAGAACATGGCAAAAGATCCTGGACAGAAACTGGCCTCAGAACCTAGAGACAGAACCTAGCGAGAGAACATGGCAAAAGATCCTGGACTGAACCTGACTACAGAAATTGGCAAGAGAACCTGACTAGAACCTGGTGACAGAACCTGGCTGGAGATCCTAACCAGAACTTCGCTGGAGATCCAGAGCAGAACCTCTCTGGAGATCCAGACCAGAACTTGGCTGGAGACCCTGACAAGAGAACCTGGCTATGATGATCACCTGAATGCTGCCTCTGTGTCATTCCTTCTTCGCTGACTCCGTCCACATCTTTGGGGACCCCTGGACCCGCTGGGGCTGGACCCCGGCATATGGCGCCCGAACAGGGACCCCTAGGTAAGCCCCACTCTCGGGATGGATAGGACTCCACCGTAGGAAGAGGGTGGATAGTCTTCGCCGACTCCGTCCACACCTTTGGGAACCCCTGGAACAGGATTCCCCTAGGTAAGCCCCCCCCATTGAGAACCCCCACATTCGGGATGGATAGGACTCCACCAGGGTACGTCAGACCCCCCTATAGAGGATAAGTAGGGTAAGAAGGTGGATATTACAGAACTTAGATTGAGAAGATGTGCCATACTGAGTCCAAAGAAAGAAGACTTTGTATTGATTCTTAGATTGAGAAGATGTGCCATACTGAGTCCAAAGAAAGAAGACTCTGTATTGATCTTTAGATTAAGAAGATGTGCCATACTGAGTCTAAAGAAAAAAGACTCTGTATTGATATTTTAAACACATATGCTTGCTAGCAGAGGAATTAAGGTTACTCCCAGTCAGACAGAACGTATGTCCATGCTTTTCTGAGGAAGGAAAGGTAAACGTAAAGGCATGGGAGGAGGTAGGCCCAAGGAGCCTTATCCTTAACCCCACTGCAGCCTTTCCACCCCGGGAAAGTGCAGGATTGGCAAGCTCTCCCTGGGGTGATAGATCAGGACTCAGGTAATAGCGGAAAGCGCCAATCCTACTCTTAAAATGGATACAAGAGAGCATTTCAGGTTTTTCTTTTTAATGCCTGCTTTTAAAAAATAAAAAAGGGGGAATTTGCCGGGAGCCAGTCCATTCTTGCTGTTTCAAGGGACCTGGCATATATGGCATACTGTTCTTAAAATGTTCGCTCACCTTCTTGGCACTATGTGTTTTAACCAAGGTCTCCTCTCTGAGGAAGATTGTTTCCCCAGGTAGGGCTTTTCCCCTGAAGTTAGGGAGGGAATAAAACCTCTTAACTAAGTGCCAGGTGGGTAATTAATCACTTTAACTATGAACAATCATGCTTAAGCTACATAATCTTTACTCCCTGGAATGGAGATAAGAAACGCCCTAACCTTTGTAATAGAGATTGATAGGATTGAATCAACTGGTATAAATACAGATGTAACAAGACAGAAAGAGAGACACAGAGAGAGACAGAAATTGGCACAGAACCTACACAGAACATTCTCTAGAGACAGAAGAACTTTGCTGGAGAGAACATGGCAAAAGATCCTGGACAGAAACTGGCCTCAGAACCTAGAGACAGAACCTAGCGAGAGAACATGGCAAAAGATCCTGGACTGAACCTGACTACAGAAATTGGCAAGAGAACCTGACTAGAACCTGGTGACAGAACCTGGCTGGAGATCCTAACCAGAACTTCGCTGGAGATCCAGAGCAGAACCTCTCTGGAGATCCAGACCAGAACTTGGCTGGAGACCCTGACAAGAGAACCTGGCTATGATGATCACCTGAATGCTGCCTCTGTGTCATTCCTTCTTCGCTGACTCCGTCCACATCTTTGGGGACCCCTGGACCTGCTGGGGTTGGACCCTGGCAAGGAATCAATAAAATATATTTTAAAAAAAAACAAAACCGCCCTGACTGATTTGGCTCAGTGGATAGAGCGTTGGCCTGCGGACTCAAGGGTCCCAGGTTCAATTCCGGTAAAGGGCATGTACCTTGGTTGCGGACACATCCCCAGTAGGGAGTGTGCAAGAGGCAGCTGATCGATGTTTCTCTCTCATCGATGTTTCTAATTCTCTATCCCTCTCCCTTCCTCTCTGTAAGAAATCAATAAAATACATTTAAAAAAAAAAACCTACAGCTATCATCCTAATATAATTAATGCTAAAAGATTAAAGCCTGTCACTGCTTCTAAGTTGGGTTTAACCGAGGGGAGGCACTGGCAGGAAACTAGACAAGAGGGAGTGAGTAAGGTCAGTGCATTCATTTTCCTAATTTCCTTCCTTCTAGAGCATCTTCTCCCAAACACCACAGCTACTACAAGGAAGCTCTCTCCTGAGATAAAATGAACTGGTGACTGTTCCCTCCCTCACACCTTCAGGACTTGGCCCCTCCTACCCACTTTTGTCCCCAATTAGGTTTCATGTAATTCTGCCCACATCTTTGTAAAGTGTCTTTTTGGAAACACAGCTCAGTTCCCTTGGTGAAGTGTGCCATCGATCCCCAGTAGGACCCTGAATACTAATTTAATAGCCACCATCATACATTTACAAAATATACGAACAAACTCTTCCTGAACAGAAAGTTTGTTATTTTCTCCATGATCTTTATTTCCATGTTACTTTTCTCATGGAATTTTATCTTAATGATATACATTTAATCATAGTTCTCTGCAACAAAATTTAGTATATAAATGGAAAGGTTTACTTAGTTTTTATTTCATGAAATAAAAATGAATTATAGACTACTACCAAAAATTTTCTGGATTGGCCCAGCCAGCATGACTCAGTGGTAGAGCATCGACCGACCTATGAACCAAGGGGTCACAGTTCAATTCTCTGTCAGGGCACATGCCCAGGTTGCAGGCTCAAGCCCAGTGAGGGGCATGCAGGAGGCAGCTGATCAATGATTCTCTCTCATCATTGATGTTTCTTATCTCTCTGTCCCTCTCCCTTCCTCTCAGAAATCAATAAAGATATATATATATGTGTATATATATGTATATATACTGTATATACATATATATCTTTATTTAAAATTTATGTATATAAATTTTAAATATATATTTAAAATTTATATATATATATATATATATATATTTAAAATTTCTGGATTGAATGAATTATCAGTGCAGTTATTCACCATTGATCAAATAATGTAAATATATCATAAAGTTTATTTTAAAATTATTGAATAAACAAATTTCTTATTGGAAATGCACCTTTTAATGAGAATAGTATTTATTCTCCCAATTGTTTTATATTTCCATATATGAATATAACTTATGGGTAGAATGATATGGAGTTCAGACTAAATCAACAGGAGAAAGGAAGGACTGGGTCACAGGAAGTTCAGAGCTTACAAAGGTGCATAAATTCTTGTTGTTAAGTCGATTTCTTTTAAGAGTAGAACCTACAAGACATTTCTGTAATAAGTGCTCAGCAAAAATAAATAAATTAGCAAAAGAGAGGTTAGTAGGGGGCAAGACATTTGTGCTTATGCTAAAAATAAAACAGAAGTTTGTAGTATATAATCATTTGGCAAAAATTAATGAAAATTTTTTCCTGCAACCCTGAATAAATAGTCAAGAAAGTATAAACATTAACAACACTAATATATGGTTTGTCTTCTGGAAAACATAATATTGCTATTTTGAAAGTAAACATGGAATTTTCACCTTCTCCTTGAAATTGTGGGAAAGAGGCAGCTCAGACACAGGCTCGGTCTCAGCTTTTGTGAGCTTCACAGACCCCACAGTCACTTTGTCTGGTGTGCTGGGGGGTCGTTAGGCCCTGCAGCAGCATTTTCTAGTGAGATCCAGGATAAGTAAGAGGTTGGGGTTGAGAAGTGGAAGGAGGGGTTGAGAAAGGGGAGAAGTGAAAGGAGAACTTAGACACATTCTTAGCACAGTCTAGTTTATTAAAGAGAGTGAATGAGGATCTGAAATGCCCCTTAACACTATGCAGCCCCATTCTGGCACCTCATGCCCAGTGAGAAGCCTTTGCAAGCCCCCAGGGGGAGATCTAAAAGTGTGGCAAGTACTAGCTGGTTTGCTCAGTGGATAGAGCATCAGCCTGTGGACTGAAGGGTCCCAGGGTTCGATTCCGGTCAAGGGCACGTACCTCGGTTGCAGGCTCCTCTCTGGCCTGGGGCCCTGGTGGGGCATGTGCAGGAGGCAACCAGTCGATGTATTTCTTTCCCATCGATGTTTCTCTCTGTCTTGCCCTCTCTCTTCTACTCTCCCTAAAAATCCCTGGAAAAATAGCCTTGGGTGAGGATTAATAAGAAATAAAAAAAAATAAAATGAAAGTATGGCAAAATACAGTATAGTATCACCTAGAGAAAGGACAGGAAAGTCACTACTTGAACAAATCATTCAGATTTACGTGATTCTACTTTCCTTAAGACATGTTTTTTTTTTACAGAGCTGCTAACACCGAACAGCCAAAGTATGAGACATGGCTGAGAACGTGAAACCGGATCTTTTGTATATTCTAAGGTTGAGTCTACACAATAGCAAAGTGTCAGATGTTTTGTCTCCACAGTGCCAGACATCTGGATTGAATGAAAACTCAACTAAATGGATTTGATGTCCATCTTGTTTCCCTCCTTAAGGCTATCTTTTACCCCTGGCTGTGAAACGCCCTTTGATATCAGTAGCAAATCTGAGCATGAAATCAACTGTCTGCACAGAAGAAAAGAAAGGAAGCCTCATTCATTCTTCCCATGAATGTGCTTTCTCTCCTTCCCTTTCTCTAAGCCCTCTCGGGGACTTTCAGGTACAGACCCCCTGCATCCATCAGAAAAGGGCAAATAAGGTGCCCCCCCCCCCCCCCCCCCCGCTGTCTGCCACCACAACAGTGGTCTCCAGCCTCCGATTTAGGCCTACACCCCTTTCCTGCTCACTCTCTTTGGTCAAGGTAGGGAGCCCTGCTTGGGGCAATTTCTTCAACCCTCTGATCTCTCCCAAAGAAAGAGGGAAGCAGCCCCAGTCTATGTGCGAGCCACACATTCAACAAAGCAACATAATGAGCTGCATTTTGTTGAGGGCTCTCTAGGTCCCCCAAATCTTTCTCAAATGTGATTGTTTATAAAATGTTTGATAAAAATAAATGATGCTTTCAATTTAAACAAAATTTCACACTGTTACTGGTTTTAATAACAGTTTTGACAGATGAGATTTTCATCATCTGTTTTTTCTTTGTGAAGGCTTCTTCAATAAACTAAAAATGCTTTAAACTAACAGATGTGACTATAAAGTAAGGCTTGAGTGTGAGACATCAGGAACTAAGGCTTGTCAAATGCATCGACATAGAAATTTATTCCTAGCGCAAGCATCTCCTGGGGATCAGGAAAGTCAGCAACCTAATGATTGCTGGCTAACGTGTGAAGCTTGTTTTAGCAGCAAGATGTCATTTATCCCAAACTGGGGGTGTAGCTATGCCTGCTCCTCCCATTCGCTCTCTGGATCTAGTGATTTCCGCTTCTCCCGTCATCAGAAACCTATTACAAAGTCAATCCAAATTTGTTTGAGCTGATGTTGACATTTGACAAACTGATGATTCACAATTTTTTCCCCATCACCTAAAAAATTTGAATTTTCAATGATACTCTGTTTATCATGAAGTTTATTTTTGCCTACATATATGTGTGTGTGTGTGTGTGTGTGTGTATACATATACATATATATATATATACATATATATATATATATATGTATATATATATATATATATATATATATTTTAACAGACTTGAGGCTGGGAATTGAGAATGTAGTACTACAATTTCAAAATAGCTCACTTGCCTTCAAAAATATAACACTTTGAAGGGTTTTCCCCCCCTTTTTTGTGATGTCTTTATATATTTTGAACAGTTATTCTGGCACAGAGAAATATAACATTGTGAGGCAAATTGAAAAATTAGTTTAACAACAAAAATAATCCTAAAGTTTAGTTAAATTAAGGGGTGATATTATATAAAGAATATTTTTCTTAAACTGTGTCTATTCCAAACGAAATATCCTCGCACAACAAAAGTATGTCAAAATTTATTAACATGATCTGAGAATTAAAGTAAGAGATTGAGAAATACTAACTTCCATTTCTATCTCTTCCACTAATACGTTATGTATTACATCATCTCATTTAATCCCCAATTTATACTTTTCCTTGAAATGAGCAGAGAGCATTTGGCTTCTGTGTGGTAGATTAATGAATGAGTTAATATGTCACTTCTTACCTCACTAGTCTTCCTCTGACCAGCAGGGTGAAATCTGCTAATGGCCCCCATTGTAGGTACAGGCTGCCCTGGGCATTATATGAAGGAAGAGAGAGTTTCAATGAGGAGAGAGGGGAAAACTGGACACAGATACCAAGAACAGGCCTAAATGAGAGTAGTCAGGTAGTTCAAAGCCATTGTGCAAATATCATGACAAGATCAAACTTGGATTAGGCAATAATTGGAACAAAGTGGTATTGGGGAAGAGGCCAGTTGAGAAGACAGGGTTTAGCTATGTTTGCTGGGGAGGAGGCAAGATGCTAAGCTCCTGGGAAGAGCCAAGCAGAGCTGCAGAGCTCCAACCCTTGCTAGAGTCTGGGGTTCTATATAGAGGGTCCAGGCTGAGAGGGTCCCGTCTAGATGAAGCAGAAGGTCATTTCTATGTTTTGGGTTGAGAGGTATCTAGGTGGTTCTCAACCTTCTGGCCCTTTAAATACAGTTTCTCATGTTGTGACCCAACCATAAAATTATTTTCATTGCTACTTCATAACTGTAATGTTGCTACTGTTATGAATCATAATGTAAATATCTTATATGCAGGATGGTCTTAGGCGACCCTTGTGAAAGGGTCGTTCGCTGTATCAGGTTATGGTAGAAAAGCATCAGAAAAACGCGGGCTCAGGCTTTGGTGCTGGTGTAGCACATTGACTAATAAATATGCATTTAGGCGTGTGTCTTCCCTGCTACACTGCTAACCCACATAGCATCTCCACATAACATAGTGCACGCCTCTAAATAAGTGAATAAATGAACCAGAGTGAAACACTGGGAAATAAACAAATGTGAAACCACTTGAACGTTGAAGAACACACAATTATATCTGGCTTTTTAAACATACTCTCATAGCAGAATTCTGTTTCCAGGTCATAAAGAGGATAATCTGATGATGACAGAGAATGATTTTCTAAATATGAATACTGAAAGAAGAAAACTATTACCCTATGACTTTATCTTTTATAGATTTTCATAGCATCTTGATGATTTCCTTCCTGTTGACTCTACTCGACAAGTATTACAATCAGCAACGGAACTATGAAGAAGATAAATTTAGAGCTAACTATGACTATTAAAGAGCAAGTTTGTTTGTTTTTTTTCAGCCCAACATATCGAAGACTCATCATCTATCATCTCATCCTTTTTTCCAGGCTACAAAGAACTTAGATTTATCCTTCACCCTTTCATTCTCCAGTCACCTCTCAGCTAGGCTCAAATAATCATTCTTTCCTCTTTAAATATCTTTCATGTATTCTTTATTCTTCTCGTTGGCTTCTTCCGACTTCTACTTACAAACATTTTCACTTTTATTTATTCATTGATCAGCCATCCACTTACTTGTTCATTCAACAAACATTAATTAAACTCTGTACCAAGCACTATCCCAGGTGTTGAGTATGTAAAAGGAAAAAGAGGTGATACTTTTCTTCAAGGATATCCAAGTAGTGGGAAAGACAGACTCATAAACAGGTACTTAATGGGATAGCCTACTCCACATTTTTCCTTTTCCAGTGGAAGATTTCGACCAAGTTCCATGTATGCCACCTTGGAACTACTTCCTTTTCTTGTTATCACCACTTTGGGCCCCACCACCTAGAGTTACTGTAAATTAGATGGGCAGGGTCTTGTAGAATACTAGCTCTACAGCAACATACTGAATGCTGCCCAAAGATGGCCTTCACCGGTTGGCTACAGGACAACTGGTTACTAAGTGGATTTTCATGTACCTCCCTGGAGTGGGAGACAGAGAGCCTTCCCTGGTAGAGACCTATGGCTTCTTCCTCTCCTGCTCTCCATTTCTCTGGTACCTTTTCCCATCCCTCTACCCTGCCCTTGGCAATCTATAATCAAATCTCTGAATTAGATTAGTCTCTGAAGGTAGAAAAACTTGCTCAACAAGTATGCATCCAAATCTTTCTGACTTACCCTAAAACCAGGGATTTTTCAAATATGTTCAGCCTTTGTTTTGGGTGACTCACTGTCTAGGTGTCTAGTCCTGTGGGAGGGTGGGGATAAGGAGGAGTGAGGGTTGTAGACAGCCCAGGAACCCAACTGGCTTCATAGCCAGATGCAAACTTTTTTTTTTCAGTGTTTGAATTTTTTTTTTAATTTCTTTATTGATTAGGGTATTACATATGTGTCCTTATCTCCCCATTGAACCCCCCACCCTCCCACTCATGCCCTAACCCCCCCCCCCATTGGTTAGGCTTATATGCATGCATACAAATCCTTTTGTTGATCTCTCCCCCTTACCCCCACCCTCCCCTACCTTCCCTCTGAGGTTTGACTGTCTGAAAATGCTTCTCTGTCTCTGGTTCTCAGATGAAAACATTTTACAGTTTAACTAAATGTTTGTGAAGCATTTTTCACATGCCTCATCTCATTTGATCCTCACAGAAGTCCTGTAGTAGGTAGATAGGAGACTCGGTAGAATCTTATTTTCTTTTCATTAGCCAGAAAACAGAGATTTAGAAAGTTTAGAAACTTGACCCAACTGAAAAGAAGAAATGGTGGAAATCGAAAATGACTTCAGGTTTTCTCTCTGTACAGAATATAGTCAAACACTGCTACAGTGAAATATTTTACCCTTTGTTCTCCCTGTGTGATCTACAATAATAATCTGCTTCATGTTGATATTTACTGCTGTGTTGCTGACAATTACCTGAAAGAGAAGTTGGGGTGCTTCACTGGGCTAGAAAAAGTTTAGCTAAACCAGAAAGCAGGTCTAATTAAGCAAGTTTATTCTACATATATATAAAAAGCTAAGTTGACTTACCCATGTGTGATACATGTAAAGCTCATAGCTGGTGCCAATCACACGCGTGTGTTTTGATCTGTCATTGTCAATCATGAATTTGGTTGACACTTCTATTATAGAGAAAGGGTGAATAGCGATATTAAAATATTTCTTCTAATTAATTTCCTTTCAATGTGCACAAATCCATGCACCAGTGCTGGGGTCCAGCCCCAGCGGGCCCAGGGGTCCCCAAAGGTGTGGACGGAGTCGGCGAAGAAGGAATGACACAGAGGCAGCGTTCAGTTGATCAGCATGGTTGGGTTCTCTTGCCTGGTTCTATTGCCAGGTTCTGTAGGTTCTCCAGCCAGGTTCTGTCCAGGTTCTCCAGCCAGGTTCAGTCACCAGGTTCTAGTCAGGTTCTCTTGCCATGTTCTAGCCAGGTTCTGTAGCCAGGTTCTGTCTCTAGGTTCTTCAGCCAGGTTCTCTCGCTAGGTTCTGTCTCTAGGTTCTGTCTCCAGTTTCTGTCCAGGATCTTTTGCCATGTTCTCTCCAGCGAAGTTCTTCTGTCTCTAGGTTCTGTGTAGGTTCTGTGTCTAGGTTCTGTGTCTAGGTTCTGTGTCCTGTTGTCTTGTTACATATGTATTTATACCAGTTGATTCCAATCCTATCAATCTCTATTCCAAAGGTTAGGGCGTTTCTTATCTCCATTCCAGGGAGTAAAGATTATGTAGCTTAAGCATGATTGTTCATAGTTAAAGTGATTAATTACCCACCTGGCACTTAGTTAAGGGATTTTATTCCCTCCCTAACTTCAGGGGAAAAGCCCTACCTGGGGAAACAACCTTTCTCAGAGAGGTGACCTTGGTTAAAACACATAGTGCCAAGAAGGTGAGCAAACATATTAAGAACAGTATGCCATATATGCCAGGTCCCTTGAAACAGTAAGGATGGACCGGCTCCCGGCACACCAGGACACTAGTATTAAAATATAACCCCTCCTCCTTTTTAGTATAAATTGCAAAGTAACATATTGTGTTAAATGAGAGAGACAAAAGAATTGGGGCTGGGAGATACAGAAGCTGGGTGCCGGGAGCCAGTCCATCCTTGCTGTTTCAAGGGACCTGGCATATATGGCATACTGTTCTTAATATGTTTGCTCACCTTCTTGGCACTATGTGTTTTAACCAAGGTCACCTCTCTGAGAAAGGTTGTTTCCCCAGGTAGGGATTTTCCCCTGAAGTTAGGGAGGGAATAAAACACCTTAACTAAGTGCCAGGCGGGTAATTAATCACTTTAACTACGAACAATCATGCTTAAGCTATATAATCTTTACTCCCTGGAATGGAGATAAGAAACGCCCTAACCTTTGGAATAGAGATTGGTAGGATTGGAATCAACTGGTATAAATACAGATGTAACAAGACAACAGGACACAGAACCTAGACACAGAACCTACACAGAACCTAGAGACAGAAGAACTTCGCTGGAGAGAACCTGGCAAAAGATCCTGGACAGAACCTGGCTACAGAAATTGGCTGGAGAATTTAGATAGAACATGGCAAGAGAACCTGACTAGAACCTGGTGACTGAACCTGGCTGGAGAACCTAGCGAGGGAACATGGCTACAGAACCTGGCTGGAGAACCTGGAGAATCTAGCAAGAAAACATGGACACAGAACCTGGCTGGAGATCCTAACCAGAACTTCACTGGTGATCCTGAACAGAACTTCGCTGGAGATCCTGAACAGAACTTCGCTGGAGATCCTGAACAGAACTTCGCTGGAGATCCTGGCTAGAGATCCTGGCTAGGCTGCTGATCAAATGAACGCTGTCTCCGTGTCATTCCTTCTTCGCCGACTCTGTCCACACCTTTAAGGACCCCTGGACCTGCTGGGGTTGGACCCCAGCAACTGGGCCCCTGATCTAGTCTTCCAGGAGACAGAGCCTTGATCCTGGTCAAGGCTCTACTTCAATTTCCTTCTGTACTTTCACTTCCAGATCTCATGCATAGCCAACACTTTCTCCTTATCCATTTTTTAAAAATCCCTGACACCTGCAGAACTGAAGCTGGGCTTTTAAAGGTCACCATTTGCTTTCTACTTGGCAAATCCAGGGGACATTTCTGAGTCCTCACCTTCCTTCATGTCTCCAAAGCTCCAGTCCTTGTGTCACCTACAACATTTTATCTCCTACAACATTGGCTTACCTACTAATCAGGAAGATTCCAGGCCACATTACCGTGGGTACTTTAGTTATGAAAACAACAGGTACTTAGAATGATTTCAATATGTTTTTTCAAACTATACTCGCTTCTTCTAGAATCTAGATCATAGTATACCATCCTGGTGGGGACAAAAAGAACAGGGAAGTTGTCTCCTCTGATGGTCACTAGTCTACAGAAAAAACTCTTGCAGCTGAAGACCTGCATCCTAATCCTAACTCTGTTATGTGTTGTCCCTGCAGCCTTGACACATCACCCTGTGGCTTCATTTTTAAGACAGTGACTGTAGTGATGATGCCCCACTGCCCCACACTGGAGTGTATGGGCTATGAGGAGCCTACAGCGCTGTTTCCAGGACGAGGCCACACCAGCCATAGGTAAACCAATACGTAGTACACATGAGGGCCTTAGAAGCTGCTGCAACAAAAAAAGCCTCTCAGTATGACTGCATCCATGGCAAGGGCTGGGAAAGAGAAGAGAAATAATCCAGAAGTGAAAAGGTGGGCTCTGCATTGCAACAGCCTCGACCTAAACTTCAGTCAATTGTTGCATCTCCTGTTGCCTCTGAGAACAGCCTGGTAGCCACTGATTGGAAGCTCTTACCTGAGATACACAACCTATGGAAACCCCTGCTTACCATACAGAGGCATTCACCTTCAATTCCTTGGTAAACTTGCTCCCACCACTGCAGTAGTAAAAACACACCCAAATTTTCCCGACACTTCTCTCCTTAATTAAATATACCCACTCCTCTTACGTGAGGAAAAAAGAACTCCTTTTTAGCTGAAGACAGCTGGCTCACTTAAAGTTTCATTAAGATTCATTTTTATTAGTTAACACATCAGCTCACATACAACAGAATAACTTCACAAAAATCAAAAGCACATACATATTATTATTCAGCAACAATAGTGACCTCTTTTGCCTTTTGTCGCTCACAAACTGATGATTTTTTTTTATTATTACTGTCCTCTTTCCTTTTGCCTCTTGAGCCATAAATAACAATGGATGTTCCACCTGTAGGTAACTGTGCTGAGAGCTTTCCTGTCTGCTCTCACCAGCAGAGCCCCTGCATGCTCAGGACTAGGCTTCTGACCTGCACACTGATAGCATCCAGTGCTGGTGCTTACTACCAGGTGGTGCTCCAGTCTTGTAGCGCAGGACCTGCAGGATACCCTAGCTTCACCAGCGTCTAGGCTCTTATTCAATTCAATCATGAAGGAGAAAGGAAAGTGAAAGGAGTACCTATGAATGGTCTATCCTGAACTTAGAGTCTGTGCTGCTTTATAAATGCTAATCCTTACCACAATCCTTTTAGATACACATTATTATCTTTAGTTACAGAACAATGCCATTATCAAAGATCCCCACTTAATAATGCACAAACAACTGGTGTGGCCAAGTACTTACTGTGATGCAGGGGTCCTCAAACTTTTTAAACAGGGGGCCAGCTCACTGTCCCTCAAACCGTTTGGAGGGCCGGACTATAGTTTTTAAAAAAAAACTATGAACAAATTCCTATGCACACTGCACATATCTTATTTTGAAGTAAAAAAACAAAACGAGAACAAATACAATATTTGTATTTGCATGTGGCCCGCAGGCCGTAGTTTGAGGACCCCTGCGATGTGTCTTAACTCTCATGGTCATGAGTTTTTCTACCAAGATACTTCCTTTGGAAGTTGAGCTTACAATCATTTCTTGGTTTCTTTGCATTAAATTCAGTGTTCATGTTTTCTTTTGTGTGTGTTTTCTTTCTGAGTAATAAAAAGGTTTGAAAATTTAATGATTAATGTCCAAGAGTAATTTGTTAAATTTAGTGACTATGTTTTAAGGACTTACTCAGTACTGGTAGTTATTATATGCCCTGGGTGGCAGAAACAATCAAGCATATATCTGATCATCAAAATTATCAGGTTTCTTTTCCTGATTCCAATCTCTCCAACTCATATTTTATACCACTTAAATTCCATATGCATACTAAATAAACTTTTCTTAGGTACCTACTGGATGCCATGATGTGTGTCCTATATTTGAGCTAACAAAGATATTAGGACACCTCTAACCTCAAGGAACCCTTAGTCAAGACTTTCCCTTGTATAAAACATCCCTTATACCAACTATCTCAAGCCCAACCTTCTCTGAAAAGCACTTACTCCAGTGCTCAATTGTCCTTTTTCCACTCTAACCTCATAGACTATGAGAGCTATACTGTTTAGTCATTCTAATTATCTCTTATGTCTTAATTTTATCTCTGCAATGACACTATAATCTACTTAAGAGCAGAATCACTGCTTACAATCATTCTTTTCAGTCACACACAAGACAAGGGATTATTTCTTTGGCTTTAAACCCAAAGAACATTTTCATTTTGTGATGATTTAAAGGACTTTAAAAGACTTTTTGATTGATTTCAAGGATTAAATCCAACACGAGAGAATTTTCCTCCTAGTTAACAATTCTATTTAGTTCTTTAATACAAAAATCATCACTGGGATTTATGATAAAAATTGAGTTTTATAAAAGATGTTTGCGTAGAATAAGGAGAGAAAACATTATTAGTCATATAGCATCTGAAGTTTCATCTTGGTTTTTCTTAATTATCAACTATTATTTTGTTTTTTCTTTCACTCAGTTACATCTGTAATTCTGCCATCAGGCCAAGACTGTGTTCCCATTATTTTGCTATTTCAGAGAAATGTAAGGCCAAATTCTTGTGCAACTTTCTATACCCTTTCATCATAGTACTTGACTTTTAAGGATGAAAAAAATAAAACATCTCACTTTAGGCAAAGCTGGAGAGTAAAGGAGTAGCTATCCTGCCCCATGGCCAACCATGAGCCAATAACCTGCCATTAGACAGAGCCAGCGGAGAAGATCGAGAACTAGAACTTCATCTATCCACTGGGGCAGGTAGGCAGTCACTGATAAGTTTCAGTGGCTAAGAAGTTCAATTTGTCCTACAGAATATAGCATCTGATGGGGAGGACAATGGACCTAGCATGGGCAAGAAGAGGTAGTATCTACTTTCTAGCATATGGTCATAGATGAACTATAGTAATGGAGGGTCTAGGAACAAGCGAAACTAGAATTCCAGAGAGGTAGCTGGCACCGCAGAAGTTGGCCAATTGGTTGGATAGGACCTAGTATTTGGACTATTTTGTATAGACTTGGAAGTAAAAGGCACATCCTCCAACCTAAGTGGACCAGTGAGTCACCAGCCTGGCCACCAGATTAGCCCTGCCTGATCAAGGAAAAGAGGTTATAAATTCAATTAAAACAGGGTCTGCACTGATAGCATCCAGTGCTGGTGCTTAGAAAGAGTAACTTGGGGCTCCAATAATCCCTGGAGAATAAAGTAAGGTTGTCTCATCGGTGAGATTAAGTGGCCTTCAGGGCACCAGAAATTCAGGCACATGTGGACTCCAGCTTCACTCTTGTAATTTTAATTCACAATGCAATAATAATTAGAATGTGTGTATTAATTCAAGACCCCACTCCTGTAAGTACATTATATTCTAAGTGGAGCCTTTCAAAGTCTGCAACAAAGATGTTTAGAGTCAAGTACGAAGGTTGGAGGTCATTTCTGAAGCTCTCAGTCCACACTGCTTTTTTACCTACTCAGAATACTGACAGGGTATGCAGAACTGCCAGTTTCAAAGTCATGTCCATTTGGTGGGTTTTCTTTACCTTCAGGAGGCAGGCAGAATAGGCTAGTGCAGGGGTCAGCAAATTATCACCCACAAGGCAAATCTGGCTTACCACCTGTATTTTGTTAAATAAAGATTTACTGGAACAGAGCCACACAATTCATTTACATATTACCTATCACACTATTATAGCAGGGTGGAGTCGCTGTGACAGAGACTCTATGGCCTGCAGAGCTTAAAATATTTCCGACCTGGCCTTTTACAAAAAGTGAACAGTGAGGTTGGACTGTTATAGTTCAGTCCATACCTTCACTCTTTACTAAGCAGGTGCTATGCTCTGAAAATTTTGTCCCCCCATAATTCACATAGTGAAACCTACCCCCAATGTGATGGTATTAGGAGGTGGGGTGTTTAGAAGGTAATTAGGTGATGAGGGTGGAGTGCTCATGAATGGGATTAGGGCCCTTAGAAAAAGTAGCTGAGAAAGCTCCTTGCCCACTTCACCATGTGAGGTTACAACCAGAAGGTTCTCTCTGTGAATCAGAAGGTGGGCTCACCAGACAATGAATCTGTTGGCATCTTGACCTTGGACTTCCTAGCCTCCAGAACTGTGAGGAATAAATTTCTGTTGTTTATAAGCCACCCAGTTTGTGGTATTTTTTTCTAGCCACCCAACTAAGATAGCATATACTTTGGGCAAGTCACTAAGTCTGTATGCCCCAAATTTCTCATCCTTAAAAGAGTGATAATAATGTATTTTCCTTCACAAAGTAGCTATGAAAACCAAGTGCAATAATACATGGGATGTGCCTGGTGTAGTTTCTGGTATGGAGTAAGCACTCAGTAAATATTACCCATTCTACTGTCCATCAGGTAAGGGCAGCTTCAGAACTGTATTCAAGTAGAATGATTCTAATACACAGCCTGTAAAGTAAATGTGCACCCTTGAGAAAGATACCAATACAGAAACTAGCCCAAACCAGTTCAATCTGAATAAGGCACTTGGTTTGATGCTGTCAATATGAAAATTTTTAAGAAGATCACTAATCACTCTCTATTGCTGTGAATTTCTACAATATCTTGTAAATTGCTTTAAAGGGGTACTTACAATTTTCCATAGGACCCTGTCAAATGCAAATAAGGATCATGAAGGAGAAAATTTACACTTCATCAGTATTAACAGTTTATTGAAACTCATAAAAATGTATACTATTGTGCTTTTTTGATGTTTTATATTACCATCCCTGGGACATACTTTGAAAAAAAATTGTTTTGTAGCTTTAATCTTAAAATATCTCAAAATCTCTTTTCAACTCAGAATGCCATCCATTAAATTCCTTCTTCTAAGGAACCATAAATGCAGTAATCTAGACCCTGATAAAGGTTTTAAAGTTGTCCCATAGGACACTTGGGGTGGAGAAAGATGGAACATTAGTGTCAAAGAAGCATATTATTTGATTCTCAATATAATTAATAAACTCTTTCTCTTCCCCACAGGAATCTGCTAAATCTCCAATTCTTAGTTGTATTGAGAGAAAAGATTTAGTTACCTACCTAACAGAAAAGGGAGAGAGAAAAAAGATCTGAAAACGGCTTTAAGTATTTAGTGGTTTAAACCCTGAATAAATTGAAGATTTGAATTAAAAAATCAGCCCTGGTATTTTTCTATGAAAATGGTGAACAGAAGGAATATATGTGCTCAGAGGAATAGCGTTTTATGCCAAACATCAATCAACCCAGCTTTAGAAGCCTATTTATAATACTGTGGGGGTCCTGGACAGTTGCACTTCACACTGTGAGGACCAATTCATGACATTAGCTAGTGAACAATTGAAGTCTTTGCAAATAATTAAAACTCTGTTTGAAAATGGAGATGTTTTCCACAGCTTTCCTGTGTATGCACGATATCATCGATATTCAAGAGTGTAAATATTGACTAGTGATTGCTGGTAGCCAGAAGGAGCAAAATCCCCTTTGAAATAATAATGTGGAGTGTGTGTATATAACATATACATATGTATGCACACACATTTGCATAGAGATGTTAAATATATAGTCATATAGGGAGAGAAAATATAGATTTCACTTTATATGACAGTTGAATAGCTATACTTTAAACAACCCATGTTCACTGCCAGTGCAGTTCTAGTGTGAGTGTGTATGTATGTGTGTGTGATATGCAATAGACGCAAAAATATTTCTGAAAATTTTTTATCTGTGATTTTTTTTCTTAACATGATAATGAAAGATATTAGAAAGCATGCCTTTTATCTTAAAAAAAAAACACCACACTCTCTCCATTGTTTAAATTGGGATCTGAAATACTACGATTTTAGAGCTTGCAGGGACAGAATTAATAATCTTACCTAGTTTTCATGATATTTTAAGCCTATCTTAAATCCTTTTGAGGTGAAGGCAAAGCACAACTAATACATAAATTAAAATCCTGGAAATGGCCCCTAAATTTGATAATTTTTCATTTAAGAGACATAGGACTGAAAATTTTTTGAGATTAAAAAAATCCTTCAGGATTATTATTTCAATTTACTCCTTTATCAGAGAACTCCTAAAGATCTTAGCACACTCAGATAGTGTGAAGATATAGAAGAAACAAGAGCCATTAGCCTTTTTCCATAAGGCTTTCAATTCCGAGCCAGGCAATAACATACACATGTTCTTTCTACATCAGAGTATGGGCTCTCTATAAAAAGAGCTTATTGTGGGGTGCAAATCGTAAGTGCAAAGAGTTAGAAAAGGAAGCACTTTGATGAGCCTCACCCTAGACAGAATAAATCGTAGATATTTATGGCTGGGGTGGAGAGAACAGAATAGTGCAGACTGCAGGAGCAGCATAGCAAAGAGGTAAAAGGGGGAAGAGCACAGTGTTGGGAGAAATAAAAACCAGAGAGCAAAATGAATCAGAGATTATGCGCTGGATTCATTAAAACTTGCTGTAGTCTTCTGAGTGGGCTTCCATATTTTGTGTGTCAGCTCCGAGTGAGGGAACTCATCAGAGACCAGCAGAAGAACTGGGATCTTCAGATCCATTTCTGGTTTTACAACATTCCACTTAAGCAAAATCATACTTACAAAACTCAGTGACACAAAAGCCATGTGTTCACTTATGAAATGAAAGAATCATGATAATATTGACCCATCCATTTTAGTAAACACTGAGGTTTGTCCCCTAGCTGATCTGACCAGGTCTCAGCAGGGATTATGTTTCATACATCTGTATACTCCCCACAGTGTGAATCAAGAGCAGGGCTAGGGACATACACATTGGTAAGTTATTGAAGGCCAGTGGAATGAGGTTGGTATCTGGTAGCCTGCATGGAATGTCTCCCGTAGCCCTTACAGGTGACCAGAGTCCACAGAGGTCTCTGACTCTGAGTGTTAAAGAGGCCATTAAGAATATATG
Organism: Myotis nattereri; assembly: GCF_964212035.1. Taxonomy (NCBI): domain Eukaryota; kingdom Metazoa; phylum Chordata; class Mammalia; order Chiroptera; family Vespertilionidae; genus Myotis; species Myotis nattereri. The sequence continues at coordinate 40,508,436 of NC_138083.1, read as the reverse complement.
ATATTATTGGGATAGGAGAAATGGTCTAGAAGTAAAGGCCCCACTGGTTGAGCTGGCTCATACTAGAGCCCTATGACATCTTTGTGATAGCTACATGAACAAAAAGATATGGGTGAAAATGTCCAGCCAAATGAATAACTGTAGACTGGAAAGAGAACAATTCTGGACAAAAAGTAATCCAATTTGATTCGAAGACTAATGCCATCCGAATCTCCGAATCTTACTTTGTAAACACGTCCTCTGACAAGGCAGGGATTCCTCTCCAACTCTTGACAGCAGTGACATTAGCTAATAAAGGCAGGTCCGCACTCACAAGGTGACTTACAGAATCCAGGCCCAAATCCAGGAGATCCTGACCTAAAACGTTCCACCCATCTGCATAGAAATGGACCTTTGAAAAGGAAATGATTCTGATTATTTCCGTTTCCAAAGCTTGCATAGCCAGGTTTCCTTGCAATTCCTCTCAGTCAGCCTGAATACAGGAGAGCACCAGGGGGAGCTCACACATCTTCCTTCTTTTCCTCCCCCTCTCATGGAAGGTTGCCTCTCCTATCCCACAGAAAGGATGGGTCACAACAACATATATGAAATGATTCACTCATGTAAGCACAGGGAATTCATTCTGTAAAAATATTCGGGATTCATTTTAAAGACTCTGCAAAGCATTCCTCCTACCTGGCACACCTAATGTCAGCAACGGCCAATTCATCTGGCTTTAAGATGTGCCTTCTTAAAACTCCTGGATCAAAAAGACATTATAAGGGCATGTCCCTTCGATTCCCCAGTGTCTCCCCAATGTAAAAATGGGGGCGGGGTGGGGGGCATCTGCTTCCTTGCCATTGAAATGGCATGCTTCGGCACGATCCAGTTTCAAGCAGAGGGACGGTAAATAGAAGGGAACGGGGTCTTTCCATATTGATTAATGGGACTGATCTTTTTTTTTCTTTTTTGTATTTTAAAGATGAGAACTGGTCGCTTTTCTCTCTCTGGGATTGAAAACACAAGGCAAGGAGAAAAACTCAAAATACATAATTCACTTTGTGTTATCATTAGTGCAGAGCATCAGTGGCCCAAGGGTCCTGAAGGACTAGATAACCCACATATATAAACTCCTGGTTATATGCTTGTGACTAGCATTCGGAGCGTGGGGACCTCAAGACTACCCCAGTTGCTGACAGGGAGAGAAAAAAGACCCCCTGCATCTGATACTTGATTCACAGATAATGCCCTTCACTCCTTGCTTTAAAGAAACACTGTATTTCTAATTCTACAGGTCAGATCCAGGGATCACAAAATCATAGAGATCCTAACCCAGGAAGATACATCATGAGGTCCTCTGACCAACTCTCTACGTTAAGGCAGGGGAGATATAATTGTTTCAAATTTTCTTTTAGAGATGAAATAGTTGAGGTTCAGAGAGGAAAATTAAGAGCCTGGGTCACGCAGTGAAATGATTTTTGTTCATAAATTAAAAACCCACTCAATATCCAGTTCCCCATCCCCAACCGCCCCTCCTTATAAGACTGTAAATAACCTTTTTTAATATTCCGAGTCTACACTTTGAACCACCCGCAACCCTAAAGAGGAAAGAGATTTATCATAAGGGAATGTAAAATAATTAAAAACCGAGGTAGCTGAATAGCTGGGGAAATGCTGGGATTGATCAAATAACCCATCAAATGCCGATGTCTCTTGAGTGGGAGGCCGGGAACCTCAGGGAAGCGCGGGCCCGCCAAGGAAGACAGCGCCTGTTGGGTCCCCCGTGTCGCGCTGCAGCACGATCAGCGACGAGGCCGGATGAAGCAGCTGCTGATCCGCGCTCCTCGGAGGCACCGCGTGGCGAGGCCCGCGGGACAGTGCCTTGTGGCTGGATCCGGTGGGGCTGCCGGGGGCGCCCGGTTCCCGGTTCCCTCGGACCCACTGGAGAGCTCTGAGGCGGCGAGTTCGCGCTCGCAGAGTCCCACTTGCAGGAAGATTGTGCCGCACTTGGCAGGAGACAGAGGCAGCTGCGCTCCAGGAGGACTTGCGTGGCATGGAGAGGGGGGCACCGCGGGCCCAGGGGCTGCGGTCACCACCACCACCACCCCCCCTCCGCCTGCGCCGGGACAGGCGGAGACCAGGCCGCCACCGCTGCCGTCAGAGTCCAGACCGTGCGAAATGTTAGCAAAGATGTAACAAGCGGAGGCTTCTGCAGCGAGGTGCAAATCCGAGCCATCTCGCTGGAGTGAATGCAGGGCCGGCCACAAAGGGACAGAAGAGGGGCTTTAGTCCTGACAATAAATAGCCTATGCATGGTTCAGACTTCCTTTGCCCACAGCGTTTGATCGCCTCGCGGAGGTTCAAATGCCTGGGACTCGCAGAGTTTCCCTGCGACTTCGGTGGCTGGGGACCCAGCACCTGTGTGTCGAGCCTCCGATAGGGACAGCTGTGCACATCACTCTGGCGCAGCCAACCGCACCATCTGACCTGCGGGGAACCCAATCTGCGCGACGGAATTTGAACCGCCCCGCGGACGTCCATTCTCAGATAAAACTCCTAGGAGAAGTGTCATTCTCCACTCAGAGATTATTTAAGGAGATGTCCTGCACGGCATAGGTAGACATATGACAGCCCAAGGAAGATATGTGAAACTTTAAATTGTAGACACTTAACTTGCCAGAAGTTGCAGTAAGCACCAACTGGCTGGGGCCCATGGCAAATTTTAAAAAAAGAAGAAGAAGGAAAAAAAGTTCATGAGAAACATCACACTTCCAGGGCCCCTGGCGTTTTCTCTATCAGTGGGTGTACTCACAGGAGAGTGTGGGGAAGTTTCCTGAACACAGAATTCATATTCCTTCAGCTCTAAGTCATAAGCACTCCTCCAGCTGTAGGATTTTAGTCCCTAATTCTTTAACCACCGCGAAGAATTCCTTATAATCAAGTGAGCAAAAGCATTTCCATTAACTATCACGGGATGGGAAGTAGTCCATTCCCTCATTTCATTGTATCATATTCACCGTAAACATTCCTGTGATCCTCTTAGGGATTGGCCAGGCTTTCCTGGGGCCCCGCCAGGTGTTAAAGGGCCAAATAGCACCTTGCCCTGGAGCAGAGAAAGCCCCTAAGGCTGCTGCTGCAGGACAATGAAGAATGGGAGTCGGTTAGGAAAAGCCTCTTTTATTCCTCCTTACTCTTAAACTACTTTCTTAACAAACATCCTTTCCTTGACCAGTGAAGGAAGATTCTTTAATTGATAACTTTTGGGGGCATTGTTTCTCTGTCACTCCGGGGTTGTTGTTGTCATTTGGGGGAGGGCTTGGGGAGTGTGTGTAAAGGGTGGGGGGAGAGAGTGAGTGAAAAGGGAGATGGAAAACAGATTGGATACTGGCTTTATCCAAACCCTGTTAGGTCTTGCTTTTAACGCTGTGGGAAGAAGTTGCAGTAAGTACATAATTGAAAAACAAGGTCTCTTTAGAAAAGAGTTAAGAAATAAGAATTTAGTGTCCTGGAGGAAAAAAAAAAAAAAGGTCAAGCGAACCCTTAGGAGGACACAGTGACCTTCACATAGAGAAAACGCCAATATGCAAAGACAAGGGAGGAGTGGAGTGAAGAAGTACACTTTCCTGAGCCCCAGGATCAAGAACTTCACTTGCATTATCTCATTTAATTCTCCCACAACCGTAGGAGAAGGGTACAATTTTTAATCAACTCCTCCTTTCACAGATGAGAAATCTGTAATTTAACTGCCTGAAGTAAACTGCCTGGAGGCATATAGCTAGTTAAAAGCAGGATCAGAATTGGTTAAGGGGTAAAGCAGAATTCCTTGAGAATTAGTATTTTAAAATCTGTTACAGAGGGAAGCTGGGAAATTAATTACCTTCTGAAGGATCTTTAGATTCGTGGGGAAATGATGTTAAGCTCACAGAAAGACATGCCTGTGAATTTTCTTGTTATCTATTACGTGGTTTCAGAAAAGGTGTGACAATTTGAGAAAACGGAATGGTGCCCAAATTCATTTAGTAATAACATTCTTTTTCAGCTGATAGACCCAGTAGATATAATTAGGCACATGTCCTTATTCTTCAGGAAATTCTTTGAGGAGAAAACAGAAAAGCTTTAGACTCTTTCAAATTTAAGAATAGTTTGACATTTTAGTTGGGAAATAGACAATCTGTATGATTGCGTTGACAAGGCACGGAAAGGGTCCTAATGGTCCAACGCCCGACCCCACCCACTGGGAAGAAGGAAGAAACGCTTTTGAATCAGACAGCTCTGGCTGTGAATTTGAACCGTGCCAGCAGCGGCTCGCTGTGTGACCACAGGCAACTTTCTTAACCTCTCCGGGCTTCAGCAGCCCATCTGTAAAATGAGGCAGATAAACCTGTGAACGGTTATTGTGAGGATAAAATGGAATCGTAAGGGTGAAAGTCCTTAACTGAGTGCCTGGTGTACAGTAGATGCTCAAAAGTGTTATGTCGCCTTGGCCTAGTGTGAGCAGAGCCTGGGAGAGCAGATTTTGAGAGGGTGGGAATGCACCAGACGCAGGGGCTGGAGGAAGGAAGCCATTAGCTTCAGCTCTTCCACAGTTTTGCCTGGGGCTGGCTCTGGGGGGAAAGACAAGGGTTCTCACTAGTGTGTATATCTACGTGAGAGGACAGACAGCTATAAATGCAAGCCATGGAGGTCCCAGAAGGTGGAGGAGAATGATCATGGGAAGCCTGGAACAGGTGATCCCATCATAAATTTTCTGGATCTTGAGATCAAATGACGATAATACTTTCAGAAACTGCAAGAAATGAGGCTGAAGCGAAACACCCCCCTGCCTGAAGTAGTTTTTAAACTAGTTAGTGATAACATAAGACAAAAATATTTCTGTTCTTCCTTAAACCTTGAGCTAAAGGAGTTTTATTCTTCGGTGTTTTTCAATTGAGACATTTTAATCATTGTTTATAAAAAAAACTAAATATACACAATTTTTGCTTCATTATTTACCACTGCTCTGCCAAAAAGAAAAAAAAAATAGTTATTACTTTGGGGTTTGTGTTTGAATAGAACTGTGAAATTTCTGTTTTAGGAAGTATTGCAAAACAATTCATCAAAATGTTTTCCTCTGGTGTTTTCTGTCATGGAAAAGCTAGATTAATTCTAGAGATTTGCTTTTAAGTTAATGTGTTTTTTCTGATTATGAAAGTAATACATATTCATTGTTGACAACTCAGTATAAGTAATATGAAGAATAAACTATAAAGAAAACAAGAAACCCTTTATTCCTACCAGATTACAGATAATATATTTCCTTTCAACCCCTCCCCCGCCTTTTTTAACCTTTGTTGGAACTATTTTTCCCTATGTCACTAAAAATTATTTGTTGCTTCGTTTTTAATGACTACCTGATTTTACATATTAACAATATAATGTAATTCTCTCTTGTTGAATGTTTGTGGATTTGGGTTTTCACTATTGTAAATTATGCTAAAATGAAAATCTGTGTACATAAATCTTTGAGTTTAAGATTCTTTTATAAGATAGACTTCTATGATTTTGTAGGATAGATAACTAGATCCATATACATAAATCTTTTTTAAGGCTCTTGAAATATAGGGTCAAATTGGTTTTTAGGAGTAGCCGTAGCAATTTTCAGTTTTAGCAGCAATGTATAAAGACTGCTGTTCTCTCTTAATGTCCCTAGTAATGATTAATATCATTGCCAAAAAAAAAATCTTTTCTAATTTGATAGGTTAAAAAAAGGTTTTGTTGTCTTATTTGGATTTATTAGGGACCACTGTCATCAAACAGCTTTTTCAGATGTTCATTAGCCCTTTCCTCTTTTGTGAATTACCTATTAATGTCTTTCGACTATTTTTCTATTGAGGCCTTAATGCTTTTTTAATCTATTTATATAACCCTTTATATGGGGCCTTCTTTGTAATTGTGGCAAATGTTTTTCTACTGTTTTCCTTTTAGTTTTGTTCATGATTTTATGTATATACAGTTTTACATTTTTTACTTAAATAAATGTATCAAGCATTTCTTGCTAGTTGTTTCCTTTGCTCTCCAGAAAACCAGATCTTTACCTACATTTTTCTACTTGTATTTTTATAGTGGATTTTTTTTTTTTTTACATATACCTTTGTATTACTTCTGTAATTTATTTGGCTTCAAGGTGAGGATCTGATTTTTTCCTCAAATAGCTAGACAGGTTTTTCAATACCAGCAATTCAACATCCATCCCTTCCTCACTGATTCACTGTGCCTCCACCTCAGTGACCTCTTTGTGAGAACAGATGCAGTTATCAAAAAGTATATCCCGGCCAAGGACCAGCTTTGCAAATATGACCTAAGAAGTTCTTACAGGAAAAAAAAAAAAAAAAAAAAAGGTTCTCTTTCAAAGAAAGTTCTGTTTAATTAAATTTAACATATTTAAGAGGGGACTTTCCTGTAAATCCCATTTGGAGCATTTGGAATTTAAAGTAACCCCACTGTGATCATTTGACAAATATTTGTTAAACCTCTACTATGAGAAGGAACTATTTTAGGATCTCTCTCTAATATTGTCAACAAGTGCTACTGAGTAAGTAGTAGTATCAATTTCCTATTTTTTTGTGCCAGACTTTTCTCCCTCCACTGAACTAACTGTCACTATTCTCTGAGATCCGCTGCTGGTCAGCTCTCCTCTTCTAATATGACACAAATCACATCTGCCAGCAATTCAGTTAGCTTATCTGAAAAGTTGATAAACTTGCAAGTCTTCGGTTTGCCAATCTGTTCCTGTAGTTTGTCTGTTCCTAAGAACTTGATATTTGCCACTTAAGAGGTGGCTTCATTTTGCATGTATTTCTGGATTTTCTTTTCCATGATAACCACACCGGAAAGATGCCCCAGTTGTACATTCTACCTTTCTTTTTGCTTTAAAGTTATTTAAATGACTTCAAGAGAGATTAATGATGAAATTTTTATTTCTATCAAACTCTTTGCACAATTATGTTACTACTAGGGGCCCAGTGCACGAATTTATGCACCTTGAAAGGAACTGTGGGCTTCAAGGCTGTGGTGGGCACAGGGGCGGGTCTCAGCCCATCCTCCACACCCCCACCCAGCCCTTCCCACCACAGCCCCCAGTCCTGTCTGCCTGCAGCCCCGCTCCCACCACCCCCGCATCGGTCCCGCTCGCACCTGCTGATAGCGCAGAGTGATTGGGGCCGGTGCCAGCAGCGGGTGCAAGTGGGGCTGGTGCTGGCAGTGGGTGCGAGCAGTGGCTCCAGCGTCTGCAGCGGGTGCAAGTGGGGCCATTGCCAGCAGTGGGTGTGAGCGGCGGCTGCCGGCCCCAATTGCCCCTCAGGAGCAGGGGGAGGTGGAGAAGCCCTGAGGGGCGATCAGGGCTGGCAGTGGGTGTGAGTGCCAGGTGGGACCATGGCGCATGGGAGGAGAGAATTTTCAGTAACCACCAGAGGCTGACCCTGATGACAGTGACCGGCTCCCCGCCTTGGTCTGGCAACCCCGCTCACATGCTCCACCATCCCACCGCGGCCAATGCCCACCATGTTCCACACTCTGCCGCCTGCTGCCGATGCCCACCATATTCCACGTGCACCCCCTGGTGGTCAGCGCACATCATAGCAACTGGTTGTTCAGTTGTTCGATTGTTCGGATGTTCAGTCTATTTGCATGTTAGGGTTTTATATATATAGCCTAGATGCCCAGTGCACGAAATTTGTGCACGGTGTTGGGGGGGGGGGGGTGGTCCCTCAGCCCGGCCTGCACCTTCTCCAATCCAGGACCCCTCGGGGGATGTCCGACTGCCAGTTTATCCCCCATCCTGCAATCCGGGACCGCTGGCCCCTAACTGCTTGCCTGCCTGCTGGCCTGATCATTGCCTAACTGTTCCCCTGCCGGCCTGATGGATCCCAACTGCCCTCCCCTGCCAGCCTGATCTCCCCTAACCACCTCTGTCTCAGCCCCCACCACCGTGGCTTTGTCCGGAAGGAAGTCAGACGTACAGAAGATGTCTGGTCACCAGTCTAATTAGCATATTACCCTTTTATTAGTATAGATACTTTCTGAAATCAAGGGAGGGAGCCAGATTTTGTGTTGTTTCCCAGTCTAATAGAATATCAGCACTGTTCTCGTATAAGAACAAGACAGCAATTGGATATGTGTTGCTGTAAAGGAGGCCTTGAGGACTTAGGAGAGCCCACCCAGGGCAGACAGGGAAGTGAGGGAATCAGGACTCAGGATCTGACATGTGGTATGACGTGCTTTCTCAAGGATTTGCCCAAGGGTTTGACTTTGGGTGGATGGCCAGAGCAGAGTATCTGCTTGGGTGGAACAAGGGGTGAGGAATTCAGAGGGCAATTATGACTCCTGATCCTGGCAAATGAGTGCCAACCACAAGGCCGCTAACAGGGCAAGACTCTATCCCAGAGAGAAGGCCTGGACAACCAGCTAGGTTCTCACCATGGGGCCTAGAGGAGAAACAGAGCCCCAACATGTCTGAGAATAGACCTGGAGTGGGTAAAAAATAATTAATCAGTGAGCAAGTAAACAAAGGTGGATCAGATTAAGTTTTCTGCCACTAGGTAGAATAGAAAGTCTAGATAAAATTTTAGTTTAGTAGAAAAATACAGACATTTCACACTTCTTGCTATCCTAGTGGTGACAATGACACTAGGATGGGTCCTGGGAATGGGCATTTTTGTGGCATGTAAACCTTGCCATGTTCCATGTTGTGACTCCTGCCATTCCCCCAAAACTTAACTGCTCATGCCTGGGATTGAGCCCTCTCCCAATGCCCGTTCTAAAACAGCATGTCAGGAACAATCACAGAGCCATCGCTTGCCACTGAAAGTCTAGATACCCCATTTCCCAGATTGCATTCCGTTGGAATCCAATGCTGGCCTTGATTCAACTTGAGTGTACCATTCCTCCTTCAACACTGTGGCTCAGACTTCTAGGTACTTCCCCTCTCAACTGAGGAAAAATGCCACAAAGGGGGTTAGAACCCTACTGTTGTTTTCAGGCACCCCCAGCAACAGTAGATTTCTATTGATATGCAATACTAGAGGCCCGGTGCATGAATTCATGCATGGATAGGGTCCCTCAGGTTGGACTGCGGGGATCAGGCCCCAGCTCATGCCCCCAGCCTCACAGTCCTGCAGCCCCACCTGGTACCCTGCCTTGGCCTGGTGCCGCCCCCTCACCTGCCCCACCATCCCACCTGTGGGGTGATTGATTGGGGCTGGGCACCTAGATCGGGGCTGAGCCCCCCACTGCCACTGCTGGTTGTCATCTGCAGGGCAATCGGGTCCCCGCTCGCACCTGCCATGGCTTGGCACCACCCACTCACCTACTCTACCATACTGCCGTGGTCCCACTCTCGTCAAGGCCCATCGGGACCGACCGCACCTCCACTGCCGCCCTCTGCCAGCTTCACATCGCTGATGCCCGTCATGTTCTGTGCCGCCCCCGGTAGTCAGCGTACATCAGAGCAAGCGGTCAAACTCCCGGTCAAACTCCCAGTCAAACAATTTGCATATTAGGCTCTTATTATATAGGATAATCAGCCCCTGGTGCCTTTCTGGATGGCTGGGCCTAGTAATTTGTTTCCGACCCCTCTTAACAACCAAATTGTAAGTGCCACTTACTGAACACACCATATCATCGCTACAGATTACCGTGTGACATTTGTAGTCCCACAGACTCAGACTGTGGGAGGTCTATTATTCAGCTTTGTTTTAGACAATGTAATATGACTTTGAGCTTGTGGTTCACTATCTTTCTCACACGGATAGTTATGAAGCTATTGTTCCCCAGACCTTGTACTTACTCGGTTTTTCAATATTTATCCAGTTATTTTAAAAATTATCATTTTGTTTCTGATCAATTAGGCAATATATGCTCAGTGTAGAAAAACTGGACAACACAGAAGCATAAAGAAGCAAATAAAAACAACTTACTATCCACCTGCGCAGAGGTACCTTGTGAACATTTTGATATATTTCCATTCAGACTCTTCACCTTACATACATCTTTTAACATTTGTAAACATACTGCATGTATTATGTTGTAATCCACTTTTTTACTTAGCAATATATCATGTCACTTACCAGTCTCCTAAAGAATGATTATTTTTGTTTTGTATTTTTTTGTTTTGTTTTGTTAATCCTCACCCGAGGCTATTTTCTCCATTGATTTTCAGAGACAATGGAAGGGAGGGGAGAAACAGAGAGAAACATTGATGTGAGAGAGACACATCGAATGACTGCCTCCTGCACCAACCCAGGCACGTGCCCCCAGCTGTAATCGAACCCATAACCCTTCACTGTGGGCTGACACTCTAATCACTGAGAAACCAGGCAGGGCTTTGTTTAGTATTTTAAACCAAAAAAAAAAAAAAAAAAAAAAATCCACTTCTGGGACTTCATCTATAAATAACTGTAGCTATATAGCAGTGGTTCTCAACCTGTGGGTCGCGACCCCTTTGCGGGTTGAACAACCCTTTCACAGGGGTCGCCTAAGACCATCGGAAAACACATATATAATTACATATCGTTTTTGTGATTAATCACTATGCTTTAATTATGTTCAATTTGTAACAATAAAAATACAACCTGCATATCAGATATTTACATTACGATTCATAACAGTAGCAAAATTACAGTTATGAAGTAGCAACGAAAATAATGTTATGGTTGGGGGTCACCACAACGTGAGGAACTGTATTAAAGGGTCGTGGCATTAGGAAGGTTGAGAGCCACTGCTATATAGCAAAAATTTAGCAACAAATAAATTTATTACAGTATAATTTATGAGGAAAAATTGGAATACAAAAATATCAAAAAACCAAATAAACGTTCACCTATACAATGAAATACCACACAGCTGTTAAATTATATTTAAAAGAATATTTTGTAGTCCTAGCTGGTTTGGCTCAGCGGATAGAGCATCAGCCTGCAGACTGAAGGGTCCCAGGTTTGATTCCAGTAAAGGGCACATGCCCGGGTTGCGGGCTCGATCCCCAGTAGGGAGCATGCAGGAGGCAGCCGATCAATGATTCCTTCTCATCATTAATGTTTCTATCTCTCTCCCTCTCCCTTCCTTTCTGAAATCAATAAAAATATTTTTTTAAAAAGAATATTTTGTAAAATGAAAAAAATTTATTGAGGATTTAGCTCAGAGGAAAAGCAAATTATAAGACTGCTTGTATGGTGTCATTTAACTTTTAATATGTAACTATTTTAAAAGATTAGATGATACAACAGACACCGCAACAAGCATAATGGTTACATTTGGTTGGCGGAATTATGGGTGATTTTCAAGTTTTGTTTCACTTTGAGACTATTTTTCTAATTGTCCAATAATGTGTTTATATTATAATAACAAAAATATATTTTAATTCATTATGTTCATAAATAATATTTTGCCACTTCAAGGTGGTTTTTTTCCTCACTGACACCTTCTAGCCAGCACCCACCCCCACCCCAGACCTTCACCACACTATTGTCTATGTTCATGGGTCATGCATTAAAGGAAACTAAAGCAGCTGGAAGGTGTACCTATATTTCCTTTTTCCTTCTGCCTGAAATATGAATGTTACGGTTCAAGCTCCAACAGTCAGCTTGGACCATGAGGCTACCTTGATCATGGAAAGCAAAGATGGTGGGGCAGAACGATAGATAGAAGGAGCCTGCGTCCTCGATGACTATGGAGATAAGGTACAGGTCCTTGTACTTTTATGTGTGAAGTGCTTTTGAAATTTTATTTGTTTTTCTACAACATGAGCTACCCCCCATCGTTATATGTCATCTTGAAATTTGGTAGGCATACCTTCTTTAGCCCAATTTAATTTTTATTCCACCAAATTAACCCATGGTGTAATTCTCTTTGAATATAATTATTTAACTAACTATGAATTCCACTGATTGTACTATTAACTAGCCAATATGTCTATATATTTGCCACCAAGATGGAAAAATACTCTGTCAGCTATCTTGCTAAAGTAAAGATAGTTTAGATTTGTTCAGTTCTCTCTGTCTACTAGGGTACATACATGGATGGTATAATGAAGAATTTGTCTGGTCTTTGTCCCAGGTTTCTGACAGGGAGCTTCAAAGGCCCTTGGAATTTCCTGAGTGATAGGAGTGTCTTTGTTAGTTAATAGACTCCTAGATAGCTTCAGGACAAGGGCTGGGCACCAGGAAGACTAACCCCATGATTAGAAAGTTGAGACTTTCAGCCTCTTCAACCTCCAGGGAAGGGAGGATGACTGGAGATCAAAATCTAATCAGATGGCCAATAATTTAATCAATCATGCCTGGACCCCAACTAAAACCAAAGTTCCGTGGAGCTTCCTGGCTGGTGAACACATTTATGTGCTGGCAGAGTGATGGTCCTGCCTCCAAAGAGAGAGGGCATGAAAGTTCTGTGCGCCTTCCCAGACCTGCCCTGTGTGTGTTCTTTATAATAAAACTGTAATTGTTACTGCATTTTTCCTGAGTTCTATGAGTAGGTCTAGTGAATTATCAAACCTGAAGGGAGTCATGGGAATCTCCTGTATTGGTAGTCAGTTTGCCAGAAGTGTGGGTGACCTGAGGACTCCACTTGGACAGACCAGTGGAAGACTCAGCCCTTAACTTATGGGAACTGATGCTAACTACGGGTGGTTAGCATTCACTGCATTGCAGTACGCCCAGCTGGTGTCTAAGTACTACCCAAGCTAGAAATGTATCCAAAAGGAAAAAAAAAATTAAGTTGCTTGCTTGCTTAGTTCTCATAGACCCACTGGAGTTCCTATGATTACTCTTTCTTCTCTAAATAAACTACCTGTTTATGATAGGCTATATGTTATTACCCGATATGGAGATGTCATGTGAAATTCCTTTAATTTGTAGGACATTTGAAAAGATTTAAAGTGTCCCCTGACAGCAATGTTTGCTCAAGTTGGGAGCATGGTTATTGTAGAATAGTTCTGTATTTTAAAATATACGTATATTTTACTAACTTGCCTAATGTGGTGATTCTCAATGAGGTGATTTTGCTCCCCAAGAGACATTTGGTAATGTTTGTCATAACTGGGAGGAAGGTGCTAATGGCCTGCTGTGGGTAGAAGTCAAGGATGCTGCTAACCATCCTACAGTGCACAGAACAGCTGCCGACAGTAAAGGATTTGCTGGCCCCAAATGTCAAACTGCCAATGCTGAGAAACCTTGCACTGAGGTTACCTCAGGAGCAGGAGACAACAAGGACGCCCCCCAGGCCTTTATAACTCAAAGGCTGATCTTGGACTGACGCACATTCTGTCTTTAGTGTATGGGATGACACTCCAACCAATTGAGCCACCCATCCAGGGCTACATTCTGTCTTTAAATGATCTATGTTTTTTCATTTGAAGCACTTTTTATTTTGGAGTCAAGTTATCCCTTTTCAGACCCACTCCCCTGTTAATAGTCCTTATCTTAGAAACTTTGTTGAAGGCATAGTATTTATTGCTTCTTCAACTTTTTGAAATGTATTATCCTAAAGTCTAGGATACCCAGGCTTTTTATGATTGAGCTCCAATATGTTATAACTTTTTTTTTTGAGGTTTTAGTACTTCCACATCACCCAAACTTTTTCAGCAATGAGATCGGAGTCTACTTTTTCATGAGATGGTCATGCCAATGATATTGAACATAAAGAATAATGTTCAATATACTTTATAGGTAATGCAAAGTATAAACCACTATATACATGAGACATCATTGCCCTTCATTGAGACTTTTGTGTTTTTCCTCTTTAGAAAGTAAATTGCTTTCCAAACAGACAGACTCTCCTATTAAATGTTATCCCTATTTAATTAAGAAGTAAAGCCCTAGCTGGTTTTGCTCAGTGGATAGAGCATCAGCCTGCGGACTAAAGGGTCCAGGGTTTGATTCTGGTCAAGGGCACATGCCTGGGTTGTGGGCTTGATCCCTAGTAGAGGGTGTGCGAGAGGCAGCCAATCAATGATTCTCTCTTATCATTGATGATTTTTATCTCTCTCTCTCCCTTCCTCTCTGAAATCAATAAAAACATATTTTAAAAAAATAAGTGAATAACAGCTGGTGTGTGGACAGTAGAGTACGTTGCATCTATTTTTAAGAAGAACTAAGATATCACTTAGGAAAGTTTATCTTCCTAAAGAAAGGATGGATTCATATTATATTGGTCCAAAGACTAATGACTGTTGTGTGATGGGAAGAGCTATTTCAAAATAATTGATGGTATTAACCTTTGGTTCCACCATTCCCACCAAGGATTTATGTCAGACTGCTAAGGAATAAAGATGGTAACCCAAAATCTAAAACAGCTTGTAGAAAGCTGGTGTCTGTTGGTCCTCCATGGGAGCACAAAGCCTGACACAGGAAGGAGCAAAGAACATCCTCATAGCAGGAGATGCTGACCCATGTCAGCTGGTCATGACCATTAGGTCAGTCTATTTCTGAGCCGTACGCGGAAGACCAGGAACCACAAGACTAGCCTCAGGAGCCAGGGGAAAGGAAAAAGCAGGTGCCATATGGAAGCCAATGGTATCACATTTGTAAGCACAGGTGAACTCTCCTGAGAGTGTGGAATCTGAAATTATTGAAGGGTCCCTGGAATTCCTCCAATCACACTCAAGGAGGATTAGCTTATGAAACAATGAGATCCAGGGAAACAACTTATAGTCATTAAGAATATCTAAAACTACCCTAGCTGGTTTGGCTCAGTGGACAGAGCATCAGCCTATGGATTGAAGGGTCCTAGGTTCAATACCAGTCAAGGGTACATGCCCAGGTTGCAGGCTTAATCCCTGGCCCCAGTCAGGGAGCTTGCAGGAGGCAACCAATCAATGTGTCTCTCTCACATTGATGTTTCTCTCTCTCTCTCTCTCTCTCTCTCTCTCTCTCTCTCTCTCTCTCTCTCTCTTTCTCCCCTTCTCTTCCACTCTCTAAAAATCAATGGGGGAAAAAATATCCTCAGGTGAGGATTAACAAAAGAACCAGAATTAATCCACCTAAAGGCCTATCAATAATTGGTCCAGTGGCTGATCCCTTTTCCCCCCTTTCCCCAGGCATGAAATTTTCTCATCCTATATAAGAAAAGGCTAATATGCAAATCGACCAAATGGTGGAATGATCCGTCGCTATGATGTGCACTGACCACCAGGGGGCAGACGCTTAATGCAGCCTGGTGGTCAGTGTGCTCCCACAGGGGGAGCACCGCTCAGCCAGAAGCCGGGCTCATGGCTGGCGAGTGCAGTGGCAGTGGCGGGCGCCTCTCCTGCTTCCACGGCAGCGCTGAGGATGTCCAACTGACAGCTTAGACCTGCTCCCTGTGGGCTCCCGGACTATGAGAGAGGCAGACCAGGCTGAGGGGACCCCCCCCACACACACACACACACTGCACTGAGTGCATGAATTTTGTGCACTGAGCCTCTAGTTAGACTATAAGTTAGTAAGTCAAAGCTCTGTTGTCATCTGGAAACTTGTTGCAGGGCTGACAAGTGAAACCCACTGCTGAAGGACATGACCTTGAAGTCAAACTGGAGTCAAACCTGCACATTGACTGCTGGCAGCTATAAGTCATCCCAGACTCCTCTGAATTTCCACAGACACTGTCCTCATAGCCCTATGTAGTATGATTTTTTAAATATTTTTATTTATTATTTATATATAATTATTTACTAGTATATATAATTCTCAGCTCCTCTCTTAGACCTTATTAAGGAAGCACCTTGAGGGCAGGTTCCAGAACTGCATGTCCTTATGTTCCTTTTTATGCCAGGAGTCCAATTGTTTACAGCCAACATGATTTGGTATATTTTGGTTCACTTATAGTGTGTCGCAGTATTGGCTACATTTAATAGTACATGAGGTCTCTAACATAGTCAGGAAAAGGTAGTCAATTCACTTCATACAAACCAAATATCCAAAGCAAATGATTACTTGCTTTCTCTTATTTTTCAACCATTTTACTGTGGTGCCTTTTGTTGGATTAAATATGAAAATGCACATCAGAGACCTTTTCAGTGAAACTAAATCTATTTGAGAGCTTCTCTTGACAGCTATCATTATTATATTTATTTTTGTAGAGTGTGAAAGATCACAGCAAGGTGGTGCCTCTATTGAGATACTCACACAATTGATTCCTACTTAACTTTATTCCTATACTAGAGGCCTGATGCATGAAAATTCGTGCAAGAGTAGGCCTTCCTTCCCCCAGCTGCCAGCACTGGCTTCCCTCCGGCACCAGCTTCCCTCTGACACCTGGGACCCAGGCTTCCCTCCTCTAGCCACCTGCAGGCACCTGGGACCCCAGCTGGCTTCCTTCTGGCCGCCCGCAGGCACCCAGGACCTGGGCCAGCTTCCCTCTAGCTGCCCGCAGGCACCTGGAACCATGGCTGGCTCCCCTCCAGCTCTGGCTTTGTCAGGAAGGACATCCAGAATGATGTCCAGAAGACATCTGGTCTAATTAGCATATTACCCTTTTATTATTATAGATTAGTCATTCCACAGACATAGCTCTTCAAGCTCTCCTAAGCTCATTTTGACCTGGACGTTAATTTGATTAGGTCAACAGGATTTCACAAAATGGTAATTCCTCCCTTCTTCCCCTCCCTCCTTTTTTTAAAAAAATATATTTTTTTATTAATTTCAGAGAGAAAGGGAGAGAGATAAAAACATCAGTGATGAGAGAGAATCATTGATTGGCTGCCTCCTGCATGCATCACACCAGGGACTGAACCCCCAACCCAGGCATGTGCCCTGACTGGGAATGGAATCATGACCTCTGGTTCATAGATCAACAGTCAACCACTGAGCCATGCCAGCTGGGCCCCCTCCCTCCTTTTTAAGGCCCACCTATCCTCCAAGGCCTATTTCAACTTCATCCACATGAGAAGGCTACACCAAAACTGCCCCTTCCCTGAACTCTTGTTCACACAGTGTATCTCTTAATAGTTCTCTAATTGTTCTATGTTATATTGGTGTTTTCTCCCCAGGTGGATCATAAACTTTCTGGTATCTTTCCCTTACACATCCTAGCACAATGTCGCACTTTCTTTTGTGCCCAATAAACATTTGTCAACCGACTGGTTGGTTCAGAAACCACAGTACACAGTTGGGATGGGGGGGAAGGATTAAAAGCAAAAGGCAGATATCAGATATCATCAAATTTAGATTAATCTAAACCTATATGTTTCTTTTAAAATGCGCATCCCAGTCCTTGGCGCTGGTGCTGGCAGATTGGTCCACCGAGCCTCAGATTTCTGGGTGTGATTGTTTATTTGGCTTTCCTGGGATATAACGCTGAGAAAATGGGTTATCGTGCGCTCCTACTCCACTACACAGCCTATTGGTTTTATATGTCATCAATGTATATTGTATGTCTACACTATTACCAGGAGAAGCAGGAGGTGCACGTAGTTCCGCCGCCGCCTCAGCCCCTCATCCCATGCTGTGCCCTATGGGAAGCCACTGATTCTTACACTTGGAGCTGGGACAATGCAACTTAATCAGACTGACAGGAAACAGGCAGCAATTACAGTGTGCTGCTACATCTGCTGGGTTCCACTTCACTGAAGGAAGAGTTATCTCAATTTTAATGTACATCCCTTTTTCATGTTTCATTTAACCTCTGCTGTATTATTAAACACATCAAAATATAATGACACTCGTTAAAGAAGAAAAAGAGGACAGTTGGGATATTTTGGACTGTATGCCTATCTTTGTCACTTAATTGTATCATTTTTGCTTCTCTTCAACATCTCCCCCTGGTGAATAACTAATTCAGTATATAGGTATTTAAATAGCGAGCTGGGAACTGGCTGTTTAAACACCTACATCAACACTGAGTTCAGCGACAATGAAATGGCCCTCAGTCATTTGTCTGTTTTCACTAGGAGTGTTTCTCTTTTCAAAAGCATTCTTTTGCAATGTGTCAAAATAGCTAGTTTACCCATTATGGCAGTGCACATAAACTGCTTTAAAAGCAGCTCAATGAAATTCCCCAAGAATGTAGTTATAAGATGACTCAAGAGACCTCTGGAACTTAAACTAGCAGGTGTCTCACTCACCGGCCCCTCCTGACCTGAGATGCAGGACCCATTAAACCATTCATTCTGCAAGACAAATGTGATGTCGTACCAGACTGTCTCTCACCTGGAGGGACTTTTTTTTTTCTTTCCATTTTCTCTTATCCCCAGCCTTTCTTTGAGCTCCAGGTTCATAGCTGCATCTGAAGTATTTAGTGCATTTCTGTAAGAATTAAGTGTCCATCAGAGTATAATTGTGACCTCCAAAGCCAGACTTTTCCCCTGCACAAGTTTCCAGAGAAGTAATAGATACATGACAGTCGGCTTCCACTTAAACTTTTAAAATATTATTTGATCAAGTAAAAATTGCAAGGTATTTACAGCAGTTTGTTTGTATAGGGGAAATGGAGGAAAAAGCTAATAAAGAAATGCTATATAAAAAGATATGAAAGTAAAAAGTTCCGGTGCCCAATTAAAAAAATTTTTAGATTTTTCTTTTTAAAAAATCTAATAAACATATTACAGGCATGGCCTGGCCTGTGTGGCTCACTTGATTAAAGCATCCTCCCATACACTAAAAGGTGGCAGGTTCAATCACCAGTCAGGGCACATGTTTCTCTCTTTCTCTGTCTCTCTGTCTCTCTGTCTCTCTCTCTCTTTTTCTCTTTCTTTCTCTCTCTCTTTCTCTCTCTCTCTCTCTCTCTCTCTCTCTCTCTCTCTCTCTCTCTCCAATAAATAAATTTAAAAACATTTTTTTAAAAGAAGAACAAGTATTACAGGCATGTCCACAATCAATAACAACCAGGTTGCTATGACCTAGAACAGTGGTCAGCAAACTGCAGCTCACGAGCCACATGCGGCTCTTTGGCCCCTTGAGTGTGGCTCTTCCACAAAATACCTACTTTTGCGCATGGGCCACAAAGTTTCAATCGCACTGTACGTGCGTGCCTGCACATGGTATTTTGTGGAAGAGCCACACTCAAGGGGCCAAAGAGGTGCATGTGGCTCGCGAGCCGCAGTCTGCAGACCATGGACCTAGAATGACAAAAAGTGGTACAAGAAAGATTCTGGATTTTCAAGGAGCTAACAATCTAGTTGTAGAATCAAAAACAAATACAGAAAAAGATAAGCCAGAGGCAAACAGGTTCCTGTCAGTACTGTAGAACTAATTACAGGGCAATACTCTAATGGCTTATGCTCCTAGTTATGTGAACAAGAAAGAGCTGAGGCCCCTGAGATCTCCTTTGGGATAAAAACCCTGATGTCCAGCCAGTGAGTATTTAAGCAGGCCTCCCGAATGTCTATCACAGCATCCATTCGGATGCTTCCTTCTCCTGCCACATGGTTGCTAATAGGTTAAATATCTTCGGGATAAAAGAGTTGAATAAAAGCAACACTCCTTAACTCCTGCTTTCTGTATGTGCTCCCTACAGTATCATGAACATCAACCTTAAAAAAGACAATAAATAATCAGCAAGAGAGAAAAAGAACATAAGCTTGGAGCAATGATTGCAACTAGCCATGTTGACAGTATTCAATTCTCTGAGCTCAAAAGAATAATATACCAAAGTACTTGCAAGTGTGATCACAAAACCAATGTCAAAAGTCTTTGAATGGAGAGGAGGAGAGATATCATAACCCGGGTTCGATTCCAGTAAAGGGCACATGCCCGTGTTGAGGGCTTGATCCCCAGTAGGGGGCGTGTAGGAGGCAGCTGATCAATGATTCTCTCTCATCATTGATGTTTCTATCTCTCTCTCCCTTTCCCTTCCTCTCTGAAATCAATAAAAATATATTAAAAAGAGAATTGACTTGAAGAGAATAACTTTGAAGAAGTGATCATTGGGAGCTAACATAGGTTCACTAAGAACAAGTGAATCTAACACTGAGATACCTCTACACCCTATTAGAATGACTGTAATATGAAACACTAACAATAGCATTTGCTGGCAAAGATGTAGACTGACAGAACTCTCATTCATTGCTGGTGAGAATGCAAAATGGTACAGCCCATTTGGAAGACAGTCTGGGGGTTTCTCACAAACTTAAACATACTCTTACCATACGATCCATCAATCACATTTCTTGCCATTTACCCAAAAGAGTTGAAAATTATACCCACACAAAAACCTCCACATGTATATTTATGGCAACTTTATTTATAACTGCCCAAACTTGGAAGCAACCAAGATGTCTTTCAGTAGGTGAATGAATAAGTAATTTCTAGTACATCCAGACAATGGTATATTATTGACTATCTATTCTATTCTATTTATATACCATCCTTTTAAATAACTCTAAAGTATACAACTGTGCAATTCTACCACAATTACTTATCCATTTAGATTATTCCTAATGTTTTGTTATAGCAACAACACAGTGATGAATCCACACACACATACATCTGCTGCAGGAAAAACTCCTAGATAAATTTTGCAAGTGGGATTTCTGGATCACTGTGCACATTTTTAATGTTGATCCATATTGTTAAATTGCTTTATAGAAAAGTTATTTTTATCAGTTTAAGTCTCCCCCTTCCCAGCTGTGCTGGAAACTGCCCTTCCCTCCATTCCGACCTTCATCAGGCCAATACTGAATATCCTCAGAGTTTATTTTATTTTTACCGACCTGAAACTCACAAAGGATTTGTTACTGCTGCTTTTATGACATCTATTTGATTACTATTGAACTGAAATATTTCACAATACTTTTTAGCCATTGGTATTTTGTGTGTGTGTGTGTGTGTGTGTGTGTGTGTGTGTGTGTGTAAATTACCTATGTATATCCCTTGCCCATTTTTCCTTTTGGAGTGTTTGTCATTTTCTTAACATTTTTAAGTTCTTTTTGTAGAGTAGGGACATTGGTCCTTTTGTCAGATATGTTGAAAATAGCTTTTCCAACCAAAAATGGCTTTAAAGTTTAATTCAAATAGATATTCAATATTAGCCTGAAAGAGTTAGCATTGGTGTCATTGTTGACAATGGACTCTAACAAGATGGGAAGAATGGAATTGGCTTTAGGAGCTACTGAATTTTTTGTCATTGGGAGTATTCAAATATAGGCTATTGGACCACCTCACTAGGACATTGTAAGATGTGATTCAACATTGAAAGGGTGATTGGAAGAGGTTACTTTTATGATCCCTCCCAGCCCTGAGAGTGTAGGAGTTTGTGAGTGAGACAAATATTTAACTTCATGAAAAACAAGCCAGTGCACCTGTGAAAACAAGTGAGGAATTGATTCCTATTACACACACACACACACACACACACAGACACACCCTTGAGAGGAGAATAGTCTGAGCTGAGATGCCAACAAAAGGTGTGTGTGTGCATCTACGTGTAGACACGTGCCTTTATGTAAGCATTTATAGGTACACATGAGGGAGGGAGATACAGAGGAGAAAACAACATGACAACTAAATAATTCCATTTCAGAGTTGTAATATTTTTCAAATGTAATAAAGAAAATTTTAGGATGAAAAGCCAAAAGAAGGATAGACTCCTATTATTAAAGAAAAAGAGAAATAGATATATTTCCTGAAAAAGGAAGACCAGAAGAACAAACAAGACAATCAAACAAGCAAACATTGTTCTCCTATCTTCCACATGTTTAATTTGTGAATCATCTGGATAATTGCTTCAACTCTCCTTTGCTTTGTTTCAGAAAGGCAGCAGTTATATTGTAAATAAAATTATGAATAACTATTATTTACGGAGTAGAAATTGATCCAAGTGTACATGCACATGCATGAGCACACACGCAAACACATTTTATTTTCCCAATTCCACAAAGTAGATACTATTACGAATCCCATTTTACACATAAATAATTGAGGTAAAGAGAAGTTAAATAGCTTGCTCAAGTCACACATCTAGTAAGTAGTAGATTCCAGATTCAAACTCAGGCAACCAGATTCCAGAATCCAGCACCCAACCGGTACTCAGTACTGCCTCTTACCCAGCATGGTGGGTATGTTGTATGTTAGGCTTTGGAGTCCATAGTCGACCTGGCTTCAGCTTCATGCTCCACTACTTAAAATCTGTGTGACTCTGGGAGAATTTTTTCCCTGACCTGAGCCTCAGCTTCCTCATTGATGCAACAGCACTAGTGTCTTGCTCACAGGGTCGTTATGAAGATGAAATGAGGTCATGTTGGAATCGGAAACATAGGAAACACTTAATAAATCGCAGCTGTTATTATTACTTGCGTTAGACATATAGGACATAAAAATTTGAGGCAAGAAATTTCCTAAAGACAATTAAACCATGTTACAATACCAGGCCTTTTAGAAATGTTGCAAGCATATCAGGAAAAATACCGGGGTGGAAATGAAAGCCTCCCCAACCCTTCAAGTGCTGTGAGGGTGATAAGACCACTTGCTACCAGAAGGCTCCTGTTATCCTCCACACAGATCCCTAAAGCTCTGGTAGGATTGGGTAATCTTGGGTGATAAGAGAGATGTAAGGAATTAGGACTCCTGATAAAGCACTGTGGTTTTGTTTGCCCGTACTTTGAGGAGATATGGGTGGCACAGATAAAGTATTGGCAAAACCCCAGGTGGGCTTAAAATGACTCCTCATGCCCTGGAGAGTTGGAGTGCTGTGACATTGGGGCTGACCTGCTACTGTGTTTGTCTGGCTTATCTCGGAGCATGCTCAGAGCCACCAAGGGCAGGGTTAAGGAGGCAGACTGGAGTGAGGGCTTCAGGGCAAAGGGAGAAAGAGCTCCTGGGTCTCAGAATGCTATATTATGTCATCATTGGAAGACACATTCAAATGTGGGGGAATTACATCTGTAGATATGACATTCTTTCAACACACAAGGACCAGATGTTGTGTGGAGGGGCAAGGTGGCTAAATCAGAGCAGAGAGGGTCACCGGAGGTATTCTGGGGGAACATCGAGGAGGAGTGGCTAATTCTGACTGGATGAAATGGAGATAAGGGAAGAGAGGACGTCTTCCTATGGAAAATGGTCCTGAACAGGTCCTTGAATGAAAAATGAGTAAGGTGTTGATAGGTAGGACAGAAATAATGAATTCTCTAGGTAGAGGGGACAGCCATCGAACCAATGTGGTAGCACTCAACACCCAGATCTGCGCACTAGATCATGAAGAATTCTGTAGCAAGAAAGCTTATAATTTTACCAGACTTTTCTGTGCCCTCTTTTTGCCCCTCCTCCCAAACTTCATATAACAGATAACTAGCCATGCCATACTTAAAACAACTTGCTGAAGATTGAAAAGTATTTCTAAAAATTATGTTGGCTGGAATGAGAAGAACCAGGAATGTTAGCAGGGATGTCCGTTGGTATGATTTGGGCAAAGCAATCTGCTACTCTCTGGCAAAATAATTTAATGCATGGAGCCTTTGATTTGGCATTATTATTTATGACCCTCTCCTTCAGGGAAAAAGATGTTTGTGAGGTCTTACTTGTTTATTCAACAAATACATCCTGAGTTCCTGTGTTTGACAAAGCACAGGCATCCCTACTAAGGATACGATAGTGAATAAGGCAGACAAAAACCTGGTCCTCATGTAACTTACATGAACAAATGAGTACATATTTCACTTAATTTCAGATAGTGAGAATAGCTATAAAATAAATTAAGAAGAAAAAGAATGACAGATGGAGGTTCACCCTGAGAAGGTGACATTTGAAAAAGAATCCAAATTATGGGGGAGGGGGATAGGGACCATGCAAAGATTTAGAGGGACAACATCTTGGGCAAAGAACATATTTAACAGTAGGTACATAAAATGGCAAAATAAACCAACAAAAAAAATAATGGAAACAATGTGATGTTTATACTTTCAGATTTGGTTAACCTAATTTATGTATCTATAAAATGGAATACTATGCAGTAAAGAGGTTAAGATAATTCTCATGCATTGATAACCGAAAGCTCTCACATTGGCTTGTGGACCCAAGTGTCCCACATTCGATTCCAGTCAAGGGCACGTACCTTGCTTGCAGGCTCCTCCCCAGCTGGGCCCTGTGATTCTCTCACATGGATGTGTTTCTCTCACATCGTTGTTTCTCTCTGTCTTTCCCTCTTTCTTCCACGCTCTCTAAAAATCAATGGAAAAATATCCTTGGGTGAGGATTAACAATAATAACAACAAAATGTAATAGATTGCTCTCTAAATTATATTAAAAACTTATTTTTAAGTTCAGTTGTTCAATAAGGTATGATCCCATTTGTGTTAAACGAATGAATATAGCAAATTGCTAGAAGGATATGTAAAAACCCGTCTGTAGCAAGGACAGGTAAGAAACAACTTGGATGTGAATCCAAAGCTCTGAGGGAGAAAGAAAACTTTAGATTTTCATTTGTATGTTTTATACTACTAAATTTTTATTAATATATGTACAACTTTTATAGATAAAATGTTTAATTTTTAATAAGATTAATTTTTTAAACTTTCTATAAACAAGCAAACAAAAAAATGTCTTTAAGGTATCTCTGTTCTTCTACTTTAATGTTCTGAGAATTTCTTTGTTTACTAGAGGCCCAATGCACGAAGATTCATGCAAGAATGGGCCTTCCTTCCCCTGGCTGCTGGTACCACCTTCGCTCTGGCTACAGTTGCCTTTCCACCTTCCCACGCTGCCCAGAGGCCGCTCAGCGCCTGCATATGCAAATTAATCCACCATCTTTGTTGGGTTAATTTGCATACCCACTCCTGATTGGCTGGTGGGCATCGCAAAGGTACAGTCAATTTGCATCATTCTCTTTTATTAGTGTAGGTTGTAATGCCTCCTGGGATAATAAGTCTTTTCAGAATTGCTTTAGAATGACTTATCATTCAGGAAAACCACTCAACACATGATTTGTCAAAAGTGCAACAAATGGTAGCCCTTGGATCCACAACTATTCTTATGTCTCAGGCTGGCTTCATGCAGTCATACAGGGCCCAGGATTACAGGCCTCAAATTTGGTTCAATAAAATTCTTAATAATTTTTGGATAAGAGGTTCTGCACTGCATTTTGCACTGGTCCCACAAATTATGTAGCTAGTCTAGCTTAGTGTAGGGGGCCATCTGTGGAGACCTGAGATTTAGAATAAGCCACACTGATTGTCCCTGTCCCCCTCCCCTCCACCTGAGAGGTACTCTAAAGGACTGTGGGCTCAGGTATCACATCTTCTAACTTTTCAAGAAAAGTTAGAAATCCAATTTTTAATGGGAAAATCCTAACTTTTAAATGTTGCTAACTAATTTATAGGGAATATCTAAATAGAATATATCCATACATCAAATTTATTTTTTATAACTTAAGCTCTGTTGTCTTTCCTCAAAACACTTGTCAATAACAACTATAAACAAGAATTTGCTTTCCAAGGCTTGCATTTTCACACATGAACCAGACACAGACTTTGCCCCCAAAATGTGTGGGACTGAACTAGCATGAAGTAGAAGTCACATCAGTGCCATGTCCATTTGTCCCAAAGTCGGTGTGGTAGCCACGGTCTCACAGGATTTCAGTGTCTTTCACTTACTGTTATTTGCCTTTGTTTTGAATGTCCTAGCATTATTATTACAGTGGAATCTGGAGAATTTAATACTTGCTTTATATTTTCAGGATGCTTTTCAATCATGATGTGAAAACCAAACAGAAATAAAAGAAATTCTGGAGTTTGTTTGGAAGGTTGTTTCTGAGCAGTGCCATGCGAGCATTTCACAAAATGAGAACCAGCCCCTAGACATTCTCTCTCACATAATGTACTTTGCAACTCCAAACACTCAAAGAGTCTTTTCAAATCAGAGGATTTGAAAAAGGGATGAAAGTAGTGCTAAAATTATAAATCATGTAGCACAAATAACTTAATACATCTTCAATTCCTGGGTTTTAAACGAGCCATCCTTTAGAATCCTACATTTAAATAGTCTCTTAATGGATTTCCCCTCCAAATCCCAGGTTTTCTGTTTGAAATCGGATCTTTCCTGGATTTGAGATTATTTTTTTATGGTTAAAAAAAAAAAAAGAGCTTTAGTATCTTAAGAATGAAGACAATACTTTAAATGGCCAGGGAAATGCTCTTGGTCTATAAACTCCGCATCTCCCAATAGCATATTATAAGCACATACCTTCTAAAGTTCCCCTGGTCGCTTGCCAACCCCAACGTACCATGACCACCAGTACAGAGGTCTCGTAAAAATGGCCTGTGCCCTGGTAGTTGTCAATATTGCTATGGTGTCCTTACTCCCCTCTACCCACTCAGCAAGTCCTTAGTGATTGCTACAAACTTTAACTCTTTATGTCCAGCAGTTCAAGTCTATCAGTTTCTAATAATTACTGTACCAGGGATGCTAACTACTGGTGGTGAAAGGATTAAGCAATCTAAGGAAATTAGCTAGAGGACTCTTGAGTTTCCTTTGCATTTAAAGAGGAAAAGTTGGAGGAGTGGGGGCATTCTCTTCATTTGCTCCCTCATTATTGGCTAATGTTGCCCGTCTCATGGCTGGGAACAAGTTCAATGGACAGGCTTATTGCCTTTCCCCAAATGCTGTCAGTATATGAAAGAAGAAACTTGCTTTCCTCCCATTTTCTAGGATTACATTTTACTGTTTGTAGTAAAAGTGAGCAGATCTATTTCTCTGCCTCCAGATCTGTTGATAGCTTTCATTGTAAGCAAGCCAGATTGCTTATGAGGTACCATACCTGAAATATTTGTAGTCTCCACATACATAAGACTGCGATGACTTGATTGCAATAAACAACTTCGTTAGCTTCTTGTCAGCATTATATTAAGGCACAGAGTTGTTAGACAAGAATGTGTACTTTCATATTTTCCTTCTCTGCATATATATACACACGAGTAATCATTTTAGAGGCAACAACATTATCTTGATTTTCCAGAACAAAATAACCTTGCATGCAAAAAGCCAAATAACTGACTATAACACAAACTTAACTTTCCTGAAGCAATCATGGCTCTTTACACATTTGTTATTCTGTTTGACATACACAATAAATCGTAATAGTTACCAAATTACTGTTCGGTTTCAAATGATGTGCACACATCTATAATCTTAGTTAGCTGGCCTGCTTCAGGAATGTCATTGCATCCTCTGGGGTAATTCTATATCAATGACTTTTCCAAATAAATCTAGTTGCTGGTTTATATTAATGAACTGTCACAGTTTCTATTGTTTTCCCATGGCCTTGCAGCTGTATTCCTTCACAGGTGCTTGGCAAATTAAAATGATGCTGGTTCGGGGTTTCAGCCTGATACAAAATCACTCCTTCAGCAGATTGTTCAGAGGTTATTCATGCAAGAAACACATCTTTACTCTCCGCACTCAGCTTTCTTGCTTATCCAACACCCATGCCTTTATTGACGCTCTGCGTTTCTCTTTTCCTCACCAAATAAGTACAAAGGGAGATTGTCTTTCTTGCTTAGAACATTTCATTAAAGAATCACAAGCAGTGGAAGCATTATTTTTAAAGTAATGTGTTCTTTTCAGTCAATCCTAACACTGTGTTCACAGATTGCAAACATTAATTACTCATGTTTGCAGATTATATTTCTTTTTGGGTTGTTTTTGTTAACATCCTTTACCCAAGGGATCAACAGACAGGAAAAAATTATTCTATGCTAACTATTCAAAACCACATTAAGAATTCCCTTTTGGATCTATTATAGCCTTTATTTTAAAATACTTTGCTCATGACCAACTTCTACCAGTGAAAGTGGTTAACATGGAAGACCCTACTCAATTAAATTCTCTGGTTTCTTTTTAGAAGAAGCACCCCCTCCCTGTGATGTGTCTCCCTAATTCTCCCTTGGCCGCTTAGATGCCATCACAGCATTTAACTCTGGGGTGTCCTGGGTTACCCCTCTAAGGAGTCATCACATGGCTACTTCTCTCAGGTTCCCCAGCTTTGCATTTTCATAAACCTACTCGCCTTCCAGTGGGATTCTCTGTATATATTTACCTTTATTTTTAATGTAAGACCTGCTGCCAAATTGCTGTATACTACAAATTATCTATGACCTCTCCGTTTCCATATTCACAAGTTATTATGCTAGGGATGCAAATGTTAATGCTTTGGGGATAAGGCAGAGACACCTTTCCTTTCAACCTCCCTCAAAAACAAATGTGGCATAGACTGTTGGAGGACTACCTACTGTCCAACATCCATTCTATCCATTGTCCATCTTAGAGAGGAAGAAAGAACCACATTTCCCAGCCTCACTTTCAAATCTGTTAGTCAAGGAGTTGCAAATGGACATGAGTACACACAATCCTGCCCCTAACATGTGGAGGGATGAGCACAAGAGTAAAAGTTGGGGTCTAATATTTTAAAATTATAAATTAAGTTACCAAAGTGTTAAGTGAAATTGCTCCTATACTGCCATCTTGACCAACGCACCCTCATAACGTCTGGGAGGCCTGGAATAGTTGGCCTCGTTCAAATTTCTAGCCATGGGGAGAGTCTGTCCAGGTGACCTGTTTCCTTTCTCCTTCTACCCTCAGCTCCAACCTACACAGCAAGGGTACTTAACACATACATGTGAACACAGTCCAGCCTTGACATCCAAGCTCCATCCACATCCCTGCCTACCAATCTCCTGAATACAATGCTCCCTTAGCTAACTCTCAGGCCTATGGGTATGCACACCAGTGACACATTCTGCCGCCAGGAGGACAGACCTACAAAAGAGGCCCATATAGACCTAGAAGTGGGCGTGGGGCCATTTAGATTGAAATTTTAGGGTACTCAGAACATTGTCCAGAAGAAATGAGTAGGCTCTTAGTAGGTACCTTCCTTTGGCCTATTGGGGAATAAATAGCTCTCAACGTGAAGAACACAGCTAAAGTAGGACCAGAGCAGGCCCTATAAAGCCTGGATTTGACCAATCCAGGGGCTTCTCAGACAGTTTTTCAAAAGGGGTTTGACTGAGCTGGTAGGTTCATTTGCTCTTTTGCTTTCCTTCTTTCTTTATATATGGGAAAGCAAACATCTCAGCATGAGGATAAAGCCTTTCCTTTAAGACTACAGAAAAGAACTAGAATAAACTAGAATAAACCAAAGTTTCTGTTGACCATGTTAGCTGCACGCTGCCAACCTTTGGATTGAGTGAGCATAAGAATAATGGTGAAGCGGGGGGGGGGGGGGGGGAGAGATATGAAAATCAAGCATTGGGACTTGTTTCAATGAGCAACAAATAAGTACTGGTTTAATCTCATTAAATAGTCATTGAGACATTGAAGTAATAATGTCTAACAGGAAATTGGAAATGTGATAATATTTTGGTGTTTTACATATATTTTTATTGACTGATTTTTGTAAAGAGAGAGGAAGGGGAAAAAGAAGGGAAGGAAAGAGAGACAGAGAGTAACACTGATTTGTTGTTCCACTTATTTATGCATCTCTTGGCTGCCTCTTGTATGTGCCCCAACCAGGGATCAAACCCACAATCTTGGTGTATTAGGACAACACTCTAACCAACAGAGCTATCTGGCCAGTCATTTTACTGTTTTTGATATTAGTGAATTTGCATTCAATACTCTCACTTTGCTTTTTTAAAAATTCAATAATCAAAACTAAAAATGTTATTTTCTCCATTTTACAAATGAGGGAACTGAAGCACATTAAGATTTAATCAATTGCCCATGGACAGAGAGCCAGTAAATGGCAGATCTGGGATCCAACTCTGGAAGCTCAGCTAAATGACCATCCAAGCCAATCAATTTGAAGCTGCAGGGCTTCCTTGGTCTGCCCATTCTGGGGGATCCAGACTCTTGATCGCAGCAGTCAGTGGAGTCCACTCAGTCTGCATTCTCATACTTAGAAGCAAATTTCCCACTAGTGATTTCAAGTTCTACATGGCATTAATGTATATTACCCCTCCAAAAAAGTGGGGGGTGGAGAGTGCCAGAAAGGTTGAGAGGTTCTCAATTTGGTAAAATTCTGTATTGCAGAACTTCTCAGAAACTTTAATATGCTAATAAGCAATGTGAATCACCAAGGTTAAAGTAGAGAACAGAGCCTTCCCAGACTTCTTGACCAAAGAGTCCTTTATTTTCCAACATCTCAAAGGGCTGGTGTTCCATGGGACCCACTTTGGGAAGGGTTTCTCAAATCAGTACTTTATAAAAAATACAAAAGTTTTATTGAAGAAGCCTGAACCCACACTATAGAATAAAACAGAACACTCTTTACTCTAGAGTGGTGGCCCCCAATCTTTTTTGTAAGTCCTCACCCAAGGTTTGTTTTCATTGATTTGAGAGAGAGAGAGAGAGAGAGAGAGAGAGAGAGAGAGAGAGAGAGATATCAACGTGAGAGAGAAACATTGATCTGTTGCCTTCCTGTACACACCTGGACTAGGGATTAGACCTGCAACCTAGGTATATGCCCTGACCGGGAATCTAACCCAGAACCAACTGAGCCACCTGGCCAGGGCACCTTGAAAACTTCAAAAAAATATATGGAAGACCAGGCAACACTCTGATTTCATTGTTTTGATGTAGAGCCTGGGCCTTAAGAGCATGTAAGCTATTTCTAAAGTGTAGCCAAGTTTGAGAAGATCTGCTTTAAAATAATCTTAAGCATAATTATATGCATAAAACTCAAGTGACCCACATTAAGATTGTAATAACAAGTTCTAATTTCCTATCATTAAGGAATCATCATTGTTCTGGTCAGGACCTGGACTTCTCTTCTCCTGCCTCATCCAAATTCTTCTATGTACTCCTCTTTCTTTTCTGTCATGCACTGATTCATGAGGCATGCCATTTCCAACAATCAGATTCCTTATTACATGTGTTGCATTGCATTGCATTCTCTGTCCATTCAATTGTCCAGTGTTGACTGAAGTACAGTTTTTATTAATTGCAATAAAAGAGTTGGCTTCTTCCAACACATTTTCTGCCTGATATCAGTTACTTAAAGTCCTCCCACAATGCTGTAGTTCTGTTACATTTACTTCCCTCTATAACCGGAATGACCTGTCTCACTGGTATCACCTGTTGCCTCTGTGTTCTGCCCGTGCCATGTGTCTGACAGCTAGAGAAGAGATAAGATGGGGATCTTACATTGTTTTTATTTTTAACTTTCAGACTGAGGTTGAGGTGGAAAAGGATTCCTCATTTCAGAAAGAAAACATGGACATATTCTAAATGTGTATCTCAAACATTTTTCTTTTTAAAAAATAAATTTTATTGATTTTTCACAGAGAAGAAGGGAGAGGGATAGAGAGTTAGAAACATCGATGAGAGAGAAACATCCATCAGCTGCCTCCTGCACACCCCCCACTGGGGATGAGCCCGCAACCAAGGTACATGCCCTTGACTGGAATTGAACCTGGGACCTTTCAGTCCACTGGCTGATGCTCTATCCACTGAGCCAAACAGGTTAGGACAAACATTTTTCTTTTTAAAAAATATTTTTAATTGATTTCAGAGAGGAAGGGAGAGGGAAAGAGGGGTAGAAACATCAATGATGAGAGAGAAGCATTGATCACCTTCCACTGGGGATCAAGCCCACAACCCAGGCATGTGCCCTGACCGGGAATTGAACCATGACCTCCCAGTTCATAGGTGAAGGCTCAACCACTGATCCACACTGGCTGGGCTACCAAAATTCTTCTTAATTTGAACAGATCAGCAGTTCACTCTTTCAATGTTTTCCTACCATTTCCAGGGGGGTTACTCTACAGTCTAGGATGGTTACTCCCATCCTTCCCTAGGCCTCAGATGATCTGCCCTGCAGATAGTAGGGGAATTTTTGGTTCCAGAGGTAGGCAAATTGCTCTACATGAGAATATTCAGGACCATTAAAACCTCAGCCATAACTCTACCCTTAAGAGATGGCAGAGACACAAAGTGATGCCCATAGAAGCCAGGCAGTCAGAAATTAAGGAGGGTTAGCAGGGAAGGGAAGAGAAGGGTGTAGAAGACTGGACAAAATTGAGAGCAAAGTGGAAGGAGACAGGAAACAAAAGAAAAAGGACAGGAGGAAGCCAGGGAAGAAGACCCGGAATGGAAGAGAAGGAGAGTATGGGAGGAGGGGGGAAAGAGAAGGAGGACAGGGATGAGGTGGAGAAAGGAGAGGAGAACCAGGACAGAGCTGCAAGATATCATCTACCATGGCCTCAGGTGCCATTTAACTTTGTACTTTGACTAATCCTTCCCTAGACATCAACCAGTTCATACCACTCTAACTAATACCTGTTCTTTGAAAGATTATGATCAATAGCAGTTTTCTGATGGTGGTGATATGTAGTTAAGTGACAGCCACCATCATTTGACTGGAATTTAGATAACAGTCACCCAGTTGCCAAATTATCTGCAGAAAAGCAAAGCTCAAGTTTTAATTCTAGTAATATAATATCTCATGGAATTATTAGGAGGGCTTTGAGGTTCCCAGTACAATTAAGATATACCCTTTTTAATTGGTCAAGTGGAAAGATATCTCCTGTCTACAATGTCTTTCATGATTTGGATTAAGCCTTTCCCATCGACTTAATTGCTGGGGCTCTTTCATCAAGCTTCTTGTTAATATTCCTTGTAATATTCCCACCTGTTCTGATATCAGTCTGGCTCATCCATCACCCCTGCAGGGATATTGTCACAAACAGGGCCACTGGCTCATTCTGCATCATGCCAAACACTCCAACACAGCTGGAGATTTACCAGCTACCTCTGATTCGATCATCTCAGGCCGGGCTGGTCCAGGCCTTTGACTCACTCACTGTACAGCTTGATACTGTAATTGTGTTTAAAAGTTTCCCTTCACCACTGGCAGAGTACAACTCCAAACAATGGAGGAGGAAACTATTTTCCATGAGACCTGGAACAGGCTCACCTACTATCGATCCCCCTAAGCAACTGGGACTCTAAGCAAATATGGAACAAATCTCAGGCACAGATGGAATGCACACGCACACACACACACACACACACACAAGCCCACACCCTCCCTCTTTCTGTCCCGCCCTTCTTTCTGTCTCTTCCCTGTTTCCTCTTCTCTTACTTAGCCCAGCTATTGAAATGATTCCATTTTTCCTTACTTCTTCCATATAATGTGAAACCTCAGTTGCTATGAATTCATAATTCTCATTACCGTTTCATAATTTTATAAAGTCACTTATGTTACTAGGAATGTGGATGTCTCATTAGGATTAATTCCTTAAAAAATATGTCCACATAATTAATGCAATCTTCCTGCGAGTAAGGTTTGGCCTCCTCCAAAAATGCTACAAATTCTACGTTCTCAATGAAAAGAGATGGGCTGCTCTTCCAGCAAGACTGTGATATGGCTTTTTAGTGGCTCTTATCTAATCTGTGGGTGGCAGAGGAGTAAGACTCAATTATACCTTGGGAAAATAGATACCCTACTCCCATTCTGAGTTTGAACTCAGTTCAGCAGTCATTTCTTCACCAATGTAGCCAGCAATAGTTTACCGGCTTTATATAGAACCCACATCCTTATGTGTAAGCAGGCAGGGTGGAGAATTGTCCATGTACGTAGGCGGTCCATAGATTTTGTTTTAATGGAGCACCTCAAAGAACAGGTTCCATTGGGGTGGACATTCTGCTGGCTGTTGATTCAGTCTCAGCTTCCTCCAGTGACGGCCTGTCTCAACACTGTCAATACCTCTTCAGTGTTGACAATGAGCAGACATGATGGCAGGCTGTTCTTGTCTGCTCACTTAATGACTTCACTGATGACATGCAGGTGTGCACTGCTGTCGTACCTAGTCTTGAAGCTTCGTGTTCTCCTGGGTATCTGGAGGGCTGGCTCCATTAGCTTCTAGCCTTGTGAGAATATACAAAACTGTTCTGGGCGCTTGCCAACTTCAGACGAGCAATGTGTGGCCATAATGAATCCCTGACTTATAATTTTCAAGACAGCATTAAGGAAATACTAGGTCACTTCATGTAACAGACTGAAAAGCATCAAGACCAGGCTTTCTGTTACCAGCATTTAAGGAAGTTATTCTTCACCTGACATGTTACAACTGTGACATTGTTCAGCCTTTAAAAGCAAGGAATTTAAACATGATCTCAAACATTCAATAGCAGATTTGCTTCATTCATTTTGTGACATTTCACTCGTCCTTAGACGGGTGTTTATGCACATGAACTCTCTAACAAAGCTGTCCTGATTGGAATCACAGCTTTGAGGAAAGTGCTTAAATTCCCTGTAACTCAGTTCCTCAGACACACCATTGGAAAAACCGACAGTACTTGCCTTCTGGGGTTATCATTAACATCAAACCATGCCTGGCACATAACAAGTGCTCAATAATGCTGGGCTGTTATTAATGGAACTGAAAACGAAAAGGAGGGGAAATGATTTTTCTTAAGTTTACAGAAAGGATCTGAGACAGTCCTGGGAATCCAAAGTGGGTCTTGAGCTCACCTTTCCACAGCTGCATCCACCAGATAATATCCCCTTAGACGGTGCAGCTATCAATGGTGATGGAGTGATTGATTCCTTTCTATGCGTTTGCTTGTTTACGCTGCTGCTCACCACTTTTAAGGACACCTTTCCTCTGCAGTTGTTTGTTCTTTTTCCTAATTGTCGTCTTGGGTGTCTAGTGCTGACACTGCTGCTGAAGCTTATGCAGACTGTATCTGTCAACACAGAGCTTGACTTGGCCCCTGATGAGCCAGTTACCAGTTGCTCCAGAATGGAAGGTGATGAAGGGACACTTGTGAATATGTTAATTTGCTCGGTTTCCTTGATTGAGCCTACAGGACTATGTACATTTATGTAGGACTAGACTTAATTTAGCCAATCATCAAATATTAACAAGATATCTATTATACGCAGGTAGGTAGGGCAGAGGGATGACTAAAGAGAGGAAACAGATGTTAATTCAGGGTCTTGCATGTTCTGGGCTCAGTGCTGGGTCCTACATACGATTATTTTATTTAATTCTCATCCCATTTTACAAATAAAGAAACTGAATCTCAAAGAGCTTGTGCCAGAAACAATTAAACCTCAGATGGCTGATTCCAGAATCGACCAGGAGCAAGTTTATGAATGGACATTATTGGCACATGAGTGAAAGAAATAAACATCCCTTGGGTCCTTGAGTGTCAGCAAGACCCATCTGCATTCCCACTCAATGAATATCTTGTCCCTTCTCCTTGCTACATCTAATCTCTTCACCTGTACCTTGGATCCCATCCTTTCTAGGACCATCCTATTTCTTCCAGTACCAGG
The DNA here is from genome assembly GCF_964212035.1 of Myotis nattereri. Lineage (NCBI taxonomy): Eukaryota > Metazoa > Chordata > Mammalia > Chiroptera > Vespertilionidae > Myotis > Myotis nattereri. The sequence goes on along the minus strand of NC_138083.1, from coordinate 40,473,240 downwards.
TCACCCAACCCTGCCCTAATCCCACTCCAGATGTTCTATCTCTGTACATCATCATTTGTAGGTGCTTCCAGCCTTCTTCAGCCCTGAGTCCACTCACGTGTGACCCTGAAAAGTATGCATCAAAGCCACAAACAAGATGCAGCAGGGGAAGCAAAATAATATAGAACTCAAGCATGGACACAGACTCCCAGAGTTTAGCTTCCATGTTCTGGCCCTCTAACTAATAGTGAGTATGCTCTACTCAAGCTCAACTTCAACTCCCATCGAAATTTCCAGTTCCGGCATTAGCCACAGATCTGGTGAAAGATTTCTTTTTCTTAATTAATTTATTTTTGACAGCCTCTGGCCTTACTGGCACTGCTAGCCAGGCCTCAGCCCACATGGAGAATCATACTTGAGGCCTTAGGTCCTAGAGCCCTTCACACAATGGCCATACAACCAATGCTGTGGGATATAAACACAATGTTAGGAGTAAGGCTCACAACCCTCAGAGCCCAACCAGTAGAGCTAGCCAGTCTTTCAAATGTCCATACCTTCCTATTTTTTCATAATCCATACCCCTTGGAGATGAGGGAAACCCATCAGACTGCCCAGCTTCTTGCTAATATGGCAGCTCTACATAGGAACAAATTGCTCATTGTTAACAGTGGAATCCTAACAGGTAAGAGGATTGTTGTGTGAGGATGGCCGGTTGTCCTAATTGGTATCAAGAACATGTTTTCCACCCACATAACAAATTCTGTCCTATGAACACACTCATCAAACTTCCCCTCCCTCTGAAATATTCTGCTGAAGAAAAAAAACCTAGCCCAAGCTTATACTTCATCCAAGGACAAGCCATACGGGTTGACTGATGGAGGTGGCATGGTGTGAAGGTGCGGCCCCCTCAGCCCAATGTGGGAAATTCTGAAAGGTCATCCCATCCTCCAAACTTCCCATAGGTCTGGCTGGAGCCTACACTGGGCCTGCATCATAACCCAAATTCTTCTTCTTCCAAGTGTGGCTTCTTTCCTTTTCGTACCCTAGGTGTTGATCACAAAAGCAGTCTAATGAACTCATACGAGTACATGCTAACCTCCATCTCAATGTCTGCTTCCTGGGAAAACCAGTCTGCAACACCCAGACTAATTCACAGTCATGCTTTGTGAAATGGGGCCCCCACAGCTAATGAAAATGACTATGCCTGATTTCCCAGATAGAAGGGCAATCATTAACCTAGTGAGTATGTGGATCTGTTTCCTGCTTGAGGATGCACAGGAACCCCACATCAGAGTAGATCAGGACCAACTATAAAACCCTGGCTGTGGGCCACCCCAGGAATGTAGACTTTCTCACATCCTCATTGTATCAGAAGCCCTGGAGTAGGAAGGTATAGTCTATTCAAAAGATCTAGTAATTTCTAGGTTCCCAGGGCTCATCAAGAACAATCATCTCCCACTTCTGAGTCACACTAACCCAATAACCAACTCTTCCAAGAAAGGGAAGAAGTTTATGTGACTCTTGGCCATGGTTGTATCTGTTCTCTCTCATATGCCAATCAACTTAACCAACCAACTTAATCAACCACTTTACCCAAACCTACTACTAAAACCGGAGCAACCATGTTCCTAGTGGGTAACTGCCAAACTTGGGAGAAGTAACATGTCCTGGGCTTGCTTTATGAGCTGATACAGTTGCTGCTTTTTACAGAACTGAAACTACCCTTCCAAAAATCCAATGGAATTCTCTCAGTACTCACATTTCAAGGCTTACTGTGGTTGGAATATATTCCTTTGAAATCTGGAGTGAAAGCTTTGTGATTGTTGGAGATGATACACTCACTCAATTGTTCCCCTCCTGATGTTAATCCATTCATGAAAAGAGGAGAGGGGAAAAGACAGAAGCCTTTCTGGAGAACACTGCACAGCTGCTCAGGAAATCTGCTCTTGGGACCCTCCCAGAATGCCCTGAAGGAAATTCACCACGGGAGTGAGGTCATACGCTCATGGCGTTACCTTTGCTATTATTACATATTATTGTTTGCTACTGGGCTGTTGTTCCAACTATAAGAAACAGCTTTGTCTCTAAGATGTTGTGTTTTATTTGAGATGATCTGAGTCATCAAACTCCCACAGTCCTGTGGGAGTGGAGATAAGAGTTTGTGGTTGTTGGCAGCTGTTTATTTGAGGTGGAGGAGAGGACATGGAGGGCAGGTAATAGCTTTTTAAAATTTTGGTGCTGAATGAACAATAGCAATCTGCCAAGTCTGTGTGTGACATCTCTCCCTTTTGTTCCTGCAGATTTACAGTAACAAACAAATCCTTAGCAATTCTGACTAAATATCCAGGAATTAAAATAGCATGTGAATGACACAAAAGGAGCACCCGTGTTCTTGATACATGTGCTTTTTGGTCCAAGATCAACAGAAAAGCATCTGTGTGTGTTCCATAGAAAAGAATATACCTGGAAACTGTAGGGAAATTCTGATTTCTTAAAATTCCCCAGACAAGGCTTTTCATGTACAGATACCACTATAGATGTATATCATGTCTTTGTCATCTGGCTGCAAGTGTAACTATTCAGATTTTGCACTATGAACAGTCAAAATTGCCTTGGATTCAAAACTAAGCTCTCAATTTGTATTTTACAACATGCACTATCTGTACCTAGGATAGTATTTGTCCTTATCAGGTCATAAATGGAAAGTCACCTAATCATTGGTGGCTTGCTTACCATTGGTGGGTGTGATTGACATCTCTCACTATTACCATCTGGCAATCTTCCACGACTACTCCCTTATTCTACTTGAAAGTAATCTGGGAAGGGCAAGGAAAAAAAGAACTGTGGATAAGGTTGCCTTTCTTAAAGAAAGCACCAGAGCTATAACTTTTTAATCACATACTAGAGGCCTGGTGCACGAAATTCGTGTACAGGTGTGGTTCCTAGGCCTGGCCGGTGATTGAAGCATGAGCATCTGGTGTGGAAGGGCGGTCCCAACTAACCTCTGGGCCCTGGGCAGCACATGGGCACCTGGGCCCCCCCACACTCCCCTCCATCTGAGTCACAGCACTCAAGTCTTCACATGAAGATGCAGTGAGCGCGGCCAGATGCCACAGGCTGGGGCGCAGCATGGGCCTCTGGGCGGCCCAGCAGCACCACACGGAAACCGGTCAGGCAGCATGCTCTATCCCGGCTGGCCTTGCAGACCGGCTCCTGTGTGAACCCATGTGGAGCCCTACCAGCCCCTGTGGTCCTGGCAGCTGTGGCCCACCTCACCCAGAAGAGGCAGCACAGATGTGGGGCAGCCTCCTCACTGGCTCCCAGCACCTGAACACGGGGGCTTCCCCAGTGTGCGAGCCCTGGTGTCCCAGGGAAAGGTAGCAGAGGAAGTGAGAGAGAGCTCAGCAGACACCCTGCATTCTCACCGCACCTCCATCCTTGTCACTCCCGCCCCCAGGTAGCCGGTGAGAGGTTACAGTGCATCATTGATGCCTGCCATGTTCCATGCCGCCCCCAGTGGTCAGCGCATGTCATAGTAAGCAGTTGAACTCCCAGTTGAGGGGACAATTTGCATACTAGGCTTTTATTATGTAGGATACATTTGATCTTAAAGGCAAGAAGACATTGAAAGCTAACTATGTCAAGCATTGTCTTACACATTCTATTTGTTATTGGATTTGATCCTGATTATGACAAGGTAAATATTAAAATTCTGTATTTTTAAGTGGAGAATAAAGAATTTATTAGGTGGAATTAGCGAATGTATAAAGCCTCATTAAGATAAAAATCTACCTTTACATTTTCTAAATAATTTAATAACAAAAGTCTTTTAAAAAATCTAACAACTTCCTATTTTAAAAATGATGTTTTTTTAGTTTCAAAACCAGCTTACAATTTTTAGAATGAAAAGGACAAGAAAACTGAGACCCATATATCCAAGTAGAAAAGTAATTCTCTCCCTATCATTTCAAAACACTCCAAGCTGCCAATGAAAATAGTAATTTGTGCTTGAAAGTTTGTAAGTTTTTATTGACCATTGTAATGGGCTGTTGGAAGTTCTCCTTTCGTGTGCTTAATGTATACACAGGAAGTAGTGTTGAATCCATCAGATTCACAGTCCTCAAAACATTTATACAGCAATTAAACACTTTAGGGCTGCTTCAAAGCAAAGAGAAGTACAAGTAGTTTAATGTCTTTCAGTAAAGTTGCCTTCTTCAGAAAGGGTCTAACATATTCTAGTTCCTAGCTTTATGTTCATTACCATCCAATAGGATTTATTTTTCATTGAGCTCGGTATCTGATTATTTTTACCATGTTTTCCTCCTTTATTATATTCTTTACTTCTAAAAGGACATCTAGTCCTCTGCACACAGTGGGTAGTTTTTAAATGTCCCTGAGTTGCAGTTTTTAATTTCTCAAGACTTTCAAAATTATATTAGTAGTTTGCCTGTGGGTGGCCTTTTAAGAAATTGTTCAGATTCATATTCTTCTTTCCTTTTTGCACTATGCTGCCAGGCACACAAATGACATAGTACATATCACTCTGATAAAAGCATGTTTATAGATAGGGCATACTGATACATTAAGAAATTTTCTATAAGGCATTTTAATAAAAATAAGCAATAAAATGGAAATCAGAGAACTGAGTTTTAGACATATGTGAGTTTAGAAAGTAAATTTTTGTATTACCTACTTATTATGCATATTTAAATACTAATGGGTAAAGCAAATAGTAATTTCTATAATAGTATACATTTTTTAAATGTCAAATTCAGAAAAAGGTGTCAAAATAATATTTACTGCTCCTTGTGGGGAAGAGGGTACACAAAAGAAGAATTTATTTGAGGAACTTTATTTGATTACTTATAATTTTGCAAAGTAGAGATCTTTTGATTAGTAGATTGGAATCTTTTCTAATTAGCACATTTGATGCTTTATGTAAAATAGTGTGACTAAAGGGATTGTAAAGACTTGAAAACAGTGTAGCAAGGTAAGTGTTCCTTTTGCAATCTTTATACTCTAAAAATGCTTACTGTTGGAATTCTTTAATTTTTCATATATAATGCAAAGGTAAGGCAGCTTCCACTCATTACCATAGTATAGTTTTATGGTACCTATTGCCTCCATGAGCAGGTGCTTTAAATCACTAACAACCTATGCAACTTCGAGTAAATCATCTAAACTCTCGGGACCTGTTTCCTTATTTAATACAGGAGAAAGTTAAAATCAGTGATTGCTGAGATTCCCATTAACTCTAAAATTCTAAAAGTCTTAAAGGAAATCAAGAGGTACACACTTCCAGTTATAAAATCAATAAAGTAAAAGGATATAATGTACAGCATGGTGCATATAATAAATAATAATATATTGCAAATTTGGAAGTTACTAAGAAAGTAAATTGTAAAAGTTCTCATCACAAGAAAAAATTATTATAACTTCATATGGGGACAGAGAGTAGATAGACTTATTGTGGTGATAATTTCACAATATATAAAATGTTGAATCTAATGTTGTATACCTAAAACTAATACAAAGTTATATGTCAATTAGACTTCAATTTAAAAAATTCTATAACACAGAATTGCATGCTAAGGGCTATCTTTTATCATGTAATTGGTACTCTACCAAAAAGATAAGAGTTTACATAAATTAAACAGACTGCTTAAAATATAAATCAAGAGGTTGAAAATGTAGAAATGATTTTTCGCTGTCAGCCATGATTGAGTAACTGGTACCAAACTAACCCTCCTATGTTAAACTGCCACAAACTGGACAAATATTTAAGACATTAGAAAATAGGAAATGGAGAGGGAACTAAGATGGTGGCATAGATAAACACCGGTACTCGCTGCCTCCCACAACCACATCAAAATTACAACTAAAATACAGAACAACCATCATCCACAACTGCCGGAAAGTTGGCTGGATGTTAAGTTCTACAACTACAGAAGTAAAGAAGAAAGCACACTGAGACTGGTAGGAGAGGCAGAGGCATGGAACAGGCTGGTCCGGCACCCACCTGTCCCATTTTTTCAATCCGGAGGGAGATCTTTGCGGAGGCTGCCCAGAGGAGCAAGGAGTCCCAGCCCCACACCAGACTCCCAGCCCAGGGTTCCAGAGCTGGGAAAAGAAGTCCCCATAACTACAGGCTGTAAAAACCAGTGTGGATTGGAGCTCAGTGACACAGAGGCTGCTGCAGACCCAGCTGTTCCTTTTAAAAGGCCAGCACCATGAACTGAACTTACAAGGTCCTGCTTCCTCTGAGCTCCAGCACCAGGGTGAGGCTCTGGGGGACACCTTTGTCTGGCATCGGGGAAGGAACTTGGGGCTGGCTTTATCCCAGACAGAGGTACTCACAGAGATCATTGTTCCTGTGCTGGGACCTCCCCAGGCACAGGCTGACTGGCAGTCATTTCTGTTTGCTCTGCCCTGGTGATTCCCGAAGACCCCACCTCATCCAATTTACAACTCCACCTAAGCTGCCTATAGCGGCTTTTGCATTTGAACAGCCTGTCCTAGAAAATCTCAAATAAGCTGCAGCTGGGTCAGGAAGTCCCAATAAAAGACCCAAGACCTGGCACCAGCACCAGCCTGCCTTGCTTCATAACTGGGCCTCATCTGGGCCCTTCCAAACTGGATACAAAGAGGAGGAATCTACATATCTCTCTGTAGCTACTGCTGGGTGGCCTCAGGCAGTGGCTGACTTTGGACCTCCCTGGAGACCCAAGAGCCAGTGTACCGAGTGGTCAGTGTCAGACCACACCAGATTACAATTCTACACATCCATAAGCAACACACTCAAGGGGCAGTCTCAGTGAGCACTGCTCCACTGCAAGTCCTGCTCCATAGGGTGTCTCCTGCATAGCAGCTTGCCCACTGTAGTCGCAGCTGGTCCTCACAGCCAATTGGCCTGGAGGTCAATTCCTCCCAGTGATGCCAATAGCAATCAAGTCTCAACTACAACACGACTGTGCTTACAGCCCACAAAGGGATACAGCTAGAGTTCCTAGCTCAGGTGACCGGGGAGGCTGAGTCATTGGGCCCTATAGGACACCTACTACACAAGGCCACTCTACCAACTCAAGGAGACTTAGCAGCTCTACCCAGTACATAAAAACAAACACAGGGAAGCAGCCAATGTGGAGACAAAGAAACATGTTACAAATGAAAGAAATGGAAGAAAGCAAACTACTGGATATAGAGTTCAAAATCACAGTTATAAGGTTACTCAAAAATCTTCTAGAAACCTCTAAGGGACTTAGTCAGACTTTCAAGGATCTTAGTGAGAATGCCAAACACATGGAAAAGGACCATTCAGAAATTAAGCATACACTGACTGAAATATAGAATAATATTCAGAGATTCAACAGTAGAGTAGAGGATTCTGAGAATCAAATCAACGATTTGAAATATGAGGAAGCAAAAACACCCAATCAGAAGAACAAAAAGAAATAAGAATCCAAAAATATGAAGATAGTGTAAAGAACCTCTGGGACAACTTCAAACGTCCGAATTATCAAGGTGCCAGAAGAAGAGAGAATAAGATATTGAAAACCTATTTTGAAAAAAAAAAAAAAAAAAGCAATGACAAAAAACTTCCCCTACCTGGGGAAAGAAATATACTTACAAGTCCAGGAAGCACAGAGAACCCCAAACAAGAGGAACCCAAAAAGGACCACACCAAGACACATCATAATTAAAATGACAAGGGCAAAAGATAAAGAGAGAATCTTAAAAGCAGTAGGAGAAAAGCAGTTAGTTACTTATAAGGGAGTGCCCATATGACTGTCAGCTGACTTCTCAACAGAAACTATGCAGGCTAGATGGGAGTGGAAAGAAATATTCAAAGTGATGAATAGCAAGAACCTACAACCAAGATTACTCTAGCCAGCAAAGCTATCATTTAGAATTAAAGGTCAGATAAAGAACTTCACAGACAAGAAAAAGCTAAAGGAGTTCATCACCACCAAACCAGTATTATATGAAATGTTGAAGGGTATTCTTTATGAAGAAGAACAAGAAAAAGAAAAAGATAAAAATTATGAACAACAAAATGGCAACAAATACATACCTATCAACAATTGAATCTAAAAACCAAAATACATGAATAAGAAATCTAATGAACAGAATAAACTGGTTAATAAAATAGAATCAGAGGCATGGAAATGGAACAGACTGATGATTCTCAGAGAGAAAGGAGGAGGGGGTGGGTGGGAAGAGATTAAACAAAGATCTTATATGCATACATGCATTACTTATGGACACATACAATAGGGTGGCAAAGGCCTGAGGAGGGGCGGGAACCAGGTAGAGGGAGGCAATGGGGGGGGGGGAAGGGATATATATAATAATCTCAACAATAAATATTTTTTAAGGGAAATGCAAGACTGCGATCCTTGAGATTGGATAACTCACAAGGGGAGCTCCATAATCAATCAGGTACTCTACTGAGGGGCACACTCCTACCTGTGGTACATACATCTGGAATAGAAATAAGCATGGTGGTCCCACTGAAGTGAGGAGGCAGAGATCAGAGTTTGGAGTAGCTGACGTGGCTGGAATGTGCAAGACAGGGCACCAGAGAGGAGACAAATGGGCCCAGTGAGAGCTCCAGAAGTTTGTGTGGGATTTCCCAACAAGTCCTTGGCCAAGGGCACAAGAGGCTTGCCAGAGAGCAGCTGCTGTAGAGTGAAGAGAAAATCAGACACACTAGAAGATGAGTAATGCTGGAGAAGCTGAATTTTCTGCCCAGATTTAAGAGATGTCTTTAACATAATGTAATATCCTTTGGTATCCAATTTAATCATCAGAAAAGCTGTACCAAAGGAGTAAGGACCATAACCTAGAGTAAGTCCCATTTTAGATCCCTGCCCAATAGGATAAAAGTAAGTCCTGACAGCGTCTACAGATGAGAGAGGTAGAGTCCCCTCAATTAAGAGGTTTAGGAAATATTTTAGACTTTCCAAATGCCAATCTAATAAAGTAAAAAACAAAGTTATAATACAGGATGGTCAGCCAATGACTGATGTTGCTACTAGAACAAAGATCATCACTTTTCAGAGGAAAACAAAAAAATCTGGTAACATGTACAATGTCCAGAAATCAATAAAAATTACTAGCTATGTAAGGCAGAGGAAAACGTGACCCATAGTCAAAATAATACAGTCAATAGAAATCAAACCTAAACATGGTTCAAATGTTTAACTTATGAGATAAATGTATTAAAGTAGCTATTATAAATATATTCAAAGAACTAAAAGAAAATATGTTCAAATAATTAAAGAAAATATGATCTTATGATCATTGCAACATTTGCAGAAAATGTATTGAAAAAAATACAATTATCTTTTCATGATAAAAACTTGTCAACAGAAAACTTCGTCAACCTGACAAAATACCTTTCAAGCAAACAATACAGCTAACGTAATAATTAACGATAAGAGACTGAATAGTTTTTTCTAACATCAAGAAAAAGCAAAATAACCATTTCACCACTTCTGTTTAACATTGTATCAGCATCCTAACCCAGGTATTATGGCAAAAATATAAATAAAAGATATACAGGATGGAAAATAAAAGGCAAAATTGTCTTATTTGCAGATGACATGATGTCTATGTAAAAACCTAAAGAATCTACAAAAAGACTACTAGAACTAGTACATAAATATAAGCCTAATGTACAAAAATAAATTCTATCTCTATATGCTAGCTACCATCAATTTGAAATCAAAATAACAACATATATAATAGCAGCAAAAAAATACTTAGAAATAAGTTCAACAAAAGGTGCACTAGAATTCCCCACTGAAAATTGAAAAATAATGGTGAGTTAAGTTTAAAGCAACCTACATAAATAGGAGAGATATAGCCTATTCATGGATCGAAAGAGTAAATATTAAGATGTCAATTCTCCCATACTGCTCAACACTGTCAAAGTAATCCTGATTATAGTCTCAGCAGTATTTTTTTTGTAGAAATTGACAAGTTGATTCTAAAATTCATACAGAAATGCTTAGTTTCTTAATTTACAAAATAATCCTTAAAGGATTGGAGGGTTTATACTACTTTAATTTAGAATTTATAAATTTATAGTGATCAAGAGTGTATAGTATAAGCATAAAAATGGATAAATAGATCAAACAACATATAAAGTTCTGAATGGACCCACAATTATACAGGAAAATGACTTCTGACAAAGGTTTCAAAACAATTCAATGGAGAAATGGAAGACTTTTCAACAAATGATGCTAAAATACGTATATGGGGGGGGGAAAAACTTAACCCCTATCATATATTGTATAGAAAAATTATAGATCATGAACCTAAATATAAAATCTAAACATATAAGCTTCCAGAAGAAAACATAAGAGGATATATTTGTGATTTGGTACGTGCAAATGTTCTTTAGATTGAACACAAATAGCAATAAATATAAAATAAAAATTGATATATTAGACTTCATAAAAAATGTTTAATTCCTGTTTATCAAAAGACAGCATTAAGGAAATAATAGACAAGCCAAAAACTGGGGGAAAATATTTGCAAAATATATCTCTGACAAAGTATTGACATCATGGACTATAAAGAATTTATATAATTCAATAAAAAAAAAGACAACAACCAATTTTTTTTAAAATAGCAAAAATTTAAACAGACACTTTACAAAGAAGAAAAGGAGCTCGACAGCATCATTCACTAAAGAAATGTAAATGAAAACCACAATGTAGTGCCATTACACAGAAACTGAAAGTGCTAAAACTAGAGACTGACAACACCAAATGTTGGCAAAGATGTAGTGCAATCTCAAATTCCACACATAGCTGGTGGGAGTGTAAAATGTTAACACTGCTTTGGAAAGTGAGCCTGGCTGATTCTCATATAACCAAACATACACCTATCCCAGCAATTCTACTCCTGGATATTTACTCAAGAGCTATGAAAGCATATTCCACAAAAAGACTTGTATACGAATGCTTATAGTTTAACTCATAGCACCAACAATTGCAAACAACACAAGTGTCCATCAATAAGACAATGGATAAGCAAACTGTGGTAAGTGTACTAGAATATATACACATATATACACACAACATAGATGGAACTAAAAAACATGCTGATTGAAGGAAATCATTCCCTAAAAGATTACATACTGCATGATTGTGTTTGTATAAAGTTCTAAAATAGGCTAAACTAAATCTATCATTTTAAGAAATAAGAATAGCCTCTGGGAGTTTGGGAGCAGGAATTGACTCCAGAGGCAGATAAGACAACACACGTGTTATGTATTTATCAAAAGGTATCACACAGTATACTTAACATTTGTAATTTCACTGTAGGTAGATTTTACTTAAAACAAATAAATTATAAACAGTCATTAAATTCCAGCTAATGATACACATGCTGAAATGTTTGGGGTGAAGTATACTGATGTCTGCAACTTAGTTAGAAATACATTTAAAAAATAAGATAAATAAGATAGAATAAATGGCTACAAATATGATAAAGAAAATACAGTAAAATGTTAATTATAGCATCTATGTGGTGCCTAAACATTTAATGTGGTTTTATTTAAACTCTTCCTTCTGTTTAAGATATTACATATTAAAATATGAATTTAACAAAATTGTAGGACACAAAGTCAACATATAAAAATCAATTGTATCTCGGTATATAAGCAAAAAACAATTGGAAAGAGAAACTAAGATGGCGGCATAGATAAACACCGGGAAATAGTGGCCCCACACAACAATTGAAAATTATCCCAAAGGACGGAGCAAACATCGTCCAAAACAACAGGAAGGCTGGCTGAGTGTAATTTCTACAACTAGAAGAAAAGAAAAGCACGCTGAGAGCCAGAGGAGCTGCGGAGGCTGAGTGCAGAGGTACGGCGGCGGCTCGCGCGCGCGGAAAGGGGGTGGCACCTGAGGACGCGGCTGTCTTTTTGAATCACAAGCTCCCGACTGCTCTGATCTCCGGTTCTGGGAAGTCTCTGGGGACCCAGGACTCATACGGGCAGAGGCTGCTCTCTCAGGCGGCAGCGGGCAAACTTGGGGGGCAGATTTCCCTCGGAGGTGCTTGCAGCCATTGCCGGGACACTGAGACGCTCGACTCCGGGCGAGGAGAATCAGCCATAGCTTCTTTCCCCGCCCTTTTGACTCCCTGAGACCCCGCCCCACCCGGGCTGCGGCAGAGGCTTTTGCATGTGAATGCCCCAGAACTTTGCAACCTGATAATTACCTAACTGCAGCCGGGCCAGCCAGACCCGGAACTTCCAAGAGAAGGCCCAAGGCCCCCCAGCGGCTTGCATTGCTTCACAGCTGAGCCTCTTCGTAGTTCCTGCTGTGTGGCCTCAGGCAGGGGCTGAATTAGCACCTCCTTAGATCCAGGAGCCACTGTACCCAGTGGTCAGAGGGGGTCCATTCTCCCACTTCAGACACAGCTGCTTCCCACAGCCAATTGGCCTGGAGGTCAATTCCTCCCAGTGAGCCTACAACAAGCGAGGCACCAAGAGTGCACCAAGAGTGTCCACCCCAGGTAACTGGGGAGGCTGAGCCACTGGGCCCTACAGGACACCTGGCGTGCAGGCCACTCTATCAACACAGGGAAGCAGCCAAAATGCGGAGACAAAGAAACAGGTCACAATTGGCAGAAACGGAGGAGGCCAGACGACTGGATATAGAGTTCAAGGCCACGTTTATAAGGTTTGTCAAGAATTTTATGGAAACCGCCGATAAATTTAATGAATCCCTCAAGGAGTATGGTGAGACCATGGAGGTCATGAAAAAGGACCAATTAGAAATTATGCATACACTGACTGAAATAAAGAATACTTTACAGAGCTCCAACAGCAGACAAGAGGATCCCAAGAATCAAGTCAAAGATTTGAAATGCAAAGAAACAAAAAATACCCAACCGAAAAAGAAAAAAGAAAAGAGATTCAAAAAATATGAAGATAGTGTAAGGAACCTCTGGGACAACTTCAAGCGTACCAACATCAGAATTATAGGGGTACCAGAAGGAGAGAGAGGGCAAGATATTGAAAACCTTTTTGAAGAAATAATGACAGAAAACTTCCCCCACCTGGTGAAAGAAATGGACTTACAAGTCCAGGAAGCGCAGAGAACCCCAAACAAAAGGAATCCAAAGAGGACCACACCAAGACACATCATAATTAAAATGCCAAGAGCAAAAGATAAAGAGAGAATCTTAAAAGCAGCAAGAGAAAGACAGTCAGTTACCTACAAGGGAGTACCCATCCGACTGTCAGCTGATTTCTCAACAGAAACCATGCAGGCCAGAAGAGAGTGGCAAGAAATATTCAAAGAGATGAATAGCAAGAACCTGCAACCAAGATTACTTTATCCAGCAAAGCTATCATTCAGAATGGAAGGTCAGATAAAGAGCTTCACGGATAAGAAAAAGCTAAAGGAGTTCATCACCACCAAACCAGCATTATATGAAATGCTGAAAGGTATTCTTTAAGAAGAGGAAGAAGAAAAAGGAACTCTTACCATTTGCCACAGCATCGATGGAACTGGAGAGCGGATAAATACCACAAGATCTCACTTATTTGTGGAATATAATGAACAACATAAACTGATGAACAAGGACTGATCCAGAGACGAAGAGGCATTGATTGGACTGTCGGGCCTTGGAGGGAAGGTAGGGGAGGGTGGGGGCAAGGGGGAAAGATCAACCAAAGGACTTATATGCAAGCATATAGGCCTAACCAATGGACACGGACAACGGGGGGGTGAGGGGGTGAGCGGGGAGAGGGGGGGGTAGAGGGTACACATATGTAATATCTTAATCAATAAAAAATATAAAAAAAAAAAAACAATTGGAAAATATTTTTACAAAAGCATTAAAAACATAACATACTTAGGAATAAATTTAATAAGAGGTATGCAAATCTATATACTGCAAAGTATAAAAATATTGATGACAGAATTTTTAAAGGTTTAAATAAATGGAGGAATATATTATGTTCATGGATTAGAAGACTTAATATTGTTACAGTATCAATTCTCCCCATATTGATTTGTAGGTTCAATAAATTCCCAATCAAACGTCCAGCAAGCATTTTTTTTTAATTAATAAAGATGGTCCTAACAAATGTAATAATCTGAACAATAAAGATTTAATTTAAAAAACAAAAAGATGGTCCTATGACTTAAATGAAACCACATAGCCTAAAATAACCATTTTGAAAAAGAAAAACAAAGAATTGAAACATCTGATTTCAAAATTTATTATAAATAATTACTCTAATCAAGGTAAAAGAGTACTGTCATAGCATAAACCAATAAATTAATGGAATGGAATAGAGAGACTAGAAATAGATCCACATATATATGTTCAATTGATTTTTGACAAAGGTACCAAGATAATTAAATGAACAAAATATGATCTTTTTAAAATTTGGTGATGATACAACTGGATATATACTTATTACAGTGAGGGATCACATCTCACTCACTAAGATGACTATAGGTTAAAGGATTGGCCATACCAAAGGTTGGTTGGAACTCTCATCATACATTGTTGAGTGGAATCCAAAATGATGGGACCACTTTGGAAAATAGTTTGGTGGCTTCTGGCAAAGTTAAATATAGATTTACCATATGACTCAGACAGAAAATAAGCTCACAAAAACCTATACATAAATGTGTAGCAGTTTGGCCCGTAATAATATTATAAATAACCCACATGCCCTTTAACAGGTGAACGAATAAGTAAACTGTAGTACATTTATAAAAGAGAATACTCATCAGCAATTAAAAGGAACAAACTAGTGATTTACTCAACAGTGTGGAACAATCTCAATAACGTTATGCTAAGAGAAAAACACCAATGACAAAAAAAAATATTATCCTATCTAATAAAAGAGAAACATGGTAATTGGCGTACGACCGCTACCCTTCCCATTGGCTAATCAGGGTGATATGCAAATTAACTGCCAGCCAAAATGGCAGCCAGCAGCCAGGCAGCTTAAACTGAACATGAGACTTGCTTGCTTCAGTGACGGAGGACTGCAACGTTCCCCGCCTGCCTTGCAGGCCTCTGAGCTTGCAGTTTAAGAAACATTGTAACATATAGAAGCTAAACAAAACCCCAGAAACGAGCTTTCAGCTGGCTGGGATCTCAGAGCTGGAGTTGATACAGAGTTTCGATTATAGAACCGAAACAAACCAGATACCTGCTTTCAGGAGCGAGGGCCTCAGAGCTGGAGCCTCAGAGCTAAAGCTGGCCCAGAATAAAAAAAGAAGAAAAAAAGAAAAAAAGGAGCAGTTGGGAGCTTCAGTCCCAGCCTGAAAACAGCCCTCAGCCCCTCACCCAGGCTGGCCAGGCACCCCAGTGGGGACCCCCACCCTGAAGGATGTGTGACCAGCTGCAAACAGCCATCATCCCCTCACCCAGGCTGGCCAGGCACCCCAGTGGGGACCCCCACCCTGATCCAGGACACCCTTCAGGGCAAACCAGGCGGCACCCACCCGTGCACCAGGCCTCTACCCTATATAGTAAAAGGGTAATATGCCTCCCAGCACCAGGATCAGCGGAGCCGTGAGGCCTCCCGGCACCGGGATCAGCGTGACAGGGGGCAGCGCCCAAACCCCCTGATCGCCCTGCGGCTCTGTGTGTGACAGGGGGCGGGTCCACAACCTCCCTATCCACCCTGCTCTGTTCATGACAGGGGAAGGCACCCCAACCCCCTGATCAGCCCTGCTCTGTGCCTGATAAGGGGGAGCTCCCAACCCCCTGATCGCCCTACAGCTCTGTGTGTGACAGGGTGCAGTGCCCAAACCCCCTGATCAGCCCTGCTCTGTGGGTGATAGAGGGCAGCGCCCCAATCCCCTGATGGGCCATGCTCTGTGCATGACAGGGGGCAGCGCCCCAACCCCCTGATTGGCCCTGCTCTGTGCGTGACAGGGTACAGAGCCCCAACCCCCCTGATGGGCCCTGCTCTGTGAGTGACAGGGGGCAGCGCCCCAACCCCGATTGGCCCTGCTCTGTGCGTGACAGGGGGTGGTGCCACAACCTCCCCATCGACTCTGTCTTGAGTGTGACAGGGGACGGTGCCCCAACCCCCCAATCGGCCCTACCCTGAGCATGACTCAGGGTGGCATCACAACCTCCCAATCTGCCCTGCTCTGTGCATGACAGGGCACGGCGCCCCAACTCCCCAATCGGCCCTGCTCTGAGCCCGACCAGGGGCTGCACCTAGGGATTGGGCCTGCCCTCTGCCACCCGGGAGCAGGCCTAAGCCAGCAGGTCGTTATCTCCCAAGGGGTCCCAGACTGCGAGAGGGCACAGGCCGGGCTTAGGGACCCCTCTCCCCCCCCCCAAGTGCACAAATTTTTGTGCACCGGGCCTCTAGTCAGATTATATCAAGTTATAGAACCAGCCAAACTAATCCATTGGATTGGTGGAGAAGAGATTGACCTCAAAGGATAATAAGGGAATTTCTGGGATGATTGCTTGGGTTGGTAGATATACATAAAATGTCAAAACTTATCAAACTGTGTGGTTATAATATATGCATCTTATTGTATATAAATAGCACCACAAAAAAGTTTATTAGAGAAGAAATATAAATTTTTAAAATAAATATTAGGAGCAACTAAGACCAATGTTTTGCGACAATTTTTCTTGGTAATATTTGAGGAGACTTTCACGGTTTTAAATCCAACTTTTAAATGGGTGTTTGAATTGTACTATGTAAAGCTTAAAAGCTTATTAATGCCAACGTAATATCTTAACGTCTTCCACACATTAAAACTGTCAATCAAACTTTATTACATGAATGAAATACTTTACCTTAAATCTGTCAAGATAATTGCTAACATTAAGTCAAATGGAAAGAAAAATAAAAGTAAGATGTGGAAAGTTATTTTTAAATAAAGAGCAGTTTCCATACGAAATTATATGCCCAGTGGTGATATGGTATATTGGTCTTTCTGCCATATCTTTCCATCTTGGCAAATGTTAGGGAGGGCTTAATTCTCACAAACATACTCAAGAAACCAAATGTATCAGTTACAGAGCCTTTGGCTGCAAGGAACTTGGAAATCCTGATTCAACTGACTTAAACAATAATGCATTTATGATCTCATATAACACATTCTCCAGGCATAATGAATTCCCTGACTCTACAGCATTATCTTTCCATTCTGCATCTGTCCTCAGAACAGACCCTCTCAAAGCCCGAGACGGTGACTGGGTAACCATGACTGCATCCTGAGGGAAAGACACTGTATTTTTCTGCTTGTCTTATTTAAATCATCAAGTAATTCTTCCCAGAACACTTCTCACATTTCTTACCAGAAACTCATCACATGTCCACAGCTATATCATTCGTTAGCAAGAGAAATGGGACCACCAATATGTACCTAAAACAGCTCTTGTTAGCAAGTGGCCAGAGGGAGGAGAAAGAGATCTGAACCTTTAACAGCTCTCTAGACCAGCAATTTCCAACTTTTTTCATCTCCTGGCACGAATAAATGAATTACTAAAATTCTGCAGCACACCAAAAAGTACATATTTTGCCCATCTGACAGAAAAAAAATAGGTATAATTTTCATTGATTTACAGAAAAATAATAGTAATTATCTACCCTTTTTTCTCCCACATGACTTTTTTAAAAATCAGGTACCTATACTTGTATATAAGGATTTCTGTTATCAAGAATTAACCAATCAAAAAAAGAAAATAATTAACCAATCAGACACAACATGGCTATGTGACGTGACCATTAAGATGCAACTCTATTATATGATCTATATAGTTATGGTTCAAGACAGGGCATTCACACTGGACAGCTATTGTGTTGGCTGCTGTCATTTTAAAATTTGACAATCTAAGGGACAAGAGGTCAGTGCCCCTGAATAAATAGTCAGGTCCTGCATGTTTTAAAATTTTCTGCAGCACACCGATTGAAAATAGCTGCTCTAGATGATTCCAATAGAGCCTTACTTGAGAACAAGTTGTTTAAACACTTTCTTAGTCCATGTCTTAGTTGGAAATGATCACAACACCTGCTCTTGGAATGAGGAACACTGGGCTGGTGCCACTATTGCCATCTCTTAGCATATTCTCATTTTATAGTTGAGGAAACTGATAAGCTTTTACAATCATATTTTCTCTTCCACAGGGGTAGACTTAAGGATACTTTTATGGTCTGGGTAGCTGAATACAGTGAAGCTAAGATTTGTCCTAAGATTGGCTGAGAAATGTTTAGTCCAGGATACTGACAATAATGGAATGGCTAATACTGCTTCTATCAAGGGTAAAGGATGGAATGGAGTGAACTGTCTCTCGCATATTGATTCAAACCACAATTAATTAATGTGTCACATTCATTAATGACATGTGACACAACTTCATTTGAGTGTGAGAATTTTGCAAGGGTTTAATTTCTGTGCACGCAGAAGTGATGCCATAATGGGGGAAGGCATGCTGTGTCATGGAAAAGCAATACGTTCAAGAGCAACACAAACATTTTACCAGGCAAAGGTTATTTGGACTTTGGCTAGTAGCATGTATTATGTAGAGAAAATACTACAAAGTTTAGTATCTTACGCCACCGTGTAAAGTTGTTGACTGTCTGTGAGATGGAAACAGCTACCAATCAGCAATCCTACGCATCACGGCAACCAGCAGTGGAGAAAAGCCCACGGCCATTACCAGCGCTGATGGTCACATAATATGCTCCACTGAGAGCAAAATCACTACCAATTTCAGGGGCAGGGAAGTTATTTGCTGCCTGGCACTTACTCTACAATCACTGTGCGACAAACCAAGAAATAAATATGGTTTAGTGATGTAGAGAACAGTAAATAGCATGTAAGGAGTGAGAATTGCTTTAATTTTCTCTGTGATAAGTCAGCAAATGCTCTTGAACCCTTTGAAGGGGGCAAAGAATTTCAGAGACTGGTTATAGCCGCAGGTGTTTTTCCATCTGATTTTTCTTTACTGGTAGAAAAAGCTCCAAGAGAGAGGCGTTTGTGTGAAGGCAAAACAAAAACTTAACAGAATTTAAGAACAGAATTTCTTTGCTTTTCTGACCAGCGTGGCACTCACTTTTGACAGTCTACTGAGCTTCCCCTTCGCCCTTCTTTGTTCTCAAGAGAACTCTATCGCACTATTTCTATTTCTACCTCTATCTCTTTGTCTCTGGGAAAGCAGAAGGAGAAGAAGGGTGGAGAGGTGGACAAAGCAATTGGTGAGATTCTTAAGACAAGGAGGCAAAGCTTTTCCTTTTCTCTTGGTTTCAGAAGATAGTCATATTTAAAATCCAGTTTTTTCCTACATTATAATTCCCTCTAGTTACTCTTCTCCTCAGTGACCTCCTTCATAGAAGCAACTTTGTACAGTTGCATACAGGATAATTAGAGCTAAGACAGTAACAGGAACCAGGCTTTCTTTGCCTTGGTTGGAGCCAGCCTGGCCATGGTAGCATTGCATCATGGATAATTGTCTCAGCATTCCAGTCAGTAGATGTCAGCGGGTAAAGCAAGCAACGACCCCAGGTGAGCTGAAAATAGGAGGTGGGGAACAGGCAGCAATGGTCAAGTGCCTAACGCATCTGATCACTTAGCAATTAAGGTAAAATAAATAATAATCTTAACCCCAAGGGAAGGTAACTCCTGAATGTAGAGCTTCCCTTGAGTTATAGTAAAGATAAGGGTAAATGATGCTTTAATGAAAAGCATTATTTTGTCAGCTAAAAAAGTTCTAAATGTTGTATTATATGCACCTTCATTATATGGCTCATGTGTTAGAATTTGTGTGTGGATGGTGTGATTTCCATTAGTTCCTCCAAGGCTGTGGTAAAATTGGGGCACTTTTTTTGGGGGGGGGGTGGTAAAAACCCATCAGAAAAAAAAGTACAAATGACCATGCATCAACCATGCATTCCCAACACCTATAAACTTTTGCAGAATTTTCTACATGTGCTGATGTGCTTTTTATCTCATGCATTGTACAACATATACAAACAGAATTTCCAAAAGATAATAAAATGTACACATAAGTTGAAGTTCTAACACTTTATTCCCACACCCCAATATATCATCCAGCATAGCTTCTGAGGTGCTCACACTGAAGCCCCTGACTTAGAAGTAAGAATAATGGGACATTATGTCAAAACTAGACGAGCGCCTCAGTTTAGCCATTCACAGGCTGTGAGACTCTGAATCTGGTTTCTAGACTCCAAGGGGGTAATGATGCCCCTTAGATGGGTTTTTTAAAAGATTTGCATAAGATGATGTTTACAGGTCATTTCTTATTGTCCCTGTGCTTTTGTCCCCACCACACAGTACGGCTCAATAAATGCTAGCCATTTTTAATAGTCATCATTACACATCTGAAGCCCTGCTGGGGTCAGAGGGACCGATATAATGTCTTTTTTCTATAAAAACAAGTCAAAGGGACATGTTTCAGTGCAAGGAAAGCGTTAATGAAAAAATCTTCATTGATAGACAATAAAGAAAAACCCACCAGGACAGACAAAAGGAATGGTAAGGGATGGTAAGTAGTTACTTACTATATTTATTATCCAGAAAGGAATACAGATTATATATTTCATGAGCCAGATGGGAATCGTTATTTAATCCACAGTAACGAGTACTCTAAATGGTTCTATTGAATCTCTACTTGAAAGTGTACTTCAGAAGAGTTGCAGGCTATGAAGGAATAAAGTAAGAAACAAATGTAATGGTTAAAGGATATTTTTGCTAAAGCTTAATTAAACTTCAGCTTTTGTATCATTCTGTGTATAATCTTCAAAAGATTTTTTTTTTCTGGAAAAGAGACCAGGAAGGGTGCTATAAAATTAGCCTTAGAGCTATGTAGATTTTGAAGGGCCTAAGGAAAAAGAAAAGAAAAGAAAGAAATACAGATTTCAATTTGAAGCGAAGAATTGAAATTGCTTTCTGGCATCTCACACTTCCAGCAACATTGGTACCTACTTGAAATGAACAACTGCTAAAGGAAACAGCTGGTAGAAAGCTGTTAGTGCAAAGCAAAGTGCAATACGCATGCTGTAATTAGTTTGCAATCATTACTCAGTCCACTGTTGGAGGAAAACCGTCCTTGGATCACACTAAAAGCATTCCTATCATTGAGCAAAATTCAGGACCACTCTTCCCCCCAAAACCAGATAAAACCCTCATCTCCACCATAGTTGATGATAACATGATTTTTTGAATGCGGTCAGAGTGACAACTGGACCATAACAAGGTTTGTTTACATGAAAGTGAGAAGTGTCCTAAAATAATAGCTAAACATTTTTGAGTGTTTACTATATGCTAGATTGGTACTGTCCAAAGGAAATATAATGCAAATCACAAATGTGAGCCACATAAAGAAAGTAAAATTTGCCCAAGCTAGTTTGGCTCAGTGGATAGAGCATTGGCCTATAGACTGAAGGGTTCCTGGTCCGATTCCAGTCAAGGGCACATGTCTGGGTTGTGGGCTCAATCCCCAGTGGGGGGCATGCAGGAGGCAGCCAATCAATGATTCTCTCTCATCACTGATGTTTCTATCTCTCTCTCTCCCTCTCACTTCCTCTCTGAAATCAATAAACATATATATTTTTTTAAAAAGCCCTGACCAGTTTGGCTCAGTGGATAGAGAGTCAACCTGCAGACTGAAGGGTCCCAGGTTCGATTCTCATCAAGGGCATGTATCTTGGTTGCGGGCACATCCCCAGTGGGGGGTGTGCAGGAGGCAGCTGATCGATGTTTCTCTCTCATCGATGTTTCTAACTCTCTATCCCTCTCCCTTCCTCTCTGTAAAAAATCAATAAAATACATTTTTAAAAAAAGAGAGAAAGTAAAATTTACTAGTAGTCACATTAAAAAAAAAGAAGACTGCCCTAGCTGGTTTTGCTCAGTGGATAGAGCGCCAGCCTGCAGACCCAAGAGGTCCCAGGTTCGATTCTGGTCGAGGGCACATGCCTGGGTTGCGGACTCGGTCCAATGTGCAGGAAGCAGCCAATCAATGATTCCCTCTCATCATTGATGTTTCTATCTCTTCGTTCCTCTTTGAAATAAATAAAAATATATTTTTATTAAAAAGAAGAAATTGTATCTTAGTTCAAGTTGCTATAACAAAATATTATAGAGTGAGTGGCTTAAACCAACAGACATTTTTTCTCATAATCTGGAGTTTGAAAGTCCAAAATCAGGGTGTCTGTTGAGAACCCTCTTCCTGGTTTGCAGATGCCAGTGTTCTAGCTGTGTTCTCACAGGAGGGAGAGAAAGAGGGCTCTGGTTTCTTCCCTTCTTAGAAGGGCACTAATCCAATCATGGGGGCTCCACCCTCATGGCCTCATTTAAACCTAATTACCTTCCAAAGGCCCCCCTTCCCAGATACCATCACATTGGCAGTTAGGGCTTTAGCATATGAATTTTGGAAGGGGTGGGTGGTAGGGGTGAATGACACAAATGTTCACTCCAAAGCAGCAAGTGAAATTAATTTTAATATTGTATTTTATTTAACACAGTCATTAAAAAATATCATCTTTTCAACGTTGATTTAAAAAACTATTAAATAGGTTTGTTACATACGTTTTTCCTACTAAATCTAAATCTGGTGTGTAATTTACACTTACAGCACACCACAATGTGGATTGGCCACATTTCAAGTGCTCAATAATTGCATATGATTAGTGGCTTCCATATTGAATAACACAGTTCTAAATTATTTACATGGATTATATCTTTTAATCATCTTCTGATATTGTAACTATTGTCTCTTTTTATAGACAAGAAAATAGAATTACAAAGAGAATAAGTAAGTTAAGCTAAAGGGGCAGACTCAAGAAAAATCCAGGTAATCTGATTTTAGAGCCTGTACTCATCAGCACTGTGGTGTCCCATCTCATGTGCTATTATTCTGGATAGCTAACAGACTATTATTCCTGTCCAGTAAGAGGATTTTAAAATTATAAAGACTGCCATGAAAAGTTAGCAATAGACAATAATAGTAGACTTCATTTTTTAGCTGTTTCCATAACAGCCATCTTATAGGGTAAATACTGTTATGTGTTATGCCTATTTTACAGTTCTGGAAACTGAGACATAGAGACATTAAATCACTTGCCCAAGATCTCAGAGCCAGGATGTGTTGGAGTTGTTATTTAACCGTAGATTTTCTGACCCCAGAAGCTAAGCATTACTAGTAACCACGGGTTTGTTTCTGTTAATAGATCTGATACCAAAATAGACATAGAAACACTCCACAGTAGGTAGAAATTATAACCAGGCCAGAGTGAAAGAAAGAAAATAAGCCAACTTAAATAATTCAAGAAAAGAAATTTAAAAGATAACATAGTCATTTTTAGTGAAGATTAAAATTTTTCTGTGAATTTTATCTGTAATAAATAACAATTGGTATGAGAAAAGACATGAGTTTTCCACATAAGAAGACAAGCTGTTACATACAGCTTGGCATTGGGAAAATGGATGGACAGTCCTCAGAATTTTTATTTCGTGACCTTATCTTTCCATGCTACTTGTTCCAAAATTTCAACCATGGGAATTCCCATTTAGAATTAGATGATGAGGACCACATCAAAGCAAGATTGTTAAGTAACCATTAAAGAAATACACAGGAAAGATATCCCATATACTGTATGTGAATAAAAGTTACAGAATAGTACATACGTAGTATGATAACCATTTTTGTTGAAACAATAACAACAAAAAGTTAGAATTCACATAGAAAACAGTGTGGAAATAATGTAGATCAGTGGTTATGGTACTGTAGAGGACATGGAACCTCAATTTTTACATTATATATTTTTGTAATGTTTTAATTTTTATAACCAGCAGAGGTTACAATGGTAAAAATTTAGATAGGTAGGTAGATAGATAGATGATAGACAGATAGATAGATAGATAGATAGATAGATGCATTTTTGCTTCTTTGGAAGACGCTGAGGAACATAGGCTGAAGACATGTTGGTGAAAAGACACAGTTCTGTGGAAGCAAAGGTTAGAGATGGAGAAAGGTGAGACAAGGCAGTCCCTAGCAGGAGAAACCAAAGGCAAGTCAATGGGAGAACAGAAAGGAAGGGGGGACTTCAGAAGGCTATTCAAAGTCACTGTCCTTCTGGTACATCAAATGCAATAAGGAACCGTATCTACTAGAAATTTCTTTCTCAGACTTAACTTTCAAATTTTGCCATGGCTCTGACCTAAATCCTTTGCACTATCTGCCTACCTAATCTCATGTTCCAATGACAAATCCTAAAGTTATATTTCCAGAACAGACCTCTCCTTTGTCTTACAAATCCATATAACAGCTGGTGGAAAGTCATTTGGAAATGAGTACATATGTGTGCACCAAAAGATGCATACAAGAATGTGTGTAGTAGCACTTCATGAGAGCCAAAAATGGAACAACTTTATACAGCAATGAGAATGGATGAACCACAACTACTCACAGGGAAATGGATAAAGCTTACAAACAAGACATTGGACTGAAGAAGACAGACATAAGAGTATCTATTGGATGGTACTATCCATATCAAGTTTTTTGAAAGGACAAAACTAATATTTGGTATTAGGAATCAGGGCACTGGTTGCCTTTGGGGAGTAGTTCTTAGAAGGGAGAGCAGGTGGTGGCCTTCTGAGGTACGGTAATGTTTTTTTGTTGTTTTTGTTTTTGTTTTAGGAACAATCTGTTTTATTGAGAGACTTCAGGGAAGGGTCAAAGTGCTGGGAGGACAATGGACCCCACGTCCTCGGCCGGCCGGATCTTGCAAGCTTACAGCCGCCGAAAAAAAGCGGTACAGTAATGTTTTATTTCTTGATATGGGAGCTGGTTACATGGGCATGTTCAATGTGAGATAATCCATCATGCGATACATTCTTCGTGTACATTTCTATATACATGCTTTAGATTTATAGAAAGCTTTAAAATATATTTGGAAGCTCTCGCAAATTGACTGATCAACATATTTTCAGATAAAGACGTAAGTTATATTTTTAGATTGCCAAAATAAGAATTTTGCATACTCACTAAGTTCCTCTCGGCCTCCTCTGGTCTTAAAAATTTAGGTCAGCAGACAACTTATCCATCTTCGCGGTGTATTCTTCCTAATCCAGTCATCTGTTGCCCTGACAACTTCAAAGTCTGACCATTGTCAGAATGATCCAGGTAACTAGCCTATTGTCCTTGTCTTTCCACTGAAACACCAGAGTCTAGATCAGCGGTGGGCAAACTACAGCCCACGGGCCGGATCCGGCCCGTTTGAAATGAATAAAACTAAAAAAAAAAAAGACCGTACCCTTTTATGTAATGATGTTTACTTTGAATTTATATTAGTTCACACAAACACTCCATCCATGCTTTTGTTCCAGCCCTCTGGTCCAGTTTAAGAACCCATTGTGGCCCTCGAGTCAAAAAGTTTGCCCACCCCTGGTCTAGATGCAACAATTACCTGGTGGATTTGTAGTGTGTAAGCTAATCCATAGCACCAGGTATACAATAGGCACTCAATTATTTCTGATTGTTTACAGTACTCAAAATTCTGGATTTACATCTGTTGTCATTTAGACAGATCTTGACTTATGAATGCTTCACTTACAAGGAAAAATACTCAGGTACAAAAATTATGTACCATTTATAAATACTAGTTATAACTGATTTAAGATTATTTATTTTAAATTTAGTAATGTAAACTCTGAATGACAGCCAGTAAAATTCTAGTCTTCCTAGGCACAGGAAAATGTAGCCTATTCTCATTCCAGTGTACTCTTCTGAGTTGCAATAAACAATTCTCAAGCACAATACACTGTGTTTACTTGGATTAGCACAGAAATCAAAACAGCCTATTCATTTCTCATTGCATTATTATTTTAATTAATATAAGTCACACAGGTGCAATGTGTGATGGGAACTATTTATGAATTAATAAATAAACACATTTCAAAAGAACTATATAAAAATTCCTTGCAGAAAAAAAAATGGAGACTATTATCCAAAAGCTTTTGGGTTATTGGACTATAAGCGAATATGGGGAATAAAATGACAGTGAGAAATTTCAAACAGTAACCTCTCTGGAGGGAAACAAAGCAGTTCAATAGAAGTTTACAGCTGTACAAAAAAGACTGAGTTAAGGGTAATTTTTAAAAATCCTGAGAAAGTGATAAGCTCACTGAACATCCTTTCAAAAGAAAGGAAGAAAAATAGAAACCTGGGATTGAAATAATATCTCGTGGCTTTACAAAGCTTTTTATCCAAGGACCCATCCACTTCACAAAAACAAATTCATTACTTTTCTACACACACTTTTGATTGTGGGTAAGTGCTATGTTATTGCAACCTTTTGTAGGCAGAAGAAATGGAAGTAGATAGAACACCCACAGCACAGATCGGTAATCAGCTCAGAATAGGGTGTCAGACGCCTCTGTCAAATCCAACTGTTCCAGCAACTCTCCTACTTTTGCCCCTTGCTTGGATGAGCACAGCCTGACGGGTAACTGAGATGAAAACAACGTTACCACAATGCTCAGTATTTAGAATATTAGCTTTCTTCCAGGCTGCTTTGCAGACATTACCTCATTAATCTTCATAACATCTTTAAGGAAGGAGGAGGGAATGGTCTCCGCCCTCATTTAATGGATGGGGTAGCAATTGCTTAAGGCCAATGATTCAATGTCATGGCTGGAGACATTCCCCAAAGCCTCAGGTGGGACACCATCAGCCACTTGAGGAGTAAGTGTAGCTCTTTGGGTAGCCCACAGCATCAAAATGTTTGTCCAAGGCAGTCTAGGCACACTTTGCTGTGGAAGGGACAAGGAAAGGACAATGGGGGAAAGAGGGGAGAATGACCATGGCATGCGCACTCCACTCAAAAAGTTCACATTCATTCATTTATTCGTCACTTATTCAACAAATGGGAGCCTCCCAGGTATCAATCCAGGTGTGGGGGATACAAATACAAATCAGACCTTCCTTTAAGAAAATTAGTCTAGTAGCTAATCACATTCTAAAAACTTGGAGCATAGAGTCATACCTATGAAATAAAAGTTATGACCAGATTGCTATGGAAGCGCACAGGAAAAACACTGAAGTCAGCGTAAGTGAGTCAGGGAAGGCTTCTCAAAGTACTTGTGGCTTGTCCTGAGATTTGCAGAATAACTGACGTTTAATTATGGGGAGGGCATTTCAAAGTAGAAGCATGAGTTCTCAAGGGGTTGTTTTAAACTTTAGCAGGTGGCTCTGCAGCTTGAGGCCCAGGTTACCGTGGAAGAGAACTTGCAGCCCTGAGAAAATAAAGGGGGTGATGTCAGTGCCTGAAGAGCTGCATGCATCAAGTTCAGGAATGTGGACTTCACCACAAAGGCTTTGGGGACCTACCAGGATTATGAGAACATCAGAGGATACTTCCTGCAGTAATATACTAGTACAGCACATGGGCTAGAATGGGAGGTACCAGCCATCCCTCTTGTTGTATTGGGCCTGGGTGTTCCAAGCATGTTTACCTGGGCCCATCAACGCTGGGGTGATGGGAGCCCCAGGAAAGAGTGGCAGAAGTTCAGGAGACAGAGGTTTTTTCTTCTCTCTGTTCTGAACTCTGCCTTCCTTGGCTAGACCAGTCTGGAATATCTGAAGGTGACACAGAGCAACCAACTAGGATAACCGTAGGATAGCAGACCGAGTATTTCCCCCATTATCTATCCTGAAGGGGACATGAAGCATTTAAAGAGCTCAGCTTTTTACCGAGAACTTTGGGACATCATGTTGCATTATGAGCACACCCTTGGCACACGTGTTCTCCATGCTTATCACAATTTTATATTCAAACAGGCAGGGGAGGGACGGCAAACAGATCTGTATCACGGGATATAATTGTGAACTAGTGAGACTAAACATTCTATTTATATATGTGGGTTGGTGTGGTGTTTTATATACTTTACAGACATATTGTGCCACAAATTATCTTACGTGGATCTTTACAACATGCCTGTGAGTATGCAAGACATGTAATACTATTTCTGCTGATGACTAGAGAAAATGAAGCTTGGGAGAGTTCAAAGATTTGCCTGGGTTAGGAGAAGAGCCAGACTCTACTACACAAGGCTTCCCGACTCCTTCCCTGTCCAGACATTTGCTCAGATGCCCTAATGAGCCTGAGAGAATCTAAAAAGACTGATGATGGACAGGATCATGACTGACCAAAAATAGGTGAGGTCTGTGAAAGGCAGAGGGGGAATCCCTTCCCCTCAGTCACTGATGTGTTCCAGCAAGTTCTTGGGTATGGCAGGGACTGAACGGGGTTAGGAAATCTTCAAAGGGAGCCCGCAGGTGGAATGGACCATGACCAGACTACCTTCAAGCTCTCCTTCCCTGTGTTGGTGGGAACAGGAAGCCAACTTTGCCTAACAACCTCTGACCCAAGCATTTCTAGTGCCTGAGATTCTGGCCCACGTCTGTGTAGAAGAAATACCACCGACGCCAGACTGTATTATCTTTAATTGTGATGGCAACAACTCTTGAAGAAACTCCATGCTACTAATCACAATATTTGCTTAAAGATGTGCTCACACTAAAGTCATGGAGAAAATGAACACAGCGGAACGTAATGGCTGCATTACACATCTCGGTAAATGAAAGGAACAGCACAGTTTTCCAAGGGACAATGTGAAAATGTCTTTACTGCTAATGTTCCTTCTGGTTGTGCTTTTTGGATTTGATTCTAATCAATTTAATACATCCTCAAAAGCGCTAAAGCTAATATTTCCCTAAGTCAACTTAAACTTCACCTCAAATTTGAAAATTTCATGAGCCTCCTGTGGATAGTGAAATGACTTCCCAATGATCTTCCTAGAGCAGTGGTCGGCAAACTGGCCCCTTGAGTGTGGCTCTTCCACAAAATACCACGTGCGGGCGTGCATGTGCAAGGCTATGGAAACTTCGTGGCCCATGCCACGGAGCCAAAGAGCCGCGGTTTGCCGACCACTGTACTAGAGTACCTACACACCATCCCTGGACAGGAGTTCCAGCATGCTGGTCTTCAGTTCCTGAATCCAGTTCCTCTGTTATCACCACCACTCCCTCACCCCTAGTTTCCTGCCTTTTCAAAAACACTTTCACAAGGATTTCCTTGCTGTCTCCCAGTAACCCTGTGAGACAGGCAGTCCTCCAAGGGCACTCAGAGGTCCTATTATAATTTATCTATTTTAGACTTATTTCACCCTGTTGGCCTGGTAAACTCGATTTTATTCATTTTTGTATCTCTACTGTTAAAACCTTGTGTAATACAAAAACATTTTAAATGCATTCAGAGGAAGAAATGGAAAAAAAGGAAGTAAAGATAATAGGTAGTGATGCCTAGTTTACAAACACCCACCGAAAACGTAAGTGGCCTGGCCTTGGTGGTCACACAACTGTACAGCAGCAGATTTGGCTGTAGTCTCAGCACTCTGACCCACAGTTCCAGGATAGTAACCCAAACTCTGTGGCCAACAGCATTTGGAGAATTCTAGCTCCTTCCCAGGGATGGGCAGAGAGAATGGAAGGCTTACTGGAGTCCCTGTTTCATCTTCTCTGTGACTTTCCCCAGCAGAAGGAATGGGTCTTTCGCTCGGCCCTTGTACATGTCTCTCTGCTCAGGCTCTGCCCTCAGATCATTTATGTTTCTGAATCCCTCCCAAATATCTTCAGTGCCTTGCCTTCAGGACGTAGCATTCAGTCAGTGCTTAGTAGATGGATGAAGGAGACAGAAGAAATAAAGCAGAGGTGGAAAAACAAACAATGTGCCTTTTAGTTTATTTATCAAACATCTAAGACATTTTATGAAATAATACTGCCAAGAAAAATCAGGGAAAAACCCTCTCCCAGGTTGTGTTTTAGAGAAAAGCACACAACTAAGCTATGCTATACTTTATTTCATTAAGGAAGTAAATATACATTTTTAGAAGATAACAAAAGCAGAAATATGGAAAGCAACCCCTCAAAAATATTCAAGCAGGAGTTAAAAATGGTGATGCCTTCTCTGCCAATGGAATGTGAGCCGAAGCATCGAAGCTAACTCTCCTTCCACACACATGTACTCCATCCCATTGGCACCCAGATCACAGGGGATCGGGTTAATATTCAAAGGCTTCCTGAGAGGAGACACAGCGCAAAGCTCTGCAAACATGGACACACAGAATTCAGTTTAAATGTTGCTCCTCACAAGGCCTTTGTGGACCACACTATCGGAAGCAGGCACCTGGGCACTTATTCTCGCATCACTGTATGTGGCTTCTCTGCATATCACCAATCACTAGTTGACATCTTTTATCATTTGTTTATTTTCTTATCACTCTCTGCTCTTTGGAATGTAAGCACCACAAGGGCAAGAACCCTGCCTGTCTCATCATCAGCCTATCAAGCCCTGGAGCCTGAACAGGGTATGTTTCACAGTAGATGGTCAATAAATATTTGTTGAATAAAATGATCTTCTAGTCCATCCTAGCCTTCCTTTTACAGACAAGGAAGACAGGTTCACAAAGACAAAACCATCTCAACACACAGCTTTTTGGTGGAGAGGAAGAAAGAAACCAATCACTTAGTTTTTAGCCCTGTGTTTTTTTCAACTGTTTTGAGTTCATTTTGCCTGTGTATTCAAATAGTACATACAATAGAGAAAAAAATGGAAGTGTAAAGGGAGTATGGAAGGATTTGCAATATAATTTTGAGCAAAGCCTTAATCCATTGAGATTATTCTGCCTTTAAAATTCTAACCAAAGTTAAAGAATAGATATAATAATTTACATAGTACAAATCAGGAACCATGATGAAATACACTTCCCTTAAACACTTCTTCACAAGCTAGAATGTCTGTACATTATTCCATTAAAAAGCTATTCTTTAGGATTAAGGCATTGACTTCTTAGACTTTTTTTTTTTTTTTTTGTCAAAAGCAAAGTCCCCCTGAAAACTCTTAGTTGTTTAAGCCATACCATTCTCAACTCCCTTCTCTCCTGCACTCTTTTTAGAGGCTCCAAAAGCTAAACACTGGTGTTCCCAGCATCCCTTGCAACCAGGAGGAATATATAACAAAGATCTAACCAATGAAACATAAGTGAAATCTATGAGGAGGCTTTGAGGACAATTTTCACTTTTCTAATAAAGTGTCAAACCCTGAAGCTTTTTCTTTCCTCACTTCTTTCTGCCTTCAACGTGTACTTGATGTCTGGAACGTTGACAGCCACACTGTAACCATGAGGGAAACATCAAACAGATCTGAGAGGTTCTAGCTTGACATCACTGAGCCTCTAAAATACCGCCAGTAGCTGCCTGCCTCTAGAGTTTCAGAGGGTGAGAAAAATACATTCTTATTTGCATACGGCACAATTGGGTTAACCCACAGTTAGTTGGGTTGTTCTTTACATGCAATAGAATTCCTTTTAAGGAACAAATTTTAAATTACCTGAATTATTTTGTAGGCAAAGAGCCAGGAAACTAAAGACTCGAATCTCATTCTCCTGCCTTCAATCTCCTAACAGTTCTCCGGAAGCCGCTGGGCAAGACAGCCCACTGATGTCCATTAGTCTCCAGGGGCCCAGAGCAGAGTGGGAAAAGACAGGAAGTGAATCTGGAGAGGCAAATGGAAGTCAGCTAGGACAACTAGCAGTTTCTAGATTCCTCTTCTTAGGAACAAAATCCTTACATCAAATGAAACAGACGTATCAACTCAATACTCCAGTCAGATGAGTGCAGGGCTCACCCAGCAGAGGAAGAGCCAGTGTGCCATGCTTTCCACCGCCCTCTGACCCCTGTGGCAGCACCTCCACACCCCCACCTCCCAACTCCACCTCTGCTAAACTTAGGCATGCTTGAAAAATAAATTTGCAAACCACAAATATATAGGATTGTCAGATAAAATACAGGGCATCCTTCAGCTAAATTTGAATCACGGATATACGACAAATATTGCATTAGACATACTTAAATTACATTTTTATTTTTTGGGTATCTGATATTAAAATTTATCTGGGAATCCAGTTATTTTTATTTGCTAATTCTGACCACCTAATCATTCATAACATTATTTAGCACAGATCTGTAGGGACAGGACACAGAAGAGTCAAGCTTTTCTAAAGGAGACAGCATATAAAGCTGAAAGTGGAAGAGAAGTACAGAAAGGTAACCTAAAAAGACTTGAAAATAGACTTTATCTAGTTCACGATTTCGTTCAAGACTGGCTATGAAAAGACCATGGCAGCTTTCCCTGCTAAACTGCATCTTTCGTGTATTTCCAAATGCCCCATGGATAGTCCATTTGCTCTCTTAAAAGTTGAAAATACCAAGGCACCCACAGGAAGGGGAAGAAGGACGTGAAGCATTGCTATCAACGTCTTCAAATCCTGGCTTCTCGAAAGACTCCCAATCTGGGACATTTGGCTGTTTTCAGAGGCAGAAAATGTTCTTCATCCAATTAAATAAAATGAGGCAGAAGCCAGGTGGAATGCTTCCAGTTAAATACTTGCTCCTCTTATCTTCTCGTTCACACCCTTCCCCTCATTATCACAACAGAGCACATCAAGCGCACCCTCCGTTTCTAATGAAGATGTTCCCACTGTATTCCTAATGAAAACAGTGCACGCATAACAGCCCCTTTCCTTTATGAAAGATGTGAGTGGCACGGACGCCCCAAAGTTGCCTGGAAAAGCTGGCACGCCGGTCAGGGCCCTGCGTGAATTCCTGGTTACAGCGAAGAGAGCAGGACACAGAATGTTTAAAAATCCCGTTATTAGCAACTCAGTTCACAGTCTCCATGCCTGATGCCAATTTATTAAAATAAAGACTCATAGAGTAATTATGTTCAGAATCCTATGAAAAGCTAAATAGAAGTACACAATCAGAACAGGTTATCAAAATCTGTACCTTTAGGAACCCCTAACTGGCTCAGCTTGTTGGGTTGAAAACTGAAGCCAAATCACGGTGCTTCGATTCAAAAAAGGAAGACAAATTGGAACAAACAATCAAAAGTGTTGCTGATGTTTATGAGCAATGCGGTTTATTATAAGAAAAGCCAAGACGGAAATACTCTGTGACTCTGATACTTGTGAAACAAAACGTTACCTGTGCAGAGAAACAGAAGAAAGCCCTTATAGAATTAATGATTCATTCGCAAGTAGATTTTTTTTTAAATTAAATAATGGAAAAGATTGGGACATATGTGGGAGGTGGAAGCATGTGAAGCCATCTCCATTGTACCCTATTTTTAGACGAGGAGTGGAAGTCACTCTAGGAGCCGGGAAGAAGCCAGAGTACAGTTCTGCTCTGACTGCTCGCTGAGCGACTGCACCTCGCACTGTACTGTTCTAGGCTACTTAGAAAGTGCTCTCCTCCAAATGGACTTGAAAATATTTTTCCTGATGCTACAAAATGATTAAAAATAAGTATTATTTAAAAAATAATATTAAAAATATTTTGGAGAGATAGTCTCTATCGACATCTCCAAAATACCCAGTTATCTCCAAACCAGAGAGATAGACAGATACATGTATGTATCTCCTTCTAAAGAAACATTCTTCATCTAATGGTAGAGAAGACTCTCAACATCTATAATAATAAAAGCATAATATGCTAATTAGACCAGGTGCCCTTCCAGACGACCTTTCAGACGAAGGCAGGGCTGTGAGGGAAGCCCGGGTCCTGGGTGCCAGAGGGAAACTGGTACTGGCGGCCGGGAGAAGGGAGGCCTACTCTTGCACAAATTTTGTGCATGGGGCCTCTAGTGTCTAAATAATAAGGAATTTTAAGTTGTGACATCCACCTTATATTAAATAATCCACCAGCCAAAGTCTATTTGGCTTTTTAATGTCCTCACTGTGAAAAAGGTTTTCTCTCTTTTTATTTTAGTACATGTATTTCTGCTCCAAAATAGATACGGTTTAGTTAAACTAACTTCCTGTGCCCTGCTGGGGGTCTGTGTGATGAGAACTATTTTACCCAAACTTAACACAATTACCCTGCTGCTGGTCATGCAAGGCTGGAGTAAACAAAAACATTAAGGGGAGTTAGGATGTTATTAGCCAAGTGTTTTCCTCCATTTCTGGCTATGCGTCAAGGCAGCCACCCAACCTGAATAAGATCAAATGTGTGTGTTCAGGCACATTTCTTAAATCAGCAGACATCAACAGTCAATGACTTCAAAGTCATTTTCTTTGACAGCACTTTTGAATTTTAAAAACAAGGACTTCCACTTTTATCATGAAGTGCTGTATATAAACAGTGTCATATCACCGATCACATGTGACAGAACTGCAAGGTTAGACACACACCACCCTTTTTAAAAAGGGGCAAAAATGATGCAATTTATTTGAAATTACCATTAACAGGAAATATCTGCTTTATTTACTTTCTTATGAAATTCATTCAACAGACATTAGTGCGTTGCCTACTAATATGTGAGGTATTGTGCAAGGCTCTTGGGAGAGACAAGAATAACATTTCTATTAAAAGCACATCTGCACTTTTATGGAATATTGACCTTCGCATATGCTAATTTTTCAACATTCCCAGGATGCCTACTCTATGTTAATCTTAGGCAAACTGAGGCATCAAAAATTCTAGAGTTCCTTTTGCGTCATAAAATGAAAAGTACTTAAGCTGTGGTGCCTCCCATTTCCCCCCAGGAACTCGCAGGCTAGTCATCCCATATTTCCTTCAGTTTTCCCAACAGTTATGAAAGTACCTAATTCCCATTCTGTTTCATATATCTGGAGCAGTTCTTTTTCTTTCTTTCTTTTTGCAACTGAATTCAGACTGATACGAATGTGCTTTAGCATGTTAGAACTTGAAATCTATGAATGAAATACAGGGCAATCCTCTATTTCAATAAACAGAGTATTGTATTAATTAAAAAGGCTGAACAAAAAAGCCTTTATTCACTTTCCTTTGCCACAGAGGGCCTTCATCTAAATTCAGAAAGTCATATTTCGTCACACCTTCTCTTTGATCATGCCGATCTTCCAAAAGCTTATATGCCCAAAGTCACTTTCTCATGTGAGAATTTTATTTGCTTTTCAAGATGAAACTCCTCCTTGAAGCCACTGCTGATCCTGGCTGTGGTCAGAATAATTGGGCTCCAATGCCTACACTCCCTTGACGCCTTTTTTGCATCTCTACTTAGCACTTTTCATTCTAACCTCATTTTACATTGTTCTGGGAAAAGTACTGAAAACTCAAAATGATAATATCTCAAAAATGAAAAAAACATCCATTGATGTAATAACGGAATCTCACTCCCAATATGTGGCACTAGGACCAAAAACCTTCAGCTGAAATCTCTAGAAACAATGTGGCTGCCTCTGGTGGGAAGGGAGAGAGGAGGATTGAAGGAGGTGGAGGTGAGTAGACCGGAGCTTTAGGGCTGCTGCAGATCCCATCTTTTTACCCCTGATGCTTAGAGCCTTGACCTTGCAGCCAGTCAGCCTCCCCCTTGTATCCAAATTGTTCAAGGAGTCGCCTGTCTTATTCCCTGAGTTCCCAACTAGGACATGTTATCTCCCCAAGAGAATCCTCCCTATTCTAATCTTCTCTTAGTGGGGACTTTTGTCTTAGCACTTACACTCATTCTATCACTATTTTTTTTCCCCAACATGCTGTCTTTGACATAGACTTAAAGGTAGTGGACATAATATTTTGTAGCTTTCATGTTTATCACATACAATGCTCGTTCAATATTTGTTAAATGACTAAATATACTATATTTCAAGTATGTTTCACACAACTCAACAGATATCATTTGAAACTTCCTCTAATCAACAAATATTGCTTAATCATCTACTGTGGACTTAGTTTCCTAGGACACAAATATCAATTGGACTCAATGATTGCATTTAAGGATTGCCCTGAAGTCAAATCCTTAAAGGCTTTTAAATATTTTAGTTATGTTATAATGTATTTTGTGTTTGTTTCCAACAATGTTCTATTTATCATCATATTTCCAGCAAAATATTTATCATAGAACTTACCAGCACAATGCCTGACCCAAAGTGGAATACAAAAAGAGATAAACTAGCATAACAGTTTAGGTATTTTAAGACTCATCCATGTTGTAGCATATATATATCAACTAGTGGCCTGGTGCACAAAATTCATGCACTGGGGTCGGGGGTCCCTCAGCCCAGCCTGTGCCCTCTCACAATGTGGGACCCCTCAGTGGACATCCCTCTCGCAGTCTGGGACCCCTTGCTCCTCACTGCCTGCCTGCTAGCTGCTCCCTACTGCTCTGCTTGCTGCTCCTTAGCACTCTCACAGAGGTGGGAGAGGTTCCTGCCACTGCCACTGTGCTTGCCAGCCATGAGCCCAGCTTCTGGTTGAGCGGCGCTCCCCCTGTGGGAGTGCACTGACCACCAGGGGGCAGCTCCTGCATTGAGCGTCTGTCCCCTGGTGGTCAGTGTGCATCATAGAAACTGGTCATTCCCCCGTTCAATTTGCATATTAGGATTTATTACATAGGATAGTGCATTTCTTTTTTTCCTTTAATTTTTTTATTACTTTTCAATTAAGGGGAATTAAACTATTATATTAGTTTCAGGTGTACAACCCAATGATTAGGCATTATAAAACATACTAACTAATCACCCTGATATATCTAGTACCCATCTGACACCATACATCGTTATTATAATATTATTGACTATATCCCCCAAGCTGTACTTTACATCCCTATGACTATTCAGTTACTACCAATTTGTACTTAATCCCGTCACCTTTTTCGCCCATCCCCCCAACTTCTTCCCCATCTGGCAACGGTCAAAATGTTCTCTATCTATGAGTCTGTTTCTGCTTTGTTTGTGGTTTTCTCTTACAGGTATATACCACAATGTCTTTACAGCTTAGCTACTGATGAACCTTTGTGTTGTTTCCAATGTTAGATTATTACAAATAAAGCTGCTATAAACATTTGTTTATAAGTATTTGTCATTACTGTTGGATAAATATCTAGGAGTAGAATGCCTGGATTATATGGTAGATCTATATTGAATTTTTTAAGAAACTTCCAAACAGTTTTCTAAAGTGGTTGTACCATTTGACATTCCCACCAGCAGAGCAGAATTCCAGTGGCTCAACATCCTCATCAATACTTGGCTTGGTCAAACTTTTTACTTTTCATCATTACTTTTCACTCTTCTGTGTCCTGTCCCTACAGATCTGTGCTAAATTTCATCATTTACTTTTCATGCCTCTGAAATTTATGTAGTGGTACCTCGTTGTGGCTTTAATTTGTGTTTCCCTAATTACTAGTGAGGATGAATATCTTTTCATATGCATAATAAAAATCTATATATGCTCTTTGATAAAGTGTCAGCTAAAATCGTTTGCCATTTTTTTCAAATTGAATCATTTATTACTAATAAAAATTGAGACTTCAATATGTAGTCTGCATACAAATCCTTTGTCAGACATGAAATTTATAAATATTTTCTCCCATTCTGTGGCTTGTCTTTTCATTCTCTAACAGTATCTTTTGAACAGCAGAAGTTCTTAATTTTGATAAAGCCCAATTTATCAGAATTCTAAATTGACACTTCTTTTTTCATTAGTACATTAAAGATGTGTTCCATTGTCTTCTGACACACATTGTTTCTAATGAGAAATCTACTATCATCCTTATATTTCTTTGTCATAACTTGCCTTTACTTAGATTGCTTTTTAATATTCTATTGTTATCATTGGTTTTAAGCAATTTGATTATGCTGTACCTTGGTGTCATTTTTAGTGCTTCTTGTGCTTGTGGTTCATTGAGTTTCTTGTATCTGAAGGTTTATAGTTTTCATCAAACTTAGAAAATTTTAAGCTATTATTTCTTTAAATTATTTTTTCCTCTCCCCCTTCCAAATTAAACATATATTAGACCACTTGAAGTATTCCCACTCTTTTTATATTTTCCACATCTCTATTTAACCTATTCAATCTCTCTTATAGTTTCTTAAACATATGGAATAGAGTAATAATACATGTTTTTAATGTCCTTGTTTACTAATTCTATCACCTGTGTCATTTCTGGCTCACTTTTAAATGATTGATTTTTCTCCTTCTAATGGGTGGTTGGTTTTGTTTGTTTGTTTTTTTCTTATTTTGAATGCCTAGAAATTTCTACCAGTTGTCACTCATTATGAATTTTATCTTGCTGGGTGCGGTGCTGGATCTTTTTGTATTCCTGTGACATTTTTTGAGCCTTTTGGGCTGCAATTAAGCTACTTGAAAAGTTTGATGCTTTTGAGTCTTGCTTTTAAGCTTTGTTAGGTGGTATAGTTCCTGTCCACCTAGTTTTGGGGGGAGAGAAACTATACTAAGTCCTGTGTGGGCTCTAAAGATTGCTTTCTTACTCTTAATCATAGTTCTTCCCTCAGCTTCACATAGTTTCCTCATATGCATAAAATCATCGGTATTCGGTTAAAGACTCAAGTACCTTCTCCAGAATTTATTCATTCTCTCCCCGCACCCCCTCCCCTCTCCTCTGTCTTTCTATCTCCCCTGTACTACATCCTGTGAACTTTAATCACATTGGCCTCCCCAGATCTCAATTCCATCTACCAAACTCAAGCACGCAGTCAGACACTGCCAGGGTCACGCTCCCTGCACTGTGCCCTGGAGACTTTATCCAGGCACTAAGCTAGGGCAATAATACAGCCACTTCATTTGTTTCCTGTGTCTCAGAGAGCACTGTCTCTTGCCTGATTTCTAATGTCTTGAAAACTATGAGACAAGTTTTCTTGTTGGGGCCTTTATCTTTGCTGAAAATAGAACTCATATTTCATTTTCTCATGCATTCAGAGGCCTTTATATTGTTTTATATTAACATTATCCTTACCCATAATTGCTTAGATCACCCTCCCCCCTCCCCCCACTAAGGGACATGCAATTAGAATTGTAGATCTGTTAGGATTAAGAGATTTTAGAGACTGTCCGTCTAACTTTCTCTTTACAAATGAGAGGACAATGAAGAGCAGGCAGTTTAAGTGAATTCTCTGCAGTCACCCAGCTGCGTGTAGCAGCAGAGCCAGTGAGAGACTTCAGGCCAGTGTGTGCGTGGCTCTGCACTCTCCTGAAACCTATGCAATATTGTGAGTCTTTATTCTGTCAGAAAAGCTGCCATTGAGCAGAAGAAGGCTCCAGATTTATAGTCCAGGTTGTGACCGTGACTTATCCTGAAGGTTTTAGTCTAATTCGAATGTGTCAAATTCTCTGTCCCTAATATCAGATAAAGATTCTTAGCCCTGATTAAAAGGAAAGAAATCCTGCCTCATAACCAGGAAAAGTGTGAAAGTAGAGATATGACAGTGGGTGCCCATGACCCTTTACAGTACTTTACCCCATGAAATACTTGGGAGCCACCAGCCCCTCCATTGGAATCTGAGTGCTTCTCTTTCCTAACTGCAGCTTGTCCTGGCCTCTCTGACCTCTGACCTTGTCACCGTGATCTTTGCCACAGCAAATGAATATGAGTAAGTAGAAAGAGACAGAGGAAGCTGTATTGCTAGTAAGAATTTTTTTTGAAGGGAGGCAACAAGATTTTCTCTCTGTAATCGTAAGTGTACAAAAACTACAGCTTCAATCAATGAATTGTCTTCTAGAAAATATCTGATATCACAAGAAATTAGATTCTGGCATATTTCCTTTGGAATATATCACTTGTAGTATAATAAGTATTTTCTTAAGGTTAATAAGGACATGTTAGGATACATATCATGTAAAATAAAACATACCAGGAAGAAATTTTATCACCCAATGTGTTGAGAAACCTCTGATTTCTTATGCTTATTCTACATCATCTTGCACAAGTTACTTTACTTCATATAAAGTTAATTTAATTTTCAGTTACCTTAAGCTTCAGTAAATGGTAATTCCCACTTGCTCAAAGGAAATGTCTTGAGAATCAAAATGTTATGGTTAAAACAAGGCTGTGACACCATCAAAATGTGCAGCATAAAGGAAAATGATACAAGAAAACTCTGATAGAACTGACTTAAATATTGGGACTTTATAATTCAGACAGGAGATGAATTGGGTGTTAAAACTGAGTAGCCAGCATGTGCAGAGGGTTTCATTTATTTGTGAAGATTATTTTAGTTATTTGGTTCTATCCTTTGGGAAATTTTGCTGAAGCACCAGCCTAACTAAAAGTGGCACACTCCCACCAAAACCGGTTTGGCTCAGTGGATAGAGCGTCGGCTTGCGGACTGAAAGGTCCCGGGTTCGATTCCGGTCAAGGGCATGTGCCTGGGTTGTGGGCACATCCCCAGTGGGAGATGTGCAGGAGGCAGCTGATCGATGTTTCTCTCTCATCGATGTTTCTGACTCTCTATCTCTCTCCCTTCCTCTCTGTAAAAAATCAATAAAATATATTTTTTTAAAAAAAGTGGCACACTCCCACCCAACAGATTTTAATTTATGACCAATGTCTCCTTATTGTAGCCATTTTACTCTATCTGTTCAGAAAAGGGCAGTTATATGGACTAGTCTGAATATATTCTCCTCAGGGTTAAGAAGACATACCCATAGCCAGTGCCAAGGCTCACACCAATACGATGCTATGGCAATGGAGCTTATAAAATTAAAGTAGAAGGCTATGATCCTTTCTAAATAGTTTGTACAAAATAAGAAATAGTCTATATTTTTTTAGTGCTCAAATAACCACTAAAAACACCCATATAATAAAAGTTAGTATTGTTTACAAGTGGAACATATACATAAATATACACATATATACATATAAAGTACTATCAGGCATATTGTAAGTATATCTAAAACATTATTATAATGATAAAGGACAATCAAAACATTTAACAATTCACCCTGGCCAGTTGCTCAGTGGTTAGAAAGTCAGCCTGCAGACTGAAGGGTCATAGGTTCAATTTCCGGTCAAGTCAAGGGCACGTACATACCTGGGTTGTAGGCTCAATCTCTGGCCCAGTCACGGCACAAGTGGGAGGCAACCATTCAATGTCTCTCTCTCTCTCATATCAATGTTTCTCTCGCTCTCTTTCTCTCTCCTGCCTACCTTCCCTCCACTTTGAAAAAAAAAAATCAATGAAAAAAATATCCTCAGGTTTTGATTACGAACCTCTATAGTAATTCCTGAAGTTATATAGCATCTGTCCTCCAACTTTGTTCTTCTCTTTCAATATTGTGTTGGCTATTCTGGGTCTTTGGCCTTCTCATATAAACTTTAGAATCAATTTGTTGATATCCACAAAATAACTTACTGGGATTTTGATTGAGATTGTATTGAATATACAGATCAAGTTGGGAAGAACTGACATCTTGATGATATTAAGTGTTTCTTCTACCCATGAACATGGAATAGCTCTACATTTATTTAGTTGTTCTTGATTTCATTCATCAGAGTTTTGAAGTTTTTATATTTTATTATTTTATTTTGGGAGCACTAATATAAATGATAATTGTATTTTTAATTTCAAATTCTACTTGTTCTTTGCTATTATATAGGAAAGTGATTAAATTTTGTATATTAACTTCAGGTCCTACAACCTTGCCACAATCACTTATTAGTTCCAGGAGTTTGTGGATTCTTTCATATTTTCTACATATGCAATCATGTCATCTGTGAACAAAGACAGTTTTATGTCTTTCTTCCCAATCTGTATATATTTTATTTCCTTTTCTTACCTTATTGCATTAGCGAGAACTTTCAGTACCATGTTGAAAAGGAGGCATAAGGGGGGACATCCTTGTTTTGTTCCTGTTCTTGGTGAGACAGCTTCAAATTTCTTATCATTAAGAATGATGTTAGGTATAGGTTTTTATTTTGTTTTGTTTTTGTTTTGTAAATAGCTTTAATCAAGCTGGGAAAGTTCCCTACTATTCCTAGTTTCTGAGAATTTTTTCATAAATGGCTATTAACAATTACATTCTACATCACTGAGAAATACATTCCAGTACTGGCCTGGAGGCACTCTAATGTACAAAGAGAAAGAAAATAATCATACTGCCTTGAAGATTTCTAGTTAAACATACGAGTTGAGTATGCACATTTCTCTCTGCTTCCCAAGCCCCACTAAAATGGTAGAAAGCATGAACCAATAAGAGATCTGACAGCAGCCCAAGAGAAGGCAATAATAAGTTGGAGGCTTGAAAACAGGATAATTATCAACTTATTTAGCAGAGAGGAGAAAATTAAAAATTGTGTGCCTGTAGAAGGGGAAATCAACAAGAAGTAAGCCAATTAGCTCCACAGAACTGCAGAAGAACTGAGGAATGTGGGTGTTGAAAACACAAGGAATTCTAAGTTGTTCTAAAGAATATTTTAACTCCTGGATCCCTTCCTCTTTTCTCTACCACACCAGGGTGTGGAAAACTGCTCCTCTCCCACAGCCCACAATCCTCAATAAAACGGAAAGATTCTAGATTTAGGAACATCTGGCAGATTCAAGAGCAAGAGCATGGCTGAAGAATTTTGATGAAAGTAAAGGGATTAAGTGAAAGGCTACCTACTGAAAATTGATCTCCCTTCACCCCATCCTTGTTTTCTTCCATTAGTCAGAGAGATATAATTTTGACAGCTAAAATAAAATTATTGATGAGTTATGTTAGAAACAGCACTGTATTCTACAAAATTAAAGGAGACATCCATACTAAACATATGAAATGATGCAGCGAGCCTTCTGCATGTCATTTGCGTTTTCAAGTAATTGCCCTGATTATAACTTAAACTTCTCTCATTACATCAGCTTGTCCTGAGGGAGTCCTCTAGAATCCTACCTCATGTTGACATTAGTGATTAGGAGGCCCTGGGAGGTCAGCAAGAAGCAAACAGATCTGCCACTCTTCTCTACTCTGAAAAAAATCCTACAACAGGAGGAATAGGGGACCCCATTTCTTTGGTGAAGTATCAATAGGAAGGCATTTTAAAACGCTGTCAAAGTGTTTCTGGGTAATATTTTAGCTATGAATGCTTTGAGTGTTGCTGTGGTTGTTGTTTTTTACTATTCAGAAAATTTGCACACTAAAATACTTTTCATTTGTGAATCACGTTAATTTTCCAAGCAAGTTTCAATACATCCAATATACTTCCTATTTACTATGGCTTAGCTAGTATATCTCATTCTAATTTATTCTCCATTCCACTTTGTAGGATGTGGTGTTACAGAAGGGTTTTATGCTGCTGTAATTTGCTAGTTATCTGTATTAATTTTTTTTTTCATGACACAAAGTTGAAAAGTTTGCAAAGTAACATATTAGTACACAATTTAGAAAATTTCTTTGGAAACATTACCTTCTAGAATTATTCAGAATGATTTGTTATTAAAATGCTATCAGACATATAAGCCTCCTTAATATATAGGACAATAACCATGCTATCACAGAGACCAAGCATTTCCTCAATAAACATTCAGTCTCAATTCCCAACCCCAGAGCACATAAACTTTGAAATGACCTTGGCAAGTCTCCTTCAAACTTAACTGGCCTCTCCTTTTTGTATTACTAAAAATCTATAAAGGAGCAACCAATTACAAAATGTACTTGGGATATTATATTAACACTAGTCCAATTGTCTCAACATGAAAAAGCTGAAATAAACTGTTTCCATATGGCAGAGTTTTCATCTTAAAGTTTATTTAATAAATCTAATGTTGAAATAAAATGGAACTAGTACAAAACCATCATGGAAAGTTTGATATTTCATTAAATAGCATTTAATTTTTGGATATATTCTTAATTTTGCAAATCTCTCAACAAGTATATGAAACCATTACACATAAACTTGGCAGGCATTCAGTTAAAATTAGCGCGTTGATATAGTAGATAACCAAAACACTAAATCAATACAACTCACTTATTTTGCTTAAATGGAAATCTTCAGGGACATAGCTTAGTATTGTATTATTCTCAATATAGTAGTAACTCAGATGAAAAACAAATGTTGCTGTCAGGCTTATCCAGTCTCTACCAGTTGAAGTCACTTAAGCCCTATGCCTGAAGGTTCAGTTCCATCATGTGGCACCAATCTTATCCAGAGACTCTCC
This sequence comes from Myotis nattereri, assembly GCF_964212035.1. Classification (NCBI taxonomy): domain Eukaryota; kingdom Metazoa; phylum Chordata; class Mammalia; order Chiroptera; family Vespertilionidae; genus Myotis; species Myotis nattereri. The sequence goes on along the minus strand of NC_138083.1, from coordinate 40,429,252 downwards.
AGAGAAAGAAAACGACAGGGAAGGAAGGAAGGAAGGAAGGAAGGAAGGAAGGAAGGGAGGGAGGGAGGGAGGGAGGGAGGGAGGGAGGGAGGGAGGGAGGGAGGAAGGAAGGAAGGGGAAAGGAAAGGAAAGGGAAGGGAAGGAGGGAGGGAGGGAGATATTTATTAATTATAAGGAATTAGCTCACACAATTATAGTCTGAGAAGTTTCAAGATCTGTGTGTGGTCAGAAAGCTGGAGACTCAACAGAGCCAATGGTGTAAGTTCAAATCTAAAAGCCAGCAGGGTCTAGGTCTAGGAAGAGTCAATTTTTTAGCTCCAGTCTGAAGGCGGAAAAAGACCTTTGTCCCAGCTCACAGCAGTAGGGGAGAAGGAGTTTCCTCTTACTCAGCCTTTTTGTTCTATTTAAGTTTTCAATTGGATGAGGCCCACCCACACTGGGGAGGGCAATCTGCCTTACTCAGTCTGCCAATTCAAATGTTAATCTCATCCAGAAATACCCTCACAGACACACCCAGAATGTTTGGCCAAATGTCTGGGTACCAGTGGCCCAATAAAGTTGACACATAAAATTAACTATGGCAGAAGCGTAATGGGAGCCTGAGACCTGGCTACCAGGACTGCTGAGAAGTTCCAAAACCTTAGAGTGGCACACATTCCTGATTATGATGTCTGTCAGCATCACTCCGAACTTCATTACACTGTCTAGTTTTACTGAACCATTTGCATTTAATTCCTAGAATACACCACATTCTCACACTTTCCTTTCTTGGCACAGACCATTTCCCCTGTCTAAAATGCTTCTCCTCAACTACCTTTCCTGGATAACAACTATTCATTATTTAGGACTCAGGATAGCTGTCAGTTCAGGAACTTCTTCCCTCACCCTCAATCTCCATGCTCAGCCTGAGTTACAATCCCTACTCTCTTCTCTCTAATAAAAGGCTGAATTATAATTATCTAGTCAGTAGTGACTCAACTGTCTCCTTCTAAGTAGACCTGGAGGCTGAATCCTACTAATTTTTGTAGCACCAGTAACTAGCAAAATGTTTAGCATATTATGAGAGCTGAAAAGATAATTATCTGATGAATGAATCTGAAAATGCTTTAAGTGCCAAAGTCCCAGGATCCAATGGAACCAGCTAGCCCTGGGCCTTAAAGCAAATCTTCCTTTTTCTCGGCCATACTGTTCCAGTCTCCATGGCTCTTCTATTTTGGTTTCCTGATCCCACTGGCCAGCTTTCCTCTGGTTCTGAGCCCTGCTCTGAATACCAGGCTGGAGGTCAGCCTACTCATGAGGTGATGATCCTACTTCCCACACTGTTCCCCACTCCCATGGGGCTTGTTGACCTGTCTCTTCCTGTCTTGCCCCATCCAACGTATTGAAATTCTCTCCTTGGATACCAATTCTGCTCAATCCAAGCACTTCTTTACTGTTCTGATTGGACTGATCACTGAGAGGTGAGCCTACTCTAAGATCAAGTTTTCAAATATCATAGCCCACAAAGCACCAGCTTCTACCTCTTTTTTTTTTTAATCAATCTGATATGATTAAGTTACTCTCATTTGACCTTCTATTATAATCACTAGCTTCCTTCTTGGAGATAATATGAGCAACAATGTACTTAGCGGAACTCAAAAGAAGAAAAATCAAAGACAAAAAGTGAAAAGATGCATAGGTGATTATTGATCTCTTTTGATTTAGGCACAAGGCCTGCTTACAAAGTAAGACTAATTTCACTTTATCAAACATATCAAGATATGAAATTCATCTCCTGGAGCCTAGTTACTCATTCCACAGATGCATCTGAGCTAATATGTTAAACATATGAGAAAATTCAACCTCAAAGCTTTTATTTTACCTAAAAACTTGACTCAAAATAACTTAATTTGTAGAAGTAAAATTCACTTTTAAAAAGAAACATGTAATGCCTGGCCAGCATGGCTCAGTGGTTGAGTATCGACCTATGAACCAGGAGGTCACGGTTCAATTCCTGGTCAGAGCACATGCCCAGGTTTCAGGCTCAATCCCCAGTGTGGGGCGTGCAGGAGGCAGCTAATCAATGATTCTCTCTCATCAGTGAAGTTTCTATTTCTCTGCCCCACTCTCTTCCTCGTTGAAATCAATCAAAATATATTCAAAAAGAAAAGAAACATGTAACATCATTGAGGATAGTCATTTTAGTGAGCTGCAAGATCTGAAAGCATTTCCAAAAGAGAAGTGTATTTAATGTTTGAGTAAAGATGTAAAATTTGTACATTTTAATGTACAAATCCTGGTACATCTGCCTTAAAAAAAATACCCTCATTATTTCAGATATCTATTTCTTTTTCCTCCTCAATCAATTTGGACAATCATATAACTTATTTTATTGAAGAATCATACTTTGAAAAAAATATATTATAAACTCTTTTTAAATAACTACTTTTCAAATGTAAAACTCCTCTTGCCTAATATTGTCATGTAGTATCTTTGTGCATGATATTAATCGGGATTGACTCATTTGGAGAAATGAAGAATATAATAATAATTTACTTTCCCACAGCAAGGGAATCATCTTTCAAAACACTGACATACTGTCCATAAAAAGGCCAAGTTATTTTTGTTTCCTGGATCTCACATTCAAGTGTCTCTTTCCTCACATCTCTCCTTTCATTTGCTGCAGCTGCTTTAGCTTTGGTCAGGGAGCAGAAGGGAGGTCTCCCTCTACCATCCATCTGTTGTGATCTTCCCATTATACTTATTTGCCATCTCTACTCCATTGAAGGCCGGTAGGGGAAATATGAAACATGGCAGTATTAGTCAGGATCAGCTTAAATCATGTATGTTGGTCATTCATTAACTTTCCTGACAAAAATTCCCTATAAGTATCAAATGGTCTTTCTCTATAAGTGTCAAATGGTCAAAAAGATAGTGATGCTAGGATTTCTTTGGTCAATTATCTTCTACCCTGAAATTTTCAAGGTTTGTATGTTCAAATACATCTAGTATATCCAAACATTCCTGTATTGCTCTTTGTATCTTCCCTTGCCAACCTTCTGATTGAGTGTTTTGCTTGACTTGAATCTGCTTAAAGGATATGTGCCTTTATCCTTTTTTATTCTTATTGCATCTTTCAGCTTAAGTGTAAAGTCTTCTGGTTTTGTCATTTTATCCCACAGAACATCACTATTTTTCTATAATCTTTCCTATTCATCTGATCTAGCTTTCCACTGTGCATAAATTTCCCATTTGACTATACGCTGCTTATAGAATTCTTATTTTGGTTAATTAGATTTAATTCTGAAAGCTGGGAAAGGACTAAATATATTCCCTTCTTCTGTCCCCTCACCTTCCACCTCCCCCCAAATTTCTGCCTCTGATGTAACATCTGGAGTTTAACCAGTGCAGGTCCAAGACATCCATGGCATAATTCATGAGGATACAATACAGGGATACTGTATCCCTCATGGGATACAATACAGGTCCTTGTGCCCCAACCACTCTTCTGCCAAATTTCTCCCACCTGATGCCTGCTCTTGGAATATCTTTGTCTGGAAGGTAAGCAGTGCATTCTACAATTACAGATGGAATGCACATACAGGTGGAGGAGAGAAAATGATTTAAATTTACTTCAATTTAAATTTTCCGAGACTTAAGAAAACATTTTTTAGAGAAGCGCCAATAGGAGATAGGTGCCAAATGCCAAAAAGTTAAGGAGATGAACTTTTTCTACTTCAGTTTGTCCGGATATTACCTATGTAACATGGTCCAGGTGCAGCCAGGGATCAGGGCCGGATGAGAAGGAGTGGCTTTGGTAAGGGGATCCAGACTGCTTTAGACTGTGCATTGGGGAGCACAAGTCAATCTAGTGTGTCCTTGCTCCTCCCATTTTACTTTCTCTTTTCTGGAAGACAACCTGAACTCAACTAAACTTCATACTCTAATGTCTGGAGCAACACTGCATGGAATAGACAGATTATTTTCTATGTTTAGCGTGACCATAATTTAGTATATGGCCTATGTACAATATATGGTATAATTATTGACAATATTTTGAGTGTACAATTAACTTATTCTCCCTACATGTGCCTGTAGGCATAACAACTCCTTAGCAAAAGTGAGTCCACACTCTAAATGCTTTTGCTAGAGGTAAAATTATAGAATCTATTGAAACAAAACTAGGCAAAAAAAAAACGACAACCAAAAAACTGAAACACAATTAAGCACCTCCTCATGGTGGTAGTTTATTAAATAAACCTACAACAAATCCAGAAAAAAAACCTTTTAAAAAATTAAGTATTTTTCAGTTTACTGAAAATATTAAATTTTAATATTAAAATATCAAAAGCATTTTATTTCAGTTCTGAAATGTTTCAAAGCATAGGTACACACAGTTAATAACAACCTCACCAACTAATAAGTATTCCAAAGTGTTACAGTAAAATCATGACTCTAATAATTTCCCCCAAAGACCCGAGAATGAAATTTAAAAAAATAAATCAATAAAGCATAGAACCAAAAACTCAAACTTGAACTTAGAGATTTCCCAGAGACTATGGAAACACTGTTCCAGTTTCTGTACCTGGCCACTCTCCTATCTTTTGAGTCTTGACTAAGTCTATTCCTTTCACACCCTCAGACTTGCCTCATCATTAATTTTGTGTGTGTGTGTGTGTGTGTGTGTGTGTATACTCTTTTTTGCAGGCTCTTTTTACCTTCATCTACTAACATGCTGTACTATATCAATGTCCAAGATTCAAAGAACAAAAAGGTTGCTCTTAGAAAGTGTTTTACAGGACTATTCTACTATCTACCAGATAGAACAATAGCTATCTACTCTCTTATGACTGTTTTTGAACAGAAAGTACCTGTACCTACATGGTACAAAATTCAAAATAACATGCATTCCTTAAAGCATATTTTTATTTTAGATTTGTTTCTACTTTACAAATACTTTGTAAATATTTTAGGACTGAGCTTTTACACTTTATATATCGCCAACATTCACGCATATCACTGCACGTGACCATAATTCATTCATATTGACAAAAATATAATATTTAAATATAACATCTACTCTCTTGTTAATAGACATTTGTGTCATTTTCAGATTTTTGCTATTTGAAGATGTACTATGTGTCTTTGGTTGTAACGTACAAAAATTGTTCTTAGATAAATACCTAGGAGTGGAATTGCTAGATGGTAAGGAATGTGAATATTCAACTTTAAGAGATAATACCAAACTGTTTTCTAAAGTGTTTGAATCAATTCACACTCCTACCAGTGATAGATGAGAGACTGGATTTGCATCCTTTCCAACACTTGGTACTGTCAGATTTTTATATTTGCCAATAAAAGTGATATAAAGTATTATCTAATTAAGATCTAGACATGTGCATTTCCCTGATGACTAATGATGTGAACATATTTTCATATGTTTAGTGGACATGTGTTTTCTCATCTGTAAAGTGAATGTTCATGTCTTCTGTCCATTTTATAATCAATTCTTTAAATTTTATTATTGATTTTAACTGCAATCACATATTCTTGATACTAAATCCTTATTTGTTGTGTATATTGCAAATATCTTTACCCAGTCTAAACTTGCTATTCATTATCTCTAAGGTTTGTTTGCTGAACAAAAGTTTTAAACTTTAATGTATGCTAATTTATTAATCTTTCCTACCTATGAAAAATGTTTTCTATATTGCTTAAGAAATTTTGTCTTCGGGGTATAAAAGATTCACTTAATTTTTTCCTACTAGGGCTTCAAATTTTTTATTTTAGGTTCTTAATTCATTTGTTGCCACTTCTACATAAGGTATATATTTTTGCAAATGAGTAACCACTTTTCAAGTTCCATTTATTTGACAGTCTTACCTTTCTCCACTGATCTTACTCGCCACTTCTATAATATTCCAAGGTTCTATACATTCTTAGGTGTATTTGGGTATCTGTTCTGTTTGCTAACTTGGGTTCACCATTGTTGATACCACATTATTTTAATTACTATAACATCATAAGTCCTGATATTCAGTAGGACTCATCTCTCCTCCCTAATCTTTCTCTCTGCTCTCCCCCGACCCCAATGCTCTTGCTTCCTTTTAGAAAGATTTTATTAATGGTAATACTTGCCATTCTAGAACTCATAAAGAGTAGACCTGTAATAACATGGTGTCATTTTTAAAATGTAATGAAAAATCAGCTCTAAAATATCTGTTGGTCCACTTATCTATGTATTCATTGGTTGATTCTTGTATGTGCCCTGACCAGGGGTAGAACCCGCAACTTTGACATATCGGGATGATGCTCTAACCAACTGAGCTACCTGGCCAGGGCCCATTGTTATTTCCTAAAATGTTATGTCAATTGGATGGATCTTGTTACTCTAAATGTGATCTTCCCACTTTGAACTTTCTTTATTTCCTTTGATAATATTTTATTGTAATATGTTTAAGTGTAGGTTTTCCTTGTTCACTCCCCCAAGGGCTCTTTTAACATGAGATCTTTCATATTTTGTGTGCATGTGTAATGTATTTCTTCAAATATTTTTCCACATTATTATTTCTTTTATGGGACATCTATTATCCAGGTCTTATCCCTATTTTTTCTTTCTTCCATATTCTTTTCTATTATATTTGTTATTTCCTTGTCCTTTTTATTTCTGGGACTTTCCTCAATCTTACCTTTTAATTTATTAACTCATTTCTTAGCAGTATACCATTTATCCCATTAGAATACTTTATTTCATCTATTATATTTTTCTTACCCAATATCTCTGCCTGTTCATTATATTTTTTGTTCTCATTTCATATTACAAGTAACGTTTCCTTATGTATTTTATAATTTTTATTAGACTAGCTTTAGATTATTTATATGGCTTTCTAACAGTTCTGTTTCTGATGAAATATGTAATCCTTCTTTTGAAATAGTTGTGCTGCTCCAAAGATCTATTATTTTGGCCAGGGAGCTCATTTCCCCCCAAACTCAACAGTTATTTTATCATCCAGATTTCAGTACTTGTTAGTGTAACTAGTGCAAGAATGGGGTGGGATGACTGGGGCTTAGGGTAGAGAGTTCTCTGGTAGAGAAACTAGAAAACCAGGGTTAATCATTCCTCACCCCACCCCATTCCCAGGATATTACAACATGCAGCCAGGGTGAAGAACTACTACTCTTCTTAAGGTTGATCTTAAAGGTAGGAAATAGCTATTGGACCAGTATAAATTAGCATCTTGGTAGAAACCAAAACTATAAATGACTTCTCCATAGTCTAATAAAGTCTTTTCTAGCTCTTCACCCTTCCTGGCATCTCCTTAGCACTAGAGATGCCTTCTTGAGAGTCTTCCCTCTGGTTGCTGAGACTGTACAATGCCTTGGCCCTTGTCTAACCTTTTGCACCGCTCCTCACTTTCCCCCTAGCAATATTCCCCTTCCCAGTATTCATAGTCCATGGTTGCCTCTTTCTCTCCAAGGACTTTGCCAGTACGTACATATATAAAACTATGTCTCCAGCCCTAACCACTCTTACATGTTCTTTCTCTAACACATGTCCACTTAGATGTCTTACTGGCATCTCAAATTCAACACGTGTAAAATGGAACTCATAATTTCTGCATAAAACAGCTCCCCCTTATGACCTCCTTCCACCAATCCAGCCACCATTTTCAAAGTCATCTTTTACAATCTATTTCCAAAGTTCAGTTGGACGTTTTTTGCACAATATCCCTTTACATTCTTATTACCGTCTTTTAAGTTCACATCCTAACAATTTCCTGTCTAAACTATTTAATCAGTCTTTTTACTAATTGCCCTTCTTTTGATATTCCCTACCATAAGTAATCAATACACCAATGTCAGATTATTTAATAAAGAGTACAACTCCAAATGGGCAAAGGATCTAAATAGACACTTTTCAAAAGAGGACATTCAGAAAGCCAAGAGACATATGAAAACATGCTCAAAGTCACTAATCATCCGAGAGATGCAAATCAAAACAACAATGAGGTACCATCTCACACCTGTCAGACTGGCTATCATCAACAAATCAACAAACGACAAGTGCTGGAGAGGATGTGGAGAAAAAGGAACCCTTGTGCACTGCTGGCAGGAATGCAGACTGGTGCAGCCACTATGGAAGACAGTATGGAGTTTCCTCAAAAAACTACAAATGGAACTCCCATTTGACCCTGTGATCCCACTTCTAGGAATATATCCCAGGAAACCAGAAACACCAATCAGAAAGGATATATGCACCCCTATGTTCATAGCAGCACAATTCACCATAGCTAAGATCTGGAAACAGCCTAAGTGCCCATCTGTAGATGAATGGATTAGAAAACTGTGGTACATCTACACGATGGAATACTATGCTGCTTTAAAAAAGAAGGAGCTCTTACCATTTGCAACGGCATGGATGGAACTGGAGAGCATTATGCTAAGTGAAATAAGCCAGTCAATGAAGGAAAAATACCACATGATCTCACTCATTTCTGGACAATAAAGACCATTATAAACTTATGAACAAAAATAGATACAGAGGCAGAGCTGCCTCGAACAGACTGTCAAACTACAGCAGGAAGGCTGGGGAGGGTGGGAGGGCAAAAGGGGGGTGGGTAAGAGATCAACCAAAGGACTTGTATGCATGCATATAAGCATAACCAATGGACATAAGAAACTGGGGGGTAGGGGAGGCCAGGGGATTGTCAAGGGCAGGAGGAAAAAAAAAGGAGACATATGTAATACTCTTTGTAATACATTAAGCAATAAAAAAAATAAAAATAAAATAAAATAAAATGATGGAGATGGATGGTGCTAGGAATGAGGTATGAATGATATGTTTCAATTAAATGACAATAAGAGAAAATGAGTCTACACTAACCTTATTATGTGTTTGATAAATTTTAATAAACTACTAAATTTAAAAAAAAAAAGAGTACAACTCCAATTATACACCTCACAACCCATTAATAACTAACCAACCACTCACATCCAATGTACAAACCCCTTGGCATCCAATGTCCTTAAGTATGGTCCAAACTATCTATATGGCCATGTTTGTAAGTATTTCTCCCCATTAAATGGGACTTCTTTTTTTAAGTGGAATGAACATAAATGTTAAATCAGACATATTTGGATTCAAATTCCAATCTGCTATTAGTAACTTGGATAAGTTCCTAAACAAACACGAGTCTCAGTTTCCACAACTAAAATTAAAAGCAAACAAACAAAAACAGATAATAACTAATAAAACTTAAGGAGATTGAAAGCAATTATGTATGCAATTATAGTATTATGATATTTTTGTTGACTACTAAACCTCCTACTGCATCTGGTTTAATCCTTTTATGAGTCATGAAATATGAAAGACTTTTTATCTTCTGTTTTATTTTGTCATTATATGTAGCTATTTGTCCTGGCTATATTCTAGGCCAAGGATTGACAAACTACTGCCCATAAACCAAACCCTGCCTATCTTGGACTTAACTCAGACACACCCAATAATCTAAGTATTGTCTATGGCCGTTTTCATGCTACAACAACAGAGTAGTATGACAGATGTCATAGGGCCTGCAAAGCCTAAAATATTTGCTAAGCTTTCTTCCTTTCCTCACTCCATATTCTCTCTCCAAGTGTGGTGATTTTCAAATATGTCCACAAAGTTTTCAACAAAACTCACTTCAAAAGGTGGAGCCCAGTCTCCATCCCCTTGAATATGGATTGCACTTAGTGACTTGCTTATTACAAATAGGATGTGGCAGGAATGACAGAGTGGCTTCCTAGAAATCACAAAAGGCATTGTGACTCCCACCTTGCTCTTTGGATGACCAATTCTGGAAGAAGTCAACAGCCATATCATGAAGACATTCATGCAGCCCAAGGGGAGTCCCCGGTGGAGAACAGGCCTCCTGCCAACAGCCACCACCCAGTGAGACACCTTACAGGCTGATCCCTCAGGCTCAGTCAAACCTTCAGATAATTTTGTTGATGGAAGCCCAGTCACATCTTCACTGCAAATCCCATGAGCCTCCAAGCCAGACCTCCTGGCTAAACCACTCCTGAACACCTGACACACATAACTTCAAGGATAAAACATGTTTTGTGTTATTTTAGGCCAGCAAGTTTTGGGTTAACATCTTCACAGAAATAACTAATTCACCAGACAACCTTCAGTTACTACCCACAGGCTCAAGCCATTCAAAGGTATATCCACAGCAGGGACCTCTCCAGTGCGCTCAAACCTTTATATGTAACTGCCTATGCCACATCTCTTCTTAAATATCTGAAAAGTATGTCTGTGCAAGCTTGTGGTCTCTTCCCATTCAAATATGACCTTCCTTCAACATTCCCTATCTCAGTCAGTGGCACAATGAACTTAATCTATAAGCTTCAAATCTGGTCATCTGTGATTCTTCTTTCTCCTTCATGCCCTGCACCCAATCCATCACCGAGTCTAGTCAAATGAATGGCTATGTAGCTCTCAGATCAGAACATAGCTCTCCAGCAGCACTTTGAAGATACTATTTCTTTGTCTCTGGCATCTGTTGCTTAGAAGGAGTCTGCTGTCAGAGCAGCATTCTTTGGAGTTAAGCTATCTTTCTCTCTGATAGCTTTTGAGATTTTCACTGCATCCTTGAGCCCCCAGATGGATTTGTTTTTATTTATCCGACCTAAGACTTGGGGTGATTTTTACAATCTGGGGACTTAAACTGCTCTTCTACCCTCAAAACCTCTCAACCATTGTCTCCCTGGATATTTATTGCCTTTGGACTATTCTCTCGATTTCCTCTGTATCCGTCAGGGTCCAATCAAGAGATGGACCCGCATCAGTGATTTTAACAGGCAGAGATTAATCTAAAGAATTGTTAATCAGGCAAAAGATAACAAGGAGGCTCCGAGGCATGGAGGCGGTAACTCCAGGAGGCGGTTACCACCAGTAGTGTTGGGGGAACAAAGAATGAGATTGGGATTATTAAAATTTAGAAGTTTACAGGAGGGAGCCTGCAGAACTAAAACTAATACTTTGGAGAAAGGTGTGCTGGACAGCTGGCAGTAGTGTTTCTGTAAGGATGCACTGAGACTGGTTACACAAGTTTTGGGAAAATTGCAAATTGGAATAACTGCTGCTACTGAAATGAACTGCCACTCCCAGGACCCTTCCCTAATCCACTCATCCACTCTCAAAACAGTGCCCCAAGGTTTTGGCACGAGTCCATTTCCCTCTTGCTTTCAAGCTCAACTATATTTTAAGCACATCTATGTGATAGGAATGATTTGTCACTTGTCAAGGGTCTCTGTTTACTTCTTTTCATCTCGACTGTCCTCACCCCAATCCAAAGTGTAGTCATCTCTTCCCTGGGCTACTGGTCCCACCTTCTAACTTGCCTACCTGCATTCATGCCAGCATAGCTGCCATTTATTCACCCTGCAGCTAATGTTTTCTGAATGCCAATCTAAGAACATCATATCTTATTTAAGTCCCTTCATACGACTCTTAAAATAATGACAGAAATCCTTCATAAATCCCAAAGACCTCACACGTCCTGACCCTGTTCACTGCTCCAGAACCTTACGTACATCATGCTCCCTCTCTCTGAATTATATGCCCATTCTGGCTCCTTTTGCTCTTCTAACCTAGGACAGAGACTTGGTGTGTGCTGACGACCCTGCCCGGATCACTCCTCTTCCCACAGTTAACCATCACTCATTCTTCAGATCACAAAGCAAATGCCATTTTCTCCAGGAAGCCTTCCTTGCTCTCTCAGACTAGCTCAGCTCTCTACTTACAGTTTCACAGCCTTGGGATCTCTTGTTTATACAATTTATCTCGAATTATTTGATAATGTTTCTTCTGCTGAGCTATAAACTTCCAAAGAGAAGAGATGTAAGCATCCTAAGTTCCTGGCAAGAGCTTTTGCACACAGTAGGTACTTAATATTTATTAATAAACCATACTGAATGCTGATTGAATCTCAATATGCTTTCCACAAATCAGCCTGTGACATCCCTTTCCCTGAACTTCTGACCCACTCATAGAATTCACTTGGCTTATTACCTTTCTTTCTACCATCGGTCTGGTATTCTCAGCATATCATTGGTTAAGGTCAGGGGCCTCTACATCATTGCTAGAGTTCCTAGTGTCTAACACAGTGCCATAAGTGACAGCATGCAACCAACAAATTCTTATGTAGCGATAATGATAAGAACTTAGTGCCATTCTAGTTAACACAGTAAAATTTTGCTAATTCAATTATTCCCCCAAGTAGTATGCAACTTTTAAAGCCTGCTCTTCTCACATAATTAAATGTTATAATTATCTAACACACTATTAAGCAATGCAAAATTTCATGGATATAAGCCCATTATTTCCAGCCCTTTATATTTTAAATCAATGATGTATTGTAGTAATTGTTGAAAACTCCTTTAAAATGCTTTACTTTGGCTGAAAACACAGATCTCTTCAGATGGTGTTCAAAACAGTTCAAATTACCCAGATGTGGTGAACATGCAGTGAAATCTTAGAAAGGCCCTAAAGAATTCCCTAAGAATGATACATGAGCCAAGGACATGACATTCACTTGGAGGGTCTGTCTCCCCCTGAACAAGTTTGATAAAATGCCTTCTCTTCCACTTTGACCTTAAGCACTTAGAAATCATGTTTTACAAAAGCCCTGTGGTCCATGATTATGGCAAGCAGAATAGTGACTTCTGTCTCATATTTCTATTGTGCGTGGTTTATGACCTTAGTTTAAGGGAGTGCTTTTGTGGAAAAGTTTTTAGATACATTTCACTCCCATGCCTTTGTTGGCCTCCTCTATAATTTCTGAAGAACAGCTCTGCGCTTTCAAAGCCGGCCTCAAGCACAATGCCGTGCCTCCGCCGTCTTGTCCAACGGTTACAACAACCCCGTTGACAGCAGCTGCACACACATGTGCACTTACCAGGGTCCATGCTTCAGCAAACTTCTTATCTTTGCCCTTTTTATGAATTACATTGATTTTATGTAAGCACCCAAACATGGTAGTGTCCTACATCTCCTTTTAAGAAAGAGGCTTTTGAATATTTTCTAATATCACACATAGAATTTTTCAGTACAAGGCCATCAGGCTCACGACAGCGTAACTTACACTGCAGACTTCCCTAAATTTAGCTTAACTTTCATCCATCATGACTATCCAGATAAATATTCTAATTTGGTACACCTAGGAGGCAAATAGTCAATGCTTTGCCAGAGAGCTAAAAGTATCAGCATAAATTTTATGTTCACACGTGACAACCAGACTCTCTACTGATAATGATCTTAGGCCCTCTGGTCAACAAACCAAATACATCAATAGGCCTTGTCATAAATTTTCCAGGCATCGGTAAAATCATAAAAGTTTTTCAACCTGAAATGAATAAATATCTCATGAAGAAAACATTATTCTATAGCAGTGGTTCTCAACCTTCCTAATGCCACGACCCTTTCATACAGTTCCTTATGTTGTGGTGACCCCCAACCATAAAATTATTTTCGTTGCTACTTCATAACTGTAATGTTGCTACCGTTATGAATCACAATGTAAATGTCTTGATATGCAGCATGTATTTTCATTGTTACAAATTGAACATAATTAAAGAATAGTGATTAATCACAAAAACAATATGTAATTATATATGTGTTTTCCGGTGGTCTTAGGCGACCCCTGTGAAAGGGTCGTTCAACCCCCAAAGGGGTCGTGACCGACAGGTTGAGAACCGCTGTTCTATAGGATCATTATGTAAAATATAGTAAGGCTCAAATTTTATGCTGCATACATTTATTATAAGGGAACTTTATATATTTATAAAATTATTTACCACTAAAATAAATTTATGAAGAAAGATTTGACATACTGTTTTATCCTGCATTCCTTTTTTTAAAATCCTCACCCAAGGATATGTTCATTGATGAGAGAGAGAGAGAGAGAGAGAGAGATATGAGAGATAAACATTGATTAGTTGCCTCCCACACGCACCCCAACCAGGAATGGATCTGCAACCTAAGTATGTGCCCTGACCAGGAATTGATCCTGCAACCTTTTGGTGCACAAGATGACACTCCAACCCACTGAGCTACACTGGCCAGGGTTTATCATCCATTATAAAGGATTTTCCCATTCTATCTTCCAGTCTGCCATTTTACTACATAAGCATTATTTTTTCATAGAATTAAGAGATGTCCATTTGTCAGACTCAAACACATACTTATTGCTGTTATTCATTGAAGAGATATTTTACAAACATACAATAAAAAGGTTTTTTTTATAGAAATTGATCTAAATACTTTGTAGCTTATTTCAAGGGTGCAAAATTGTGGTTAATTCTGGTTCAAATAAACATTTCCCACATCAACCTAGGGGATCATTATGCTTATTTTATATAAAACTAAGCCTCCAAATATGTTTTTTAATGACCACCAATACTTCATCTTACCTAATAATAGACAAACATGTAAATTGACCATACCTTTGCTATGCTAACCAGCCAATCAGGAGAGTATGCAAATTAACCTAACAAAGATGGCAGTTAATTTGCATATGTAGGCTCCAAGCGGTAGAGCAAAGCCAGACGGCCCTGGAGCCAGAGCAGCGAAGCCAGATGACCCCAGGGCTGGAGCAGCAAAGCCTGATGGCTCCGGGGCTGGTTCCGGCCGGAGCCCGGCCAGAGCAAAGGCCTGGGTCCCAGGTGCCAGAGGCAAACCGGTGCCAGCAGCCAAGGGAAGGGAAGGCCTATTGCACAAATCTCTTCATGCAACAGGCCTCTAGTATTTAAATAAGGGACATATCTAGTATTTAAATTTTTCCAAGACTATTCAATGAATAATGAAAGAGGGGCATCCTAGCAGATATGACATTTAATTATAAGTTAATTCTCTATTAGTAGGAAAATTTATTAAAATAACAGGTATTTACTCAATAAAAACATTTTTTTAGATTTTTGAAAATAGTTAGGTTCTATCAAGATCAGCCTGGAATGTGAAAGCTGCAATAAGAATTGACTAAAATTATATGTCAATTATATCTTAATTTAAAAAAAGAAAAGAAAAGCCGAGGTCACCTACCACCACCAAATCCTGAAACAGGCAGTTTGCCTTAGAAGTGACTTTCATTAAAAACGCCCTCTGAAAAGCCTTTCCTGATTGTGTATACTCTTCACCACTCACTCCCTTCTTGTGTCACCATCATACCTCACAGAAACCAATGTTGAGACATACTAGTACATGACACCTTCCTTCAAGTATTTGTGTGCCTATCTGTTCCTTCCACTGGACCATAAAGCCTGTGATCCCAGGAACACTATGGCATTTCTCTCCAGCACTTCACACAGTATCTAGCCCACAGTCAATGCTTAGTATGTTAGTTGACTAAATTCTTCTGCACATGTTTCTAGATAGAGAATGCAGACCTTAGCACGAGCATACTCTGAGAATAACTGGGAAACAGAAGTCATAGAATGTAACAAGGAAGAGTCATTCGTTTTGAGCAAAAGTCTATAACCTAATATGAGGCTGGGCTGAAAAACAAATTCTTTTTTAAAAGCAAGAGTTATCATTCACAGGTCACTCCCTTCTGAGCCTTCATGCTGTAATCACATCAATTAGCTAATCTTTGGCACCAAAGAAAGCTTCATTCTTTTTTGGGGAGGTGGGGGGGTCAATGTTTTGTCAATAATCAGAAATTGCTGCCAGGTTATTTCAGAGTTCCGTGATTATAATTTCATATGAAACTTTGCTATACAATCCAAGCTTCTCCCAGATTATGTACTCTGTATTGACAAAAGTGATGTAGTCAGAAAGCACATTTTTTATCATTTTTCTCTTACAAAAAATTGGAAAATATATGTTATTTGCTTTTAAGTGGAAAAACATTCCATTTTCCAGATGCTAGCACTTCAGGAAATATTAGAGATCTCTTGTTGAAATTTTTAGAAGTGATCCCGTTATCATACATTTTACCCTCCTGGTCAAGCTGTCATCACTAGCCATGCATTTCCATAACTACCTACATATGCCCATTTCCTTGAGAGAGGAGAAACAGAATAATGCTAAATCTCCTGAAATGTCACATACATTTGAATTTTTGTATGTCAAAGTCTCAGATTGTCAAAAATCAAAGCATGGAAATTTTCTCTTGGAACACCAAACCTACATAAAATACTACCTTTAATGTAATCAACTTTTTTAAGAACCAAACATACTTCACCAATCTTCTTGACATTTTTTTCCAACAGTACATAGTATTCATAGACAAAAAATGAAGGTGAGATGTTCTTAGGTAAATTTACCTTGGGAATAAGGAAAATATGGTTGAATATAGGAAACCTCCAAATAAACTGAAGATAGAGAATAATATGGAAATTGGGAAACCTACTACCACAGAGTCTTCCTTTAAATAGAGGCCTGGAAGACTACATTCTAGTTCATATTTCTAAAGAAAACATGAAATGGAAACCTACTTTTCTATCCCAACTGACTTTCCTACTGGAGCTGCCATCTCTCTGAAGAACTGGAATCGTGTGCACCATGAAACAGCACAACGCGACCTGAAATGCTGACGTTTGTTGTTTGTTTGTTAATCCTCACCTGAGGACTTTTTTTCCATTGATTTCTGGAAAGAGTGGAAGGGAGGGGGAGAGACACAGAGAGAGATAAACATCGATGTGAGAGAGACACATCAATTGGTTGCCTCTCGCATGCCCTACTAGAGCCAGGATTGAGCCTACAACCAAGGTATGTACCCTTGAATGGAATACAACTTGGGAGCCTTCAATCCTAGGGCCAATGCCCCAGCCACCGAGCCAATCTGGCTAGGGCTGACATTTCATTTTTAATTGAAATCAAACAGAAGTATGTTCACTGGGAAACAAGAGAGTAAAGTGGGCTTTTGATGAAAATTAATAGGGCAGAAACTAAAGTACATTTTTGCATCATAAAGTAGTCTCACTGTCGAAGCCTGCCAGTCCTCTTGCCTGAATCTGACATTCTATCCAGAGTTACATTTGATAAAAAGAACAGGTCTTATGAAGGTAAAACAGAAATCATATTTGGAAAGAAAGAAATGAAAAAAACACTTCTTTGCTTCTTTTAAAAAAATCATCTGAATATAGAGTCCAAGGAAAAAAGGTTTAATTTTACTGCAACAACAAGTGATAATAAAAGCAAAGGAGTTCATATCATCAACAAAAATATCTACAAAAATAAATCAGAAAATATTTGCTAAAAGATAGATACAGAGGCAGAGAAGCATCGAACAGACTGTCACATTACAGCAGGAAGGCTGGGGAGTGTTGGGGGGGGGGGCGGGTAAGAGATCAACCAAAGGACTTGTATGCACGCACATAAGCATAACCAATGGACACAAGACACTGGGGGAGTGGGGTGAGGGCATGTGCCAGGGGGTAGGCCGGGGGAAGGTTAATGGGGGGAAAAAAAGGAGACATATGTACTACTATTTGTAATACTTTAAACAATAATAAAAAAAATGTGTGCTAAAAAGAAAAGAAAAAGAAAATATTTGCTTTGGGAGGTAGGGTCAAACTTACATTACAGGGACTACTATCCTCATAACAGTGAGACAAATTTCTTTAAAAAAGGAGGTTTATAAACATAAATTAAAAATAAATATATATCTAAAAAATAAAATGTAAAAATAAAAGAGGTTTATAGCAATATCTATAGCAGTAATAACTGTAGGAATTGTGGTTTGAGTAGTAGCAATAATTTTAATGAAGATTAACATTTGTATATCTATATATGGGTTATAAAATCTAAATATATATAAAACCCTAATATGCAAATAGACCAAAAGGTGGAACAACCGAACAACCGGTCGCTATGATGTGTGCTGACCACCAGGGGCACGTGTGGAACATGGTGGGTGTCAGCAGCAGGCGGCAGAGCGTGGAACATGGCAGGCATCGGCGGTGGTGAGATGGTGGAGCAGGTGAGCAGGGGCGTCTGACCAAGGAGGGGCGCCAGTCGCTGTCATCAGGGTGAGGCTCTGATGGTTACTGAAAATTCTTTGCTCCCACATGCTGTGGTCCCGCCTGGCACTCGCACCTGCTGCTGGCACCAGAGCTGCCGCTTGCACCTGCTGCGGGTGCCCGGCACCGGTCCCAATCGCTCCATGCTGTCAGTGGGTGCGAGCAGGGCTGGTGCTGTCAGTGGGTGGTAGCGGTGGCGGTGGGAGTAGGGCTGCCGGCAGACAGGGGACCGGGGGCCACAGTGGAAGGGGCCAGGTGGGGGCACGGAGGATGGGCCAAGACTTACCCCTGTGCCCAATGCAGCCTCGCGGCCCATAGTTCCTTTCAAGGTGCATAAATTCAATGCAATGGGCTCCTAGGATTTTTATAATATTTGATCCTCCAAACAACATTATGAAAACTAACTTTCAGAAGACAATATTTATAAATATTGATTTTCTAAAACCAGACTTCAAATATAAAAAGCCATAATTTTAATGAAAACATTGATCTTTATGGTCAAAATTTCTAGAAATAATCTGTAGCACTTTGTCCTAAATATTGGGTTTTCTATATGAGTCACTTCAAGACATTACTGAGTGAGGACTGGTACAAGGATGAATATAGCGGGGTGTTTGCACTGAGGATTCATAGGCCAACATTGCAGACAGGTACTTAAAAAGATAAATGACGCTAGGATGTGATACCTGCTATAACAGAGATAGAAACAAAGTACTTTGAGGGAACGGAGGAGGGAGGAAATAATTCAGTCTGGGGGGATCTGAGAAGACTGCCCTGAGCCAGAACTGAGCCAGTGATTACAAATGATGAGGAGTTCACAGGGTGAACAGAGGCAAGAGAGCATCAAGTGAATGGGAACGCCATACAGAGTCACTGAAGAACATACAAGGGCATTGGATTTACCAAGTCCTGAGTGCTAGGACTACCAGGAAATGAGGCTAGAAACAGTGGAGAGCAGATCAGGGTGTGCAAGTTACTGCACAGAAGGTTCAAAAGCTGAAGGAAGGCTGTATATTTTTCAATGACCACAAAAAAAAACAAAAGTAAAATAAAACTTTATGACAAATGAACATGAAATTCCAATTTCGCTGTCCATAAATAAAGTTTTATTGGAACACAGGCACGTGCGTTCATTTACGTATTGTATCTGGCTGCTGCTATCACGTTACAACTCCAGAGCAGAGGAGTTGTTACCGAGAGTATATGGCCTACAAAGCCCAGAAGAGGTGTGCCAGTCTCTAAACTAGATAACAGGGGGCTTTGTGTGGGGTTAGAAATATAAAACCTGCACTTCCAAGAAAGTTGTGTTGGGAAGAGGGATGCGGGAGTCCTCAGCATACAGATTAACAGAAGCCGTAGGACCAGATGAGTTTGTCAAGTATGCAATCCTGAGGAACTGGAACCCCTTCAGGAGAGACAGAAAAAGGGAGGTAGCTCTGGGGAAGAGAATGAAAGAGAACAACCAGGTAAGAGAGAGACTACAGGGGAGCGGAGTCCCATTTTTTTACACGAAGTGTTTCGCACCCTGTGGGCTGCCCAAGTGTGACAGTTGTACCTGCAAAGTGTCTCTTTGAGTCCAAGCTCTCTCCAATCTCACTTTCCTTTCTTCACCTCTCACCTAGATTGCTGTCATATCATCCTTACGTTCTCCTGCTCATAGACTCACCAAACCTATTGCCCACACTGATGCCCAGGTGATCTTTTTGAAAACTGATGCCAGTGATACTTCTAAAAACATATTATCTAATCATAGCAGTCCAGTTTAAGTCTATTATCAAAGGCTTTATTCACTCTTATTATATATGTGTATGTAGATAGATATTGATGATATAGATATGATTTATCTATTGCTGCATAACAAATGAACCCCAAAACTTAGCAGTTTTACTCTTCAGTCAACTTATCAGAAATTCCCCCAGGAGACCCCAGGTGTGGATTGAGGGAGGGAGGCAATGCAGCACAAAGAAGTCTGTACCACCTGCTCATTCAAGTCACATGAGTCTTCAGGGCTTGCTCAAGATCAGCCTCTTCTCAACATTTCCACCTGATGATGAGTTGCTATTGCACACACCCTGTGTTATGCTTTTATGAGTCAGACAACACTCAGTTTATGCTGGACAGGTCCCATTACATAGTGATTCAATGGTTCATGGTCACTCATTTACTCTACCAGGTTCCAATAACAAGTCAAGAGCTGGTTTTCAAAAGGAGAATAGTTATGAGAAGAAGGTTTACGGTTCTGAAATTAGATTGCGGTGATGGTTGCAGAATCTTATGAATACAGTAAATAGGATTGAGCACTTTAAATGTGTGCTATATAAATTATATTTCAAAAAAGGCATTCAAAAATTGAAGAACCATATACCATCCATCTCTCACCACCCCCGCCCCCTTCAAAAAAAGATGGCTTAGAGGTCTGCACTATAATCCTCCTATTGGGGCTTGCTAGAGGCCCCTTACAGCATCCCTACTTGCCACTGATCACTCAGTATCCTTGAACTTCTGGGTCATAAGTAACCAAGAGGCAGAGCAGTCTGCTGTGCAGCCCGGACTTCCTGCAAGGCTCCGGCTGCACAGAACTAACCCCTGAAAAAAGAGTGCTACTTGGATGATGCTGACACCTCAGGAGCTCTGAGTATGCGTTCCTTTTAGTTAGAACCCAAACCATCTGGTGCTGATACCACTGAAGGGGCACGGTAAAGCTGGTTCTGAAAATGCCAATGTGGAGCCAGAAACTAGAACCAACCCTTGGTGTCTGAGTGAAGGGCCATGGCTGAGGATCACTGACAGGGACAGTAACCAAACAGAAAAGAGGAAGTTTCTTCTGCCCCACTCCAGCCTTCCTGTCCTCTCTAATGCCCCTATAGACAGAACCTAAAAAGGAGGTAGCATATAAGGGAGAAATGTGGTTTTCAGAGTCCAAGCATCACAAAACAGAAAAAAGAATGCTTTCCTGTTTGTCCCATCAGAACCTAAACCCCTCCAGTACTGTGACTATGCCGTATTTATCTTTGCAAGGTGCTTAGAGCAGAGTCTGACAAAACTTAAATGTTTAAGAGGTGTTGGAAGTAAGGAAGAAAAAATAAAGGGAGAGAAAGAAGTAGAAGAAGGCAGTACATAAGGGTATAAAGAACCAAAAAGTAGACAAGTCAGATAGATCCTGCAAAGAGGTCACCACATGTGGCCAGCTAGAAGTCAGTGGTTACACCACGGAGCAAGAAGAAAGTAGAAGAGAAGATGGAGAAGACAGATGGTTCTCCCAAGGGGTAGGGTGGTGAATGGAAGGAGGGACTTAGGATCATAGCTAGAAGGAAGAGCTTTATGGTGGAAAAGTTGGTTTACTTGCTTGTTTTCAACATGTGGACACTTCCACAGATATACAAGTTGAGTGAAAGAAGAGAAGAAAGAGTTATAGAGAAATATAGCTTTTCTTTCATTTTTTTAAAAAAAATCTGAGTCTTTTCAAAACTTCTCTCTGGTGACCTTGGGTGACTTCTTGGGCTACTCCATATTTTAGGTTCCTTAGAACTGATCAAAATAATATGGGGTATATTTTAAGGACTGAAGTCCAGATGTTCTCAATCTTTAAGAAAACTTAGGTCTGTACAGATGCCTTGGGGGCCAGCAGACATCCAGGAAGATGCCCAGTGGGAAGAATGCAGGTGTGTATTCCTTATAGTGTGATACTTCCCTGGCATGACTATAACTTATGGTAAAGACCATTGATTCTTCATGGAGATTTTTTTCTCATACAAATTCTCTGTAATTTTACTTACAGAATTTTAAGGAAAATAAGAGTACTAATTTTTTAAATTACAAAGTTAATGACAAAAACAATGAGTATCAATTAAAAAAAATACCTTTATTCCTGGCTCTGTCTGATACTCCATTGAAATTTTACCTAATTAATATGTAATTTCCTCATGAAAGCAATTTAGTGAATCCTTTAAATAATTCTAATAAAAATGAAAAAATCAGTTATCTCAGTCTCAAATTTGCCACGATTAAAAGGAAATGCTCTTTTGAATTGGACTCTCTCTCCCTAAAAAAATAATCTTCTTCTAATAACTAAGGATATTGCAATATGCTCTGAATAGATGTTTAAAATCTCTCTCATAAGTTCTGGAAATCTCTCTCATTGAAACGGTCCCAGCTTGACAGCTCTGTGATAACCATTAAATATTAAAATAACATTAAAGAGCAACTGCTCAGCTCATGGATTTAGCTGCAGAACTCCGTTTCACACTAATGGGACTCACATAGCTAAATCTCCATGTGCTGTACTGAGAATTTACCCCCAAGGATCCAAGGATCAGACACAGTCAAGAAAATGATGAATTCACTTAAAAAAAAAACTAAAATAATCAATCCACTACCAAAAAAGAAAAAAAGACTATTCATGGAATTGCAATCATATAATCATTCTAAAAATCAGATTGTCAAAGATTTAGCAGCATCCAATTTTGCATTCATATAATTTATATTTGTGATGTAATAAAATTCGTACTTCAATTGCAAGATAATTTGGATGTTGTATAGATATTTAAAATTGTGTCTCATTTACAAAGATCGCCTAAAGTCAAAAATCTAATTCTAAATATTTTTATATGCACTATTTCTATAGATACTATCACCATAACACTTAAGCTTAAGAACTATTTTTTATTATTGTTGATAACTGTTTAAAGTAAAAGGGGAAAAAAAGATAGTTTAAGTAACTAATGGTATTAATCTTTAAAGTTATATGGGGCTCTTAACTTCTCCAAAAGTATTTTCTTAAGAAATTATAGGAATTTTGATATAGTTGTTCCATATTACATATAATAATCACCCATATTCACTACCCTGGAAGCAGTTACAAATTATTGAAAAGACAGTAGGTTTTGTTTGTTTGTTTAGTATATTTTTATTGATTTCAGAGAGGAAGGGAGAGAGAGAAATAGAAACATCAATGATGAGACAGAATCATTAATCAGCTTCCTTCTGCACACCCCCTACTGGGAATGGAGCCTGCAACCTGGGAATGTGCCCTGACTGGGAATTAAGGAGACCTCTGGTTCATAGATTGATGCTCAACCACTGAGCCATACCAGTCGGGCAAAGACAGTGTGTTTAATGGAATGAATTCTAGACTAAAATTTAGCTTGCCTGAATATCAAACTAAGACAAGTCACTTACATTCTCCAAGTCCCACTTTATCAGCTATAAAATGAAGATGATCTTGAGGCATCTCCTACATCTGACAGTTCATGATTTTCTTTTGTGACAGATAATTTTGTTTATACTAAACTTGATTAGACTTTCCCAGTTCCTTCACCCTCACCCTCATCCTCACTCCAATACACGCTTACACACACAAGCATAAACATAAAGAGGAGAAAGAACATTTTAAACCTTCTATAGAATTATGGCATAAGCGCATTGATAATATTCTGCAAAAGTCCTATTTGTGAATGTCAAAGAATTTACCAGAATGGAAAGAAGCCTAGAGAATGAGAAAGAGGGGTAGCACTGTCTGTGTAAAAAGCACCTGCAGATCCAATCCCACCCCTAACCGATTCTATGACCTAGACAGGTCGCGCCATATCTTCCATTTAGAGTTCACTTCTCTGAGGAATGTGGACGTTGGATAAGATGCCATTAAGTGCACGTCCAGCTGTGAAATCATCTGCCTCTAACTAAAATATTGCTATTATGACAGGCAAAGTTGTTAATCTTAAGTATGCATAGAAGAAAAGAGTGTTTGTGTGTTTGAGTGTGTGTGTGTGTGCCTGTGTGTTCATAATTATGAAAAATGAAGGCTAGGGATAAATTTTGCAAATTCAATAATAGTAAAAGAACTGGGAGGTATCTTTAAAGATTAACGATTTCCAAATCTTGTCTTGTCAGTCATAAAGCTAATGGCACCGCAGATACTATCTAATTTAATCCGGACTATAAACCCTATGAGAAGCAACTATAATTATCACCATTTCGTAGATGAGAAAATGACGGCTAGAGAAGCTTACGTCCTATAGCTATTGTAACTAATGAAGAAATGCAACATAGAGACTGAGTCATGTCCCCTGAAGTGTCATATTTTTTGGTGTCAAATTTATAGATGACTAAGCTCCGATTTCTTTGTTTTTAAAAAGGTTTTTGGTAGAATCACTGGACACAATATCTAATTCTGCATACCACTGGGCCACTCCAGCAACAACATTCTCTTTCTTTTGTCCATTGCAAAAGTGCGAGGCCTAGTAACACCCACATTTCTGCAGACAGTGGACTGGAAAACAGGGTACTCTTCTGCTGCAAATAAGCATGCCACTCAGTCAGTGTGGGGGTTTGAGCCATTACAGGGTGGCTTGATGGAACGTATTATCTCCCCACACCTTGGTAGGAAGGGAAGTTCTATCATGATATGCTGTTCCTTCCTTGGGGGCTCTACCTGGAGGAGCACTGTACACACTGCTCACAACTCTGTGGGGTCCCAGAGCAGGGACCAAAATCCTAAGGGGATTCTCTCCTTCTGTTGTTTCTGCCATAGTGCCCCACCCACATCTTCCAGGGTCACAGATCCAGTAAGTCCTCACTTAAAGTCATCAGTAGGTTCTTGGCAACTGTGACTTAAGTGAAACATATAATGACACACCAAGTTTCCCATATGCTAATTCAGTGATTTTCAACTTTTCATCTCATGGCACACATAAACCAATTATTAAAATTCTGCGGCACACCAAAAAATATTATTATTATTTTATCAATCTGACAAAAAAAAAAAGGTATAATTTTGATTCATCACACCGGAAGGCTATTCTTATGTTGGCTGTTGCCACTTTTTTATTTGACAATCTAAGGCAGTGGTTCTCAACCTTGGCTGCACATTAGAATCACCTGGGAATCTTTTTAAAATCCTGATTTCTGGGCCTCATCTTCTGGAAATTCTGTGTCTTTGTTATGGGGTAGGGCCACAACATTAGTAACAAAGAAACAGAATTTCCGGAGGATGAGGCCCAGAAATCAGGATTTTAAAAAGATTCCCAGGTGATTCTAATGTGCAGCCAAGGTTGAGAACCACTGATCTAAGGGAAAAGGAATCAGTACCCCTGACTACCTAGTCAGGTGTTGTATGTTTTAAGAATTCTGTGGCACACAGGTTGAAAATCGCCAAGCTAATTGATAGAAATGGGAGTTAAGTTCCTATGCCGTATTCCTGGTCACAAAAACATCGCTAAACTTCTAAACAAAGACCTAAGACACTTCTCATGAGAAAGACTGAAATGAATGTGAGCTCCATACATACTTAAGCAAGTTGAATAAAAACAAATGAAAACTATTTTCAAACTCACTGATTCCAGTGCAGGGTTGAGGGGAGCAGGAGCCTCTGTTGGCCGCTCAGGGGGCAAACAGGAACCCACCTGGGGAAGGGCGCCCTTCACACCTGCAACTCACTCAGCTGGAACAAGAAGACAGGCCACGCACCGCACTTGCCTGTCTTTGGGGGTAAATCGCAGGACCCAGAAAACCCACGCAGACCATGGGAGAACGCGCAGACTCCACACGCTCAGGGGCTCCGCTGGGAAGCAATGTTTTCCCCAACATTGTCACAAAAGGCCATTCAATGGAACCAGGTCATTCGCGGACCTGCTGTGCATCTAACTCAAATGGTGGCCCTGTTCGAGAGACGTCCTCCTAGCTTTGCAAAACGGCGCGCTAAAGTCTCTAAGTTATGGTTCTGCTTTCCCTCCTGGCTGCCACCCCAAGTGAGCGGACTCGTGGGTACTTACACGTGCTTCTCCCACCACAGCTCTTCTTCCCACTTCCCACAGCAGCTCTAGCCTCGGGATGACCAGCCCCAGCTGAGGCCAGCCCCGCGCACAGCCCAGGAGCGCCAGGCTCCGCAGCGCCGCGCTTGCGCACTTCCTCCAACAAGCGCTGGAGACCAGCCCGCGTCCCCGGATGTTGGGTTCTTCCCAGGAGGTTCGCGGGCTGCCCACAGACACGCCACCCCGCCCAGCGTGGAAGTCCATGGCCAACTCTGGCTTTGCCCTGCGGATGCCTCTTTCCCCAGACCCATTTCTTCCGTTTCCAGGCTGACACTGGCCTGCGTGGAGGGGAAGGAGAGGCCTAAGAAGAAGGCAGACCACTTCCAATGGGTAGGTGGCAATCTTAATGAGCAAGGGAACTCACTTATGAGGCTGGTTTGGTGCCGCCCAAAGACGACAGCTCTCCACACCCGCGCCCCAGAAATTGCAAAGTTTATTTAGCGTCCTTCACAGGTTTCAGTCACATTTACCGTCCAGTGGTCTCAATAGCACACTGTTGTCTCCAGGCTGTGTCCTTGAGGCAGCTTCTAATGCTGGGAAGGCAAGGAGAGTGCACATCCCAAGGACAAAGGCGGGGTGTGAGGTGCCTCCAATTGTCCTGGTCAAGCTCATGGGTCAACCAGCGGCCACTTCCTCTGGATGACCTCCTCCAACAACTATTGATACATCAAACAACATATATATATATACTAGACGCCCGGTGCACAAAAATTTGTGCACTCGGGGGGGAGGGGGGTGCCTCAGCCCAGCCTGTGCCCTCTCGCAGTCTGGGACCCCTTGGGAGAAAACGACCTGCTGGCTTAGGCCTGCTCCCAGGTGGCAGAGGGCAGGCCCAATCCCTAGGTGCAGCCCCTGGTCGGGCTCAGAGCAGGGCCGATTGGGGAGTTGGGGCACCACCCCCTGTCATGCACAGAGCAGGGTGATCGGGTGGTCGTGATGCCACCCTCAGTCACGCTCAGGGTAGGGCCGATTGGGGGGTTGGGGCACCATCCCTTGTCATACTCAAGGCAGGGTCGATGGGAAGGTTGCGGCGCCACCCCCTGTCACACACAGAGCAGGGCCAATCAGGGGGTTGGGGCGCTGCCCCCTGTCACACACAGAGCAGGGCCAATCAGGGGGTTGGGGCACTTCCCCCTGTCACTCACAGAGCAGGGCCCATCAGGGGGGTTGGGGATCTGTACCCTGTCACGCACAGAGCAGGGCCAATCAGGGGGTTGGGGTGCTGCCCCCTGTCACGCACAGAGCAGGGCCCATCAGGGGGTTGGGGCACCCTCTATCACCCACAGAGCAGGGCCGATCAGGGTGTTGGGGCGCCGCCACTCTCACACTCAGGGCAGGGCCGAAGGGGAGGTTATGGCTCTACCCCATCACACACAGAGCAGGGCCGATCAGGGGGTTGGGGTGCCGCACCCTGTCATACACAGAGCCACAGGGCGATCAGGGGGTTGGGGAGCTCCCCCCTATCAGGAACAGAGCAGGGCCGATCAGGGGGTTGGGGCGCCTTCCTGTCACGAACAGAGCAGGGCGGATAGGGAGGTTGTGGCCCCGCCCCCTGTCACACACAGAGCCACAGGGTGATCAGGGGGTTTGGGTGCTGCCCCCTGTCATGCTGATCCCGGTGCCGGGAGGAATATTATTACCCTTTTACTATATAGGGTAGAGGCCTGGTGCACGGGTGGGTGCCGGCTGGTTTGCCCTGAAGGGTGTCCTGGATCAGGGTGGGGGTCCGCACTGGGGTGCCTGGCCAGCCTGGGTGGGGGAATGATGGCTGTTTGCAGCTGGTCACACACCCTTCAGGGTGGAGGTCCCCACTGGGGTGCCTGGCCAGTCTGGGTGAGGGGCTGAGGGCTGTTTTCAGGTTGGGGGTGACTGAAGCTCCCAACTGCTCCTTTTTTTTCTTTTTTTTAATTCTGTGCCAGCTTTAGCTTTGAGGCTTGGCTCCAGCTCTTAGGCCTCGCTGCTGAAAGTAGGTTTCTGGCCTTTGCTTACAATGTTGCGATCCTGCTGGCTGAAGCCCGGGACTAAAGCAGGTTTCTGGGGTTTTGTTTAGCTTCTATATTTGTTACATAGTTGCTTAGAGTTGCAGCTCAGAGGACTGCAGTGGCAGGCGGGGATCGTTGGAGTCCTCCGTCACTGAAGCAAGCAAGCCTCATGTTAGTTTCAAGCTGCCTGGCTGCCGGCCGCCATCTTGGCTGGCAGTTAATTTGCATATTGCCCTGATTAGCCAATGGGAAGGGTAGCAGTCGTACGCTAATTACCATGTTTCTCTTTTATTAGATAGGATATATACATATGATTCCACATGTATAAAATATCAGAAAATATAAACTTAGTAGCAGAAAGCGGACTGTTGGTTGCCTGAGTATGGAAGTGAGAGATGGGGGGCGATGGGGCGGCAGGGGTAGGCAGAGAGAAGTGGGAAGATGAAGAAACTTGTGGGTGATGGGTATGTGCATTTATTGATCAATTGCATAGGTATTTATGAATGCCAAATGTATCCAGTTGTATACTTTAAATATGTGCAGTTTGTTGAATGTAGAATATCCCTCAGTAGAACTATTTTTTTAAAATGTAAAAGGGCCAATTTTTCATCAAATAAATAATATCGTGGGCTGTTTTCCTTATTTTCCTTAGTGCTTTCCTATTTTTTTCATCACAGCAATCCAGGGAGCTGGATATTCTAATTATTTTTATTTTATTACTAGTGGCCCAGTGCACGAAATTCATGCATTGGGGGGGGGGGGGAGAGGTGTCCCTCAGCCTGGCCTCCACCCTCTCCAATCTGGAATCCCTCTCACAATCCGGGACTGCTGGTTCCTAACCACTCACCTGCCTGCCTGCCTGATTTCCCCTAACCACTCGGCCTGCTGGCCTGCTCGCCTCCATCTACCCCCTGCTCCCTCCCCTCCCCGCTGGCCTGATCACCCCCAACTGCCTCCCCTCCGCTGGCCTGATCACCATCCCCCCCCCCCCCACCGGCCTGATCACCCACAACTGCCCACACCTGTTGGCCCCTAACCGCCTCTACGTCAGCCCCGCCACCATGGCTTTGTCCAGAACATCAGGAAGGTCTCCTGGAAGGTCTCCCAGTCTAATTAGTATATTACCCTTTTATTAGTATAGATAGAGGCCTGGTGCACGGGTGGGGGCCAGCTGGTTTGCCTTGAAGGGTGTCCTGGATCAGGGTGGGGTTCCCTTGGGGGGCAGGGTGGCCTGGGTAAGGGGCCTGCAGTGGTTTGCAGGCTGGCCACGTCCCCATTGGGATGGGGATCCTCACTGGGGGATGTGGCCAAACTGGGTGATGGGCTGAGGGCTGTTTTCAAGCTGGCCACACCCCCTTCAGGGTGGGGGTCCCCACTGGGGTGATTGGCCAGCCTGGGTGAGGGGCTGATGGCTGTTTGCAGGCTGGCCATGCCCCCCAGCGGTGACCCTCACCCCATGGGGGGCATGGCCAGCCTGGGTAA
Source organism: Myotis nattereri (assembly GCF_964212035.1). Lineage (NCBI taxonomy): Eukaryota > Metazoa > Chordata > Mammalia > Chiroptera > Vespertilionidae > Myotis > Myotis nattereri. The sequence continues at coordinate 40,399,995 of NC_138083.1, read as the reverse complement.
GGGGCTGAGGGCTGTTTTCAGGCCCCTCCCTCGGCAGCCGGCCCAGGCGACCCAAGCCTCCCACTCGCTCCTGCCTGCTCCGTGGCCACCGCCCACAGGCCCTTCTTTGGCAACTGGCCCAGGTGGGTGGGAAGCTTGGCTTCCTCCATCGCTGGGGATGACCCAAGCCTCCCACCCATCCCGGCTAACTCCATGGCTGCCTCCATCTTTGTCACATTAATTTGCATATTCCCTCCTGATTGGCTATGGGTCATTGCAGAGGTATGGTCAATTTAAATATTTGTTAATTATTAGTGTAGATCAGGGATCCTCAAACTACGGCCCACGGGCCACATGCAAATACAAATATTGTATTTGTTCCCGTTTTGTTTTTTTACTTCAAAATAAGATATGTGCAGTGTGCATAGGAATTTGTTCATAGTTTTTTTTTAAAACTATAGTTCGGCCCACCAATAGTCTGAGGGACAGTGAACTGGCCCCCTGTTTAAAAAGTTTGAGGACCCCTAGTGTAAATATTATTGTTCCCACATAATATATGATTAAATTAGAGTCTCGGGGACATGACCTTTTCCAATGTCAGATAAACCATTGTCAACAAACATCATGTGGAATTATTTACTAGAAATTGAAATAAAGGAAAAACCTGACTTCATTACAGTGGACCTCAAATATTTTCATTCCTGCCTTGTTACTATCCCTCATAGCCTTAAGAGATTCTCACTAAATTCAACCATACTCAATTCCCAGAAACGTGAGGTAAGGCTGTTGAAGTCTCCACTCTCTAATGCAATAGCCACTCACCATTTGAGCACTTGAAATATGGCTTATTTCCAGGACACAGCACAGATTTTGAAGAGGTAACTATCTCATCAATATTTTTTATATGGATTACATGTTGAAATTATAATATTTTTGATATATTGAGTTAAATAAAATATATTATCCACTATTTTTATCTGTTTATTTTTACTTTTTTGTAGGTGGTTCCTAGAAATTTTTTAATAATTAAATATTTCATTATATTTTTATTGGATGGCACTGATCTGAAAATCCTACTGAGAAAAGCAATGCTATACCTTTTATTACAATTTAGAAAATAATGAACTTGTATTTTAATCATCGTGCTATCTAGCTTCAGGTTTGCAGCAAGGTGGAAAGCTTAAGGTAGGATGCCCCTGGGAGAACCTTCAGGGATATAAGAAGAAAAATGGGCCCAGGCAGGGATAGATGGTGATTAGAAAGAAAAAGGGGTATAGCTGATTGTGAACTCATAGTAGATGGTGGGAAATATTAAAACCAAACTCTAGGATCAATTTTTTTTTAATCCTCACCAGAGATTTTTTTTTTTTTTTTTTGAGAGAGAGAGAGTAGAGGGGAGGAAGTAGGGGGAGAGAGAGAGAAAGAGAAAAACAACGATGTGAGAGAGACACATTGATTAGTTGCCACCCATATATGCCCCTGGGCCTGCAACCCAGGTATGTGCCCTTGACTGGGAATCAAACCCACGACCCTTCCTGGGCCAATGCTATAACCACTGGGAAAAACATCCCAGGGCTAGGATAAATTTTTTAAGTCAGTTCTGGAATGCTTCAGGGTACAGTGCCAGTGTTTTGTTACATCAGTCTCCAGTGGATGTTTGTGGCAGTCGTAAAAGAGGAATTGTCTTGGCCTAGTCAAGGACTTGTCTGTGTTGACTTTGACTAAGGCAAGATTTGAGGCAGCAGCTGCTGTTTTTGACTCTGTGGGTTACAACTGTGATCTCCTCAAAGGCTTTGCCTTGTGCTAGCTAGACTCTTGTATACCCCAGTCCTCACTCTCCTGCTTTTAGTTTTCACTCACATCGTTTGGGTTCGTGTGAGTGTCAGTGAATCTTGAAAGCCTTTCTTGGGCCCACTGCACTAACTCTTCACAGGTCAGGTAGATGCTTGGGTCCCATTCTGCTTGCATAATTGCTACATTCTAGGACTTGAGAGGTATTGCTCAGTTCTCCAGCTCATGTAAAGTACAGTTGAAATTGCAAAGCACAACAAACGTCACAAAAGGCGGAACCAAGGGTTGCAGTACAATCTGCTCTCCCAGACAGGCTCTTTCCTCTGGAATGCCTCTTGCTGCCATGCTAACTAACCAGCTCCCTTAGTGTAATCTTTCTATCTTGATGGATGTCTTCTTGTTGTAGCTGTTAAGGAGTCGATATACAGTATCTTCTTGTTACCTGGTATAACCTTCTGATTTTGGAATCAATGGAAAAACAGACCCAGGAGTCAGATAGATGGTGACAGAATGTGGCTTTAGAATAGAAGCCCAGAAGTCTCTCTAATGCTTTATCCCTGAATGAGAGAGACACTTACCCAGTCACCAGGAAAGCTGGACAGCGAAGGCCTACTCCAAGAATATGCATGAATGAGTACACTAGAGCCATGGTTGGCAAACTGTGCCTCGCGAGCCACATGCGGCTCTTTGGCCCCTTGAGTGTGGCTCTTCCACAAAATACCAACTTCTGTGCATGGGCCATGAAATTTCCATCGCACTGTACGTGCACACCCGCACGTGGTATTTTGTGGAAGTGCCACACTCAAGGGGCCAAAGGAGCCGCATGTGGCTCGTGAGCTGCGGTTTGCCAAGCCGCAGTTTGCCGACCACTGCCTAGAGTACAAACGTCCTGTATCTCCCAAAGAAAGAGAATCCAACAAGACACTGAGCTGAGCATGCTCAGTGATGCCAACCAAACTCTAATCCAATAAGCCTGCAGGAGTGAGGTGTGGGGAGAAAGGCAAGTTACTGTAGCAGACATCCCTCAGCATAAAAACATCAGGCCAAGAAAGGGGATTTCCCTGCCTCCCCCCAACATGAATGTATTTATCTGCTTACCATCAAAGATTTTATTTTATTTTATTTATTTATTTTTTAAAAAATATATTTTATTGATTTTTTACAGAGAGGGAGGGAGAGAGATAGAGAGTTAGAAACATCGATGAGAGAGGAACATCGATCAGCTGCCTCCTGCACATCTCCCACTGGGGATGTGCCCGCAACCCAGGTACATGCCCTTGACCGGAATTGAACCTGGGACCTTTCAGTCCGCAAGCCAACGCTCTATCCATCGAGCCAAACCGGTTTCGGCCATCAAAGATTTTATAAACACACTTTTATAAACACATTTTTAGTACATGGCATATAAACCTGTAGAATATATTTTCCTTGATGCAAGACCTGTTCATTTATTCCAGAAATACTTGATCAGTACCTGTTATACACTAGGACACTGTCCTAGGTGCTAATAGATAAAGAAACACAGAAATCCTGTCTTCATGATGCTTATACTGTAGCAGGGAAGACTGAAAATAATAATTAACCATTTAATTAAAACATATGGCACTGAGAATGCTGGTAAGTGCTATCGAGAAAAAGTGAACGAGGGTGAGCATAGAAGTTGTACTATCAAATAGAGCGATTAGTGAAGTCTCCCTGTGAGGGTGCCATTAGAGCAGTGATGGCAAACCTACGACACGCGTGTCAGAGGTGACACGCGAACTCATTTTTTTGATTGATTTTTGTTTGTTAAATGGCATTTAAATATATAAAATAAATATCAAAAATATAAGTCTTTGTTTTACTATGGTTGCAAATATCAAAAAATTTCTATATGTAACACGGCATCAGAGTTAAGTTAGGGTTTTTCAAAATGCTGACACGCCGAGCTCAAAAGGTTCGCCATCACTGCATTAGAATAAGGGCCCGATGGAGAGAAGAGAGTGAGCCTGTGGATATCTGGAGGAAAGTGCTCCATGCAGAGAAAACAGCAAATGCAAAGGCCCTACAGACAGATGCCTCATAGGCTGGAGGAAAAGCAAAGGCTAGAGTGGCTGAAACGGAATGAGTGAGGCAAGTTCACATATAATCTCTGCCTTCAAAGTTAATTCATGGTCCTGGCATGTTATTCCTGCCTTTTCTGCTTGTGTTTTAAAGTTCAGACCCTCTTAACAGTTCTAGTATAGCTGTTGGGTTCCTAGCTACAACTTTTCCCATACTACTCACAATCTACACAGTTTTGAAGGCAAATTCAAAATTTATGCAGTTTTGAACTTGCCTTCCTTTCCTCAAATCTTGAAAACTTCTGGAGGGCAGAGTGTTTCTCTGAGTCACCAAGTACCTAGCATATGCCTTTCAGAAGGCAATGTCTCAATATGTTTGGTGAATGATTCTCCTAGACCAGTGATGGCGAACCTTTTGAGCTCGACATGTCAGCATTTTGAAAAACCCTAACTTAACTCTGGTGCCATGTCACATATAGAAATGTTTTGATATTTGCAACCATAGTAAAACAAAGATTTATATTTTGATATTTATTTTATATATTTAAATGCCATTTAACAAAGAAAAATCAACCAAAAAAAAGAGTTTGCGTGTCACCTCTGACACGTGTGTCATAGGTTCGCCATCACTGTCCAAGACTGTTGCTTCAAAGACTTTGATGAAAATCCTGCCTCCAGACTTCTCTTCAATACTGAGTATGGGTTTTCCCAGCAGCAGTGGTTTCCTTTAAAGCACAAGGCTGACCAGTGGCATATTTAGTCCATTCGTAGCACAGCACAAACCCACCCTTTTGCGATTTAGTAGCTGGCATCTGTATACATTAATGTTGCACTTTTTACATTAATGTCTCACTTCCTACACCCATCCCCCATTGGCTTCAGGCTATTTATTGAGGGTGTTTTAGTATCTCATTCAATCAAATAGACCCCTGCCCTCTGGAGCTTATATTATAAAGGATAACATCTTTAAGGTGGGACATTGGCTTAGTTGTCTTTATTTTCACAGCCCATAGCACAGAGCTTTCTTTGCCTAACATGCTCTATAAAAATATGCAAATCTGAAGACAAGTCACAAAGCAGAATTTTGTCGATCCAAAAAAAATGTACTCCTCTCTTTATCTCTAAATGGCTCAAACAGACTGATCAGATGGAGGAGAGTATTTAACTCAATGTCTCTCTCTAAAACATGCTCAAGGGCCATGTATTTCCAAGGAGGGACTTCTACCGATGATAACTAAAACTCTATATTGTAAAAACCTGGTGGCAAGGTGTTAGAGATCAGATTGTCTCCTTGCATTGAAAATCTCTAAAACCAGTGAGGGCAGGAGTCTAAGATGGTTGACAGGTTTCAGGCTTATGTGGAAAGTGATTTAACGTGACTGTTTAATAAATTGCATTGCTAGTAAGCCATAGGCCAACCCTCCCACCCCCTTAAAATATCAGTATATCAAAACCTTCTATAATGTTATCAGGAGAAGAAGATGGATTTGGGGAATTTTCCTAAAGTGCTTGAATTAATATTATCTTTTCTGTGGTCTAAAAAATTTTGCTAACAGCCCTGCTGATTTTCTATTAAGGGTCCAGAGAGATGGAGTGTGTGCTTTCATTCGCGGATCAACAGTGAAGAAGACAGATTTGTAGTTTTTATCAGTATTAGCAGGGCTAAGCACATTTGTTCACAGGTGTTAGGAATTACCACTTGAATGCAAAGCTGGGCAGAAAAATAGTATTTGTCTAGTGAAAACACAACAAGTATACACACAGTCCACACCTTGGACTATAGCATTACACATTCCGTATTGTAAATCACATCAAAATCATTTTTGCATGTTCTTTCCTTGAGTTCATTCCTTAAATTGAATGAGCACATGTTAAATGCACATGATAATCACTATTGATAGGATGTTAGCATCTCCTACCAGCAACAACCTTTTCTTTTATTAATTTGGTCCTGAGATTATGAGATAATCTCTCACAAAACTAGTTTAAAAACTAGAGAATGGAATGTGTGAATAGTGCCATATAAAGTTCTTAAACAGGCCTATGATTAGGACTCAAAGCACCTAATTCCAGAACCTTTGTTTAGTCTCTGGGGGAATAATATCTGCGGGGTTTGTCCTGGTGATCCTTTGGGGACCCAATTTGCTGAAGAAAAGCAGCTTGTGTCAGTGTTAACAGTAGAAATAGTCACTTTTCAAATCCACTGGCCTTGTAACGTGGGAAAAATCACCACTAAACCTATACACAAGAGTTTTCTTATAATTTTCTGGAAAAATTATCATAAAATTCTGTATCAGATTTAATTGATCATGTGACCTATTGACCTTCAAAGAACAACACATTTTTGTCAGATATTTTGTCAGACACTCTTCAACAGTAAAAAATATTTATATTGGTTTACAGGCTTTCCTGAAAGAGGGGAATAGATTCTAGTGTGTCTATGAATTTTTTAAAGAAAATACATTACTTGGAAAATGAATAAAATATAAATTTAAAATTCATCATATTCCCTAACAAAGAAGCTATTTGGCCTAAATAAGACTCTCACCCTTGCCCATTGTACCTGCAGTGCTGTAGATATTGTTGAACATATGGTACATGATGTCACCCACTGTTCTCATTCCCCCTTCCCTCTGAGATGTGCAGACCAGAATCTATCAGCATTTCTAGGGAGGATCATATAATTATATCAATTTACTGAATTTTGATGTGTGAAAAATAAATTAGGTAGCACTTTCCTAGCAATAGGAGTATATGCAAACAATGTTATTGAGTGAACACTATGAATTAATTTAACCTAATTGTTACAGTAGATAAATATTACCTAGTATTTCAATTTTCATCTAGCCACAAGAAGAACAATCATCACTGAATAAATATGATTTTTAATCAGGATCAAGTCTGGGTTATTGGTTTTTTCTAGTTTTTTTTTTCCCTTAGGAAATATTTACCCTGCTTAAGTTATAAATATTATGTGTTGTTTGGAGTGAAGATTTTACACAGTCACCTCAGACCTATGCAGCTTAAAATTTTTAATAACTAAAAAGGGAGAGAGACTGGAATCTCAATTGTTTTCTTCCAGGATGAGCCTGCTGCCCGTGCCAACTGACCTACCTCTGTGACATGCCCTTTGTGGATTCATCAGCCTTCACCCCCATCGCCCTTCCTACTTCCTCCCAGGCCCCCTGGCTCCTGCTAGAAGAGTCCCAGCACTTAGTAGGCTATCCCAGAATGGTAGCCATTGTAATCACACCCTACTGTCCAGGGTGTTGAGATGGGGCTCCCTATAAATGAGGTCACTGCAGGTCCTTTGTAGAAGTTGGTTTTTCATCTATGGGTTCCTGGAGATAGTGGGATTTCCCTGATCTCTTTCCCCAGGAAGATCATGCCATGCAATGTCCCCTGCCGCTCTGCTCCCCTTCCCAAATCCCTGCATTTTTCACCCTGCTGAGTCGGGGTGGGCAACACTCTGAAAGCAAAGACGCTCTTTGTCCTGCTCTTAAAATCTGGACCATTGCCAGCTCCAAGCAGGCTCCTAGCATGCCTTTCTTAACCCTTCATTAACCTACTATCAGAAAACTCAGCAAGGCTCATCTCGCCCACTCAGAGGAAGAAAAAAGAGGAAGGTGAGGAAAGGAAGGAAATTTGCCCCCACCCTAACTGAAGGCTTCCCAGTATATGACCCTGACACAGAGTAAAGCTATGATCTCTGAGAATTCTGGGGTGGGGTTAGAATCATGGCAGGAAAAGGGAAGAATCGGCTTGAAATAAATTGATGAGTTGGCAGAATTAAATCCTTCCCTTAATAATTATGTGCAGAATTTTTCTATCTAGTGCTTTTTAGAAAACTATTGTTAACAGACAGCAAAAATAGTAATTATCCAGTCACTCAATGAAAATGTGTCCACTGCCTGCCCTGTGCAAAGACCTGAACTACTTGTGTGATTCCTCCTGTGTTGGCAGACGCAGGAGGAATCACACAAGGAGTCCACCCTTTGGCAACTGAAGGTTCCCAATGACATGACATTCCATTCTGTGGAGCTCCAATGACATGACATTGACACCAGGAACATCCGTCATGACAATTTGAACTTCTGAATGATGCGCAGTCTAAGAAGACCATACAGCTGTGCAACCCAGGAGGGAAAGAAATTGCTTTCTACTTGGGAGGGATTATTTCCTATTCTGTGCTTTGCGGTGAACTGGCCTCATGACTTATGTTCTTGGTGATGTTTTGTTTGTCTTTTGGTTGTAGGTATGTTTACCTATTCTCCTTTCCAAAATGGCTTGACCAGCAGCAGGAGTGCAGCCTGTGGTTATGAAATGGAATAATCTAAATTAGTAAAGTATTGACAATAGTGAATAGTTAGTACCTCCGTATTCCATCAGTTATAACTATTTTAATAGTCCCCCTTAGAAATATGTAAAGAAATATGTTCTGGGATTGATACTACATTATAATATATTTTAGATCCTGCAGCACTCTCAAAAACAGCATGAGGTAAATAATTAATAATAATAGTAATACCAAATGTAATCCTTACGTAACCATTCATAACTTACAAAGTCCGTGTGAATACATTATCTCTTTATAACAACTCCGTAAAGTAAATAAAATGATCCTGATTTTTAAAGATGGAGAAACTGTGGTTCCAAGAAATTCAGAAGTTTGTCTAGAGCGATGATTCTCAATCAGGGTGACTTTATTCTCCAGGGAACATTTGGGAATGTCTGGAGACCTTTTGGTTGCTACATCTTGGGGGCTGGGGAAGGAGACTGCTACTGGCATTTGATGGATAGAGACCAGAGATGATGCTACTAAACATCCTACAATGCACAGGACAGCCTTTCACATCAAAGAATTATCCAGACCAAAACATAAAAAGTACTCAGGTTAGGAAAACTTGGTCTAGGATCACACAGTTGGTAAGAATTGAATCCAGGTTTATTATTCTTAGTCCAGTCTTTTTTCTGTTACCTAAAAGTGGAAAGTTTTCCTCTTAAATTAAATAGGGAAGCACAGCCTATAACATTTATTCCTGAGCTCCTAGAAAGAGTGCAAAGTATACCTTTGCTAGACCAGGAAATGATGCTATGGTATAAAATTACTGCCAGTGACAATGGAAAAGCGTTCAGCATAATCTCCACCCCTTCCCTCCTAGGCCTACCTTCCCAACTTTATGGAGCTCTGTATCTGCAATTACATTTTGTTGATAAAACTTCACTGTGTTTTTTCAATTCTCAGACTTAGACAATACCTAGAACCATGCAGGAGAGATGAAAGGCAGGAGTAAATGATTGATTAACATGTGTGTGAGTTCTCAATTATCGATGGTAATGGCCCATGGATATAACATAGATTTGCCAAAGCCGCTGATAAACCAAAAGGCATTTTTATTGAGATTTGGAATCAAAACATTTTTTTAAGGAGAGTCATCTATCTAATAATCACTTTAATGTTGAGGTAAGCTACCATAGCAGTTATTTTTAATTCCCTAAATACATATCACTATGAGGCAGGAGAGGCATCCAAGAATGTGCTAGTCAGCAGGGGTTGCCAACAAAGATTAAAAACTGGAACAGTAACAGGATGGCTAAAAAAGCTGTGATGGAGGCACAGCGAAGCCAGGCACAGTAGAGTTAAGTCCATGCATCCCAGGGGCACACGGCCTGTGTTCCGTCTGGCTCTGCCTACCTAACTTTATGATCGTGAGCAGGTTACTTAATTTCTCTGTACCTCAGTTTACTCAACTATAAAATGGGAGTGTACATAGTACCTACCTCATAAGGTAGTCCTGAGAACTAAATGTATTTAAAAATAATAAGTATAATAGTGCTATATATTTTCTAGATTATGCATGTGTTAACTCAAATCAAGTGAACTTATGTATAGTGATGTGAAAACATGGCATGAAATATTGTTGAATGAAAATATAGAAGAAAAGAAATTCAGAGAGCAATAATTATAACACTGACCCATTTATATTTAACCTCCCCTGTCCCCCCAATGACTAATATGTGAGTTATAGGTTACATGGTGAGGAAGAACTTGAACTTTTTGTTTTTCAATTTGGAGAGATTATCATCCACTTCTTTAAAAATATTTATATATTTTTAAATTGACTTTTATCGAGAGAGGAAGGGAGAAAGAGAGAGAGAGAGAGAGAGAGAGAGAGAGAGAGAGAGAGAGAGAGAAACATTGATTGATTGCCTCCTATAGTGCACTCCTAGTGATTATTAACCCACAACCTGGGTATGGGCAATCAGACCCACAACCTTTTGGTGTACTAGGTGATGCTCCAATGAACTGAGCCACAGGCCAGGGCTGTAATCCACTTCTTGACTCAGGAGTAGGTGGGCACAGAAGGACACTTTGAAGCAAATTTCCTTTTACTTTTCTCAGTAATGAAATATAAGACCACCAGGCCTGTTTGGCACCAGGGAAGGGTATAGAAGAATCTAAGTTCCATCAAAGGTCACTTCTCCCAAGAAGCCTTGGTAAGCACAGCTGGGAAGAGGTGGGCAAACTGAATGGGATTCAGCGAGTCCTCTGAGAGGACGGGGACCTTACTGTCTTCTTCCTTTCTCAGAGTAACATGGTGAGAGCCTCTCTGTTTGCTGTGCTATCATGGTCGTGTCTGAGCTCTGTCAGCAGGAATATACACCCATGGTCCCAGAGAGGGATGTTACCCAAGGGAAGAGAAGCCTAGCTGGGTGGCAAAGCCTAGAGTGTGACCTAAGAGTATATGGGGATGGCCACTTCTGGCCCTGGTGTAGTGGGTCAGAAATCCATTTGGACCAGTTTCTTTGGCCCAAAGTCACACATGTGAGTATGGACAAAAATGGGTAATATTGGAGCCCACGTGTAAGGCAGGATTGTGTTTGCTTTAGGGATTCTATCAGCAAGAACATCAGACTGCACAGGACCAGCTATCATAGTGACACCAGGGAAGTCACAGAAATCCCAGCAGGAAAGAATTCGGCTGCCAGTTCTCTCTACTTCTGATTTTTGGCTGTGGAGTTAGGAAGCATGTGCACAATCACCGTGCCTGAGCCAAAGCAGCTGACTCCAACACAGCATTTCATGGGTACCTGTCCCTCCCAAATTTGCTGAAGCAGAACCTCTGGGATTGGAGCTCCGGAGTAGGAATTTTAACAAGCTCCCCAGATTACTGTGATGCCGATGAAAGTTTACAAAGCACTAATTAGTCAAGGCAGAAGTCAACAGTCTCCTAGGTTTCTTGCAGTGGTGAAAGTACAGTCAATGAGAACACTCAAAAGAGCAACTTCGATGAAGCCACAAATTACCCCATGCAAAGGGAGTATTGATAGTGGACTGTGATCTGGAAATCCATCAGTGCAATCTAAAGGTTTCAAAGCAGAACGATGAAGATCCCAAACAATTCATATGAAAAGAGAGCAGCCACAGAAGTAGCTAAAATATAGAAGAAGTGAGAGAAGTGCAATAGCTTCATTATTCTCCATATTGCTCCCTAAATGATCTTCTCAGGCATATATGATCACTGCCGCTGTGTGCATGTTTCTAATGGTTCCTTGTAGCAGGAATAAAGGTCAGTGGGTCCAAATTTTCCAACTGAGTTTTAACACTTTAATCCTTGAGTTCCTCTTGTGAACCCTAACAAGATCTGGCCTTCAAGTTTTGCCAGAGTTAGTGCTTCGGCCGAGAACATCCTTCTCTCTCTACCAGCTTATGCTGATATTCCTTCTCTTTCCAGATAAAGCTCCAGCCTGATCTCATCTAAGAAGCCTTCTTAGATTTCTCCTGCTGATAATTACTCATTGTGCTGTAGTCTTATGACTTGATTTTACCTCTTGATAGCTCTCCGATCAGTCTGTCAGGAGTCAGGTGATGTATGTATGTCTGGCCTACCCACTAGGGTATAAATGCTGGGAGCTCAGGGGTCCTGTTTCTTCTCCTTGACTTCCTCACCATACCTTGCCTAGTGCTTTTCATGGACAAACGGCTCAATAAAGCTATGGCATATGACTAGTTGACTAGAGATGAAATTTCCTTTAGAGAAGGAGGTGGAGTAAAAGTTGGAGAGGTAATTGGGGGCTGGGATGGGGTAACCAACAGCTTTAAAAAATTTTTAATAACCAAGTATATTAAGTTCAGTCAGTTTTATTTCACTTTGGAATACATGAAAGGTTCTTGAGCTGTTTTCCAAGATTCCTTCTATCCTTTCTAACATTGTACATCTATTTTAAAACATTTTTCTTTTTATTCATCTCCTTTTTTTTGGTGGGGGATGTCTGTTGGTTTTGAAATAGTATGAAGTTTGAGAAGAGAAGAAATAGAATGAGAAAGTGACTAGCTTTCTTTTCTCTTCTCTGTTACGACCCCAGAATATGCTTCATGAAAACCCTTGCTAGCAAAGCAATGAAGTTCATTGACTAAAGCAGAGGCCTTAAATATTTCTGTGGTAACTTCGTACATACATACTATACTACTTATATACACCTCAAACAGGCTTTAGTAAAACAGCCCTTACTCTTAATTTGTGCAATGCAAGTTGGTATTTTCTATGTTACTCTATTTTATTCCAAATAAACAAGAAGTGGACCACAACCCAGTGAATCAATTCCATGACCATAAAGAGTTGAGACCTGCAATTTGAAAAATGTAACACTTAAGAATTTATATCATAATTGCTAGGTTGCAATAATTGGCTGAGCACTCTGCCAGGTTCTTTTGCTAATACTCTTCTATTCATTCTATGACAAATTATTATACTCATTTTATGGATGAGGGTAGAGCCAATTGCCCAAGATCACATACCTACTACATGGCTGAGCTGAGACTTAACACAGGTAGACCAGGCTTCTGCTCACAGCTCAGTGACACATGCCAACTGCAGCAAAGCTCTGAATATGTTGAAGTTTTAACCTGGCAACATTCGGGGAGCATGAGACCACCAGGGTACAAAGTGCTCTATACACAACATCTTCATTTCTTCTCTGGAACTTTATTCCCGCCTTATTCTCCCAACTCATAAGTCCCTAAGAAATGGCAAACCCTTACAATAGAACACTCAAACTGTAACAGAGAATCCAGTTTTATGACTAGAAGGAAACCTTCTAGAAGGCTGGCACTAAAACTTTTGAGTCTTGTTTAAATGAACAGAATTCCATACACATTCAGGATGAGTTTTTACTTTTTCACTTTTCCTTTTCAAAAAATCCCCTAAACTTCTAAAAGTAAATAAAAATTCCGCTTTGTTATGTGCCTAGGTCCAATAGGAAGGTTTGTTATTTTAAACACCAATCTGTTGTCATATAACTTTATTTCCAAAGTTGCTTGATTTTCTGGGTCATTGTTGGAGGAATAACTCAGTCCCATAAACAGTCCGTTAGATGCCAAGCAGTGTGCCAAGTCATACAAAGACCTGCCCCTCACCTTTATAACGGGAACATGTGCTAAAACAGAACATGACACAACATGACTCCATGCACACATAGAGTACAAGGTGCAGAGGTAAGACAGTGGATTGAATCATAACTCCAGGAAAGCAAGAATTTTTACTTTATTTTTAGATGTTTGGAGACAAGAGGGAAAAAAAATAAAACTGACAATCTTTCAGTTTTAGTGTCCACAGAGTTTTGTTAATTTAAGAAGACAAAAGATTTAATGCCAGCCTTCTAGAAGGTTCCCTTCTCATCATAAAACTTTCGCTGTTATAGTTTGAGTATTCTAAGGGTTTCGTACTTCTTTTTGAGGGACTTGCAAATTGGGAAAATAGGGCAAGAACAGAGTTCTAGAGAAGAAATGAAGATATTGTATAAGAGCACGTTGTACCCTGGTGATCTCATGCTCCCTGTGTGTTGCAAGGTTAAACGTTTAACATATGCAGTTCTTTACCATAGTTGGCTGTGACCTAAAGCCATGGCACATGTCACTGAGCTGTGAGCGGAAGCCTGGTCTGCCTGTGTTTAAGTGTCAGCTCAGTCATGTTGTTGGTATGTGATCTCAGGAAATTTGTTGTGCTCCAAGCCTCAATTTCCTCATCCATAAAATTATATCATAGTGAAGCAATACACTGACAGCATCTTTTATTGTATCATTATAATGACAAGGCTGCACCCATAGTTTGGTAAATTAAGGCAATTATCCTTGTTCTATTTTTAGTGTCGAGGATTCAGGTGATAAGGGGCCAGTGGCCTGTTGAGACTCAAACTGAATATTCACCAGCACTATTTACCAACAAGGAAACCAAGCTAAAATGAAACCTTAAGAGAAACTAATTTGAAAAGTTATAAAAGCTATACTCTTCAGTGGAAGTGTGAATCTTGAGGATAAAGACAAGTCCTTCATTCACTTATTTAACAAATAGTTATAGAATATCTAGTATGTGCCAGGCACTGCATTAGGTGCGTGTACATAGGGTAGATTCATGTGGTCCCTGCATTAGATAATATATACTCCAATGTGTGAGACAGGCAATAAAAATCAAATACTATATATTAACAAAAGTATCTCAATTGGGAAAGGTGCAACTAAGAATATAAAGCTAGTAGTGAGGCAGAGAATATTAAAATGGGTGCTTACTTTAGACAGAATGGTTGAGAAGGTCTCTAGGAGGAGGTGATGTTTAAGCTTAGAAGGATGACAAGGAGACAGCCATGTGAACAGCCAAGGAAAGAATCATGGGAACAGCCAATGCAAAGGCCCTGCGGTATGTGGAACTTTTTGTGAATTGAAGCTCTGGACTTCTTTCACACACACACTGACTGGATGCCTCCCCTTCCATGCTTCCAGCTGCTTTTCTGACGCAGTGTAACAGTATGTGTGAGGCTTGCATTTGGGTCCTGGATGGCTGTGCCCTTTTATATATATCAACTTAAAAGCATGCTGGGATAGCCCTCTTTTCCACACATCTTCCCAGCCTGTATCTTACTCAATGTGACTTTCCCATTCAATCAAGACTGCCCTTGACATTTATATCATTTTGCTCTGTTTGCCTACATTTTTTGCTCAGGTCTTGAGAGATTAGCTGCCAACACAAGGTAGACACTCAAAATATATTTGTTGAATTTTGGGATGAATTTCTAAAAGATCATCAAAGATCTTATTTTTTGTGTTTATGGTTTTATCTGCTTATTTATTTTAACATGGGCAGGCTTGGGGGAGAGCAAACGGAATGAAATTTGAAGGAGAATTGTATGGCATTCTGGAATGTCACTGAGTGACTGGAAGGCTACTTCTGGCTGTGTAACTCATTAGTGACATGACCTTGGACAAGACATCCCACTTGAGCCTTGACATCTTCAACTAAAATGAAGGGTTTGGTCCAAGTACCCTGCAATGTCTGTTCTTTGCTGTGACTCACTGGGTTTCAATATTTGCCACTCCTCCCACACTCCCATGAAAGAATTGTTGTCTTTAGGCATCAACTTACTTTATGTGAGAATGTTACCTTACATTTGGTAGGACTTCGTCATTTTCAGAGCCCTCATCTCCACTATCTCATTTGATTTTAACCAGCCACATAGAGTATTGAAGATATTAATTATTCTATATCTCACAAAATGTTAAACTTGCCTAAGGCCATAATGCAGTACAAAAGGGAATGACACTTGTATATCCTGACTATGTGTGGCACACTTAATTGGATAGAATCTCTTCAATCTAGAAGTGGAACAAATTTTTTAACCACTTGAGTAGTGGTAACTACTTTTTTTTTTTTTAATATTATGGACTGTTTTTGAAATGCTGAAATCCAAAGCATCTTTTTTCCCCCCCCAGTTAAACACTTGACTAGAAGTTGTGAGGGTCAGAAAAATACTCAAGTTAACTCAGTTAGAAAAGGGCAGCATAGCAGGAATCAACTATCATATGGACAGGAGGCAAGGTGGTCTTCTTAATAATTGAAAAAGTATCCCAAGGTTGCAGGATATACCAAGGCTGCAGGTTCAATCCTTGGTCAGGGCATACATAAGAAGCAACCAATGAATGCATAATAAGTGGAACAACAAAATGATGTTTGCTTTTCTCCCTTTCTCTCTCTCTAAAAAAGTCAATAACTAATAAAAAAAATTTTTTTAAAGGAAAAAGTATCCCTAAGCATTTCTTCCTAGGACTGAATTGTCCGGGAACTTCCAAAACCATTCTGTTTTATCTGAAGAGCAGTGTCCTCTGCTTACTCTTGGTTCTTGTTCCCGCATAACCATGGGTCTCACCTGGATTGGCTTCCTGGCACTAGCTCTGGCCAGCTGACCCCAACATGTCAGATCCATCACTTACCATAGACTCTTATTTATTTGTATTTTTAAAAATATATTTTTATTGATTTCAGAGAGGAAGGGAGGGGGAGAGACAGAAACAACAATGATGAGGATCATTGATCGGCTGCCTCCAGACACCCCACACTGGGGACAGAGCCTGCAACCCGGGCATGTTCCCTGGCCAGGAATCCAACCGTGACCTCCTGGTTCATAGGTCAATGCTCAACTATTGAGCCACACCAGCCGGGCAAGACTCTTTTAGTTCCTGTGGTTCAATCAGCTGTAGCTGGTGGGGCTCGGACTCGTATGGCACTCACATCAAGTTCTACCTCTATATCAGGATTTATGGAGAGGTTTCTAGGGAAGGTCGATGGAGCAGGAATCCCAACACATGTCTATTACATTTTCCTCTATAAAGTTTCACATAATTCTATTGACTTTGTTTCTAGGGCGATTCCCATCTTTATAAGTATACCTATTCTTCTGATAGTTCATTAAAAAAACACCCAAATTTGCTCCTTACTTTAAAATAAGAAACGTAGTTTCATGGTTTTCTGATTGTAGAATGCAGTTAAAAAAAAAAATCACTAGCCATCAATTGGGTGTTTTAGGTCCCAGACCTGATCCTATCATTGATTTCTGGACAGATCATTTATTTCCCCTTGAAATTCAGGAGAAAGGGTGTGTGTTAAAATCTAAAAAGTAGAAGGAATTTTATGGGATTATTTCATCTAGCTCTGCATTTTTCTGTAAAAGACAATGACGTCAAGCCTTAGGTCACAGAGCTGACTAAAGAGGTAGAGCCAGTGGAATATTTCTCCTAAACAAACATTTATGGTCTTTTTATTACATCATCTCAGTAGAGCCTGTAGAGGCTTATGCTGAGAAACAGAGATAATACTTTTGATTGATAATGCAGCATAAAGTAGTGTCTAAATGTAAAAATGTTATTTTAAGATGAGAACATGGAAAGAAACCAGAACACAGGAATCTTCCCAATGTGTCAACAGACAGGAAACAAAGTATAAATGCCCTAATTCTTGTTCCCTAAAAACTTACATATAAACAAAAGATCTTGAAAATTAATCTTCCACAAAACTATATCAGAAAATAGAGATTAGGACATTCCTGCTGCCAGACATTATAAGGATATAGTTGGATGTTGACTCTGATCATAGATGGCTTGGCTTCAAAGGTGGGCTCTATTAATATAAAGTTGTATAATTTAGGTGTTTTTTTTAATCACTTATTAAACTGCTCTGGATTAAGCTACTCAACAGTATGTGAACAAAAGGTCGCTGCCACCAATTTAATGCCAACAGGTGTCCAATCTAGGGTGCAGAAAGAAAAGAAACTATTCAAAAGTTCTGTTTCCAAACTGGGAAAGCAGCCTCAGGAGGAAACCAAAAGTGCATTCCATGGAGACAAAGGTAAGTCTACTCTTTATATAGAAAGTCCCACCCTAGTCCCTGATTGGTCCATTTTTAAGCAAATGAGGATTCCAAGTTTGCAACAGTCTGATTGGTCAAAATAACACTGTCCTTTGGTTGGTCAGGATAGCACATTCTGAATGTTCTTTTAGGAGCTGCTCTGATTGGTCAGTAAAGATGCAAATGAGGGTATAACTATCATTCTGATTGGATGGGGCATCTGTCAGCCCATTGGTTGATACAGATACAGGGATCCCTTTATATTAAGGTTGGACTCAGCCTGCAGGAATACAGTGCAGGAAGGAGGCTGTCCCTGAAATGCGTAGTGTGTGAGAGGTCTCTGTCAGCAACTGCTAGAGATTTCGGGCCAAATTAACTGTAAGAAAAACCTCCCCTGAAAATCCGATGGACTAGATTAGAGCTATCAGTTGGTTTAGCAAGGAATTATAGATGGAAAGGAATGATTTTAGTGGTTGCTCCATCTTTAACTTTATTCTTTTCATTCTTAGGAACTCTTAAGGTGGGCATTGTTCTTTGCATTTCACAGACTAGAAAACACACTAGAGACGGTAATTGCTTGGCAAGAACTAGAAGTTGATTCAGTACTGCTTCCCGGTACAAACTTAATCTGAGTCCACAACGCAGTAAATGAAGGTCTTTCCCAAGTGGAGGCTTCCGAGCCCTGCAAAGTCCTCACTTTCCCCGGGGCCCAGAGGGAGAGGTGTGTGGGTGGCGCAGGGGGCGAGGACCCACGTGCCTCTTCAGGCCCAGGAGCTAAAGCGTGGCTCAGGGGACTTTTCCCAGGACGCGCAGGTCTCCCTAAGTCAGGTCGGGTTTCACGTGGCCAGAGCACCGGGCTGGAGGCGTCCCCGTCGGGGAGGCGGGCGCGGCCTCCGTGGAGCCCAGCTCCGGGTGAGCCAGGGGAGCTGACTCCCTTGGAAGTCTGGGTTTCAGTCCTTAATTTAGAAACTCCACTTCTGAGTGAACGGAAGGCCCGGGAAGGGGACCAAGAAGAAGTACGGAGGGACGCGGGGCCGGCTCACGGCCCCGGCCTCGGGAGCCCTTGCATTTCGGCCCGCGGCGCGACGCCCGCCCCCCGGTTCGAGAGGAGGCGTGGCCCGCAGGAGCCGCCATCTTGGGCGCCGCTCTAGGCGCGGTGTTTACCTCTCGATGGTCTCCCGCTCCCGCCCCGCCCTCCCGAGTCATTGTCTGGAGGAGCAGCCGCGGCCGCGGCGCCTTCTCTTTATAAGCCCGCAGTGCCCGGATGTGAATGGATTACAATGTATCTTTCAGGGGAACCTATTATCATCAATGTGACTCCACGGGGGAGTCCATGGTGATGGTGATGAGGAGGAGGAGGAGGATGATGAGACACCTCTAAACTTGGAACAAGTTTAAGACTTGATGAGAGGAGAAGAGAAAAAACCCCACCACCACCAAGATTGGTTTGAGGAAAAATGATAACTATCCTGTATTGATTTTTTTTGTAAACAATAAGAAAAAGTTGTTGGATTTTTTTTTTAATGATTTCTTTTTTGGGGGAGGGGATTTTGTTGCAGTTTTATGGTGGAAAATGCAAAAACCACAGCCAGGTGCATAGTCTTGTATTCTGTGGATATCCCTGGAGCAGGACTGAGTGCCAGTTAAAGTACTTTTTTGGGGGACACACATGTGAGATACTAAGTACTTGCAGAAGATTTTTGTTTCTCTTTTTAAAGTCACTTTCCTTGGAATATTGTGAGCATATTTGTGGCCATTTAAGGTAACGTTACAATTTGCTGTCAGAGTAAACTGTTGTTGAATTTAATTTTTAAAATATCGATCCCAATGTTTTATTAAAACAAAAGGAACCTATTAAATAATTGCCAATGGGAAAAAAAAATGTGTGCATGTTGTGTATGTATTCCCACATATAGCAATAAAGGGTTTTGCAGAATGTGTATTTTAACACGTTACAATTGCGTATGTTGCATATACTGGATAAAGCACGCTTGCAATTCTGAACCGATAGAATTATGAAGCTTAATTTCTATCCTAAAGAAGTGATGTAAAAAAAGTATGTTTTAAGAGCATGCAGGGCCTGTAATGGTAAATGCTGAAATTAAAAACTTACAGTGCTGACGTACGGGGACCTAGCGTGCCTAGGAACTCAAGTGTAAAAACAAAACAACATCCCCCTTCAAAAATTGCCTCTTTTTTTTTTTTTTTTCCCTTTTTGGCAAAGTTTGCAGCTATACTATTTTGTCACTTAAAAGGGAGGGGAAAGAAAGTATGCAATTAAGGCTTCGCCCCCAACGCAAAACTACTGAAATGAGAATCTCCCCAGCAAACGGTGGCTCGGTTTATAGATGGAAAAGAAAAATATCGTTCCTCTTGGCCAAGTCTTTTTGCATCACGTGTATTTGCAGCCTAGTGTAAACTTGCTTTGCCGTGTGTAGACGTGTGAGTGAGAGGGGACGGGAGTCGGGGAAAGAAAGAAGTGCGGAGACGTAAACTCGAATACATTTCAAAGTGCCTCCGAGGGCAGAAGCGGGCAAAACCCGTACTGTTCAGCCTTCAGATTGTAATTGACGATCTGAGGGGCGATGAGGTGCTCGATGGATTTTCGTTTGTGTTTTTTCGCGAGGCGGGGGAGGTGTTGAGATTTTTTTCTTTTTCCAGCGGGGGGTGGGGGGGGGGTGCATCCCAACCAGCCCGATCCGCGGGAGCCGCGTCTCCCCGGAGCCCCCCCACCCATTTCTTTGCTGAACTTGCAATTCCGTGCGCCTCGGCGTGTTCCCCCTCCCCCCTTCCCTCGTCCCCTCCCCTCCCCGGAGAAGAGAGTTGGTGTTAAGAGTCAGGGATCTTGGCTGTGTGTCTGCGGATCGGTAGTGGCGGCGGCGGCGGCGGCGGCGGGGCAGGAGCAGGAGCGGCGGGGAAGGCGGCGGCGGCGGCCGTGGTTAGACATGAACGCCGCCTCGGCGCCGGCGCTGCACCGGGAGCCCCTTCTCGCGCGCGGGCGGTAGGTACCGGCGCCGGCGGGCTCGGCGGGGCTGCTGCGCCGGGAAGGCGCGGGGCTCGGGCTGGGCGGCCCCGCACGCGGCTCCGCGCCTCCTCCGGTGCCGCGGGCTCCTGGCTCCCGGCGCTCCCAGCAGAGACACCCCTTCCCCTCCCGCGCCTCTTCCCTCCCCCTCGCCGCGGCCCCCCTCCCCGCCGCCCCTCCCCAGCCCTGCCGTTCGGAGGGACGGAGGACTTTGCCAAGGGCCTGACTTTAATTTTTTACCACCCTTTCTTTCACAAATTAGGGTGCTGGACAATTACAGGACCCGACCCTCCACTCTGCTCGCCACCCCCCCCCCCTTCCTCCGACCCTGTCACCCCTCCCCCTTTGGACGTGTTTTCACTCCAGAGACGCTCATCTTTAATTTCTTTATAGCTACTTTGCAATGCGGGGGGGAGTGGTGTGTGTGAGTGTGTGCGTGCGTGTGTGTGAGTGTGTGCGAGGGGGTGGGATGGAGGGTGGGGGGAAAGTTGAGACCGGATCGCTCTCAGTAGTTTCTCTTTTCTCTATGATCCATTCATTTCTCGCTCTACCTCCTGTTGCATAAAATGATGCGCTGAAGAGCGGCTCTTTTTTTTTTTTACTTCCCGGATTTGGTTTTATAGTGGATGTTACCAGTTTTGATCGTCTCTTTGGAGATACAGTATCAATATCGCTTTTTTTTTTTTTTTTTTTGCTATTGCTGCCTATTCCATCTTTAAAAAACAAAACAAAACAACTCTCCCATCCCTCCCTCCTTTCCACCTTAGTCCTACCCGCCCCCACATCCTCGCCCCCAACCCCCCCAGTCTCCAAAAATCCGATTGTGTTTTCTCCCAAGGATTGGGACTGGATTTTCTGATTGCGGTTATTTCCATGTTTCTAGGTTTGTGTGATTTTGCTAAAATGCATCACCAACAGCGAATGGCTGCCTTAGGGACGGACAAAGAGCTGAGTGATTTACTGGATTTCAGTGCGGTAAGAAAGAACGGTGGAAACTAACAACAGCTGTGAAAACAAAACAAAACAAAACAAAAAACCCAAACACTGAGCTAGAAACCAATAGTCATCTAAAGGACAGAAATAATTCTTAATTGGCTGAATCCTCAGTAAAATGAAGGTGTTTTTGATAAGTTTCAACTACAATTTTTGGGTGTGATGAAGGATTCAGGCTTTTTTTTTTTTTTTCCCAGAGTCTAATAACTTGCCTTGAATTCCATACCCACAAATCCCCTAGAATAATTGAATCTCACCCCAATGGAAGGGAAAAACAGAAACCCCTAAAATGGCAAGTCACCCCTAAAACTTGGCCTTCTCTGAACCCTGGAAGTACTAATACTTGGAGCACTACTCATTTTATTTATTTACTTATTTTTCCTGGAAATGGAAAAGAGAAAATAGGAGACCCCGTTGTCTCTTAAAGTTTTAAACTGATGATGCTTTGGATTAGCAGGACCTGTAGTTACCTAGTTACTTTTTTCCCCCTGGGATTCTGAATACTCATGTATATATTGAGCGTACATTCTTTAGAACCCTTTATACTGTTTTTTATACATGTCATAGTTATGAGATCAGTACAAAGAAGAACTTACACACTTGTGGAGTTTTATAGCTGTACTTGGTCCTTCTCCATCCCTTTGCTTCCCTTTCCCAGACCAAGCCTCACTCATGTCAGGGGAATTGATTTTCAGTGGCAGATGAGTTTGGTGTAAGATGCATTTGCAAAGCAAAATGAAAAGAATCCACAAAACACATCAATAAAATCCAAACCACTTTCTAAGTGGGGCTCTTTCATGTTGCTGCTGCTCCTGCTGCCGCTGCTGCCCCTGCTCCTGCTGCTGCTGCTGCTGTGCTGCTGCTCTTCTAGACCTTCTTTCGGAGGAATGGCTTTCGGAAGTTTTGCCAGGAAACATAGCTCTAGCAGCTTCGTAGCCCCCTTTCTGCTTGCTGCACTTTCTCCATTCGTTCCTTTGCTTTTTGCAGGCTCTGACCCAGGGAAGGTGCGCATTGTCCACTAGATACGTGGAAGAAGAGGGAAACCAATTAGGGTCGAAATAAATGCTGGAGAGAAGAGGGAGTGAAAGAGAGAGAGTGAGAGTGAGTGTGTGAGTGTGTGTGTGTGTGTGTGAGAGAGAGAGAGAGAGAGAGAGAGAGAGAGAGAGAGAGAGAGGGTGTCTTACTTCAAATTGCTCTCATGTTAGAGATGAAATGAGAATTTAGTGCAGGTGGCACTTTTATTTTTATTTGGGTTCACATATAACAAGCAAATCCTATACGGGCTGGAAATGGACATTGCCACGTTTATGGCCAAGGTTTTCATATAAAACAAACAACTTTTTTCTTCTCCTTTGTAAAACTAGTGTTTTCTAGAGAGGCTGCTGCCCTCCAAACTGAATCTTGATAACATTATGGGGACTGTGTTTGTTTAAAATGTGGTAGTACTGCCTAGTACTGGCAATCTAGTGAACCTGAGGAAAAAGAAAGGAGTGGTAATGGGGCCGGAGGGGGTGATTGCCAGTGTTGTGCCTGCTTTAGTTCTAAGTTGGATGGTGATGTGTTTTACTAAGATGAGCCCTTAGCATAAACTCTAAGTTATATAGTGAGAGTATGAGAGATCTTTGATGAACTCTGAAGGAGCAAATGTCTTCTTTTCAACAGTAATATTTCTTTGTTTCTTTTAGATGTTTTCACCTCCTGTGAGCAGTGGGAAAAATGGACCAACTTCTTTGGCGAGTGGACATTTTACTGGCTCAAGTATGTAAATTCTTGTCTTAGTGTGTAGTTAAATATTCTTTGCTGTTTATTCACTCATTGTATATTTTTGGCTCTGTTGAAGTGTTCTGAAAAAGTCATTGAAATTTTAGCCTGTAATGATATGGTTATTTCATTATCCATCAGTGGTATAACTTACACAAAATGTCATCTTTTGCAAAATTAAAATTAGGCTTTTTTTTTAATCAAGGAAACTGTCTCAGAATTCCATTACTTAATTTAAAAGCAATTTTCTAATACAGTTATAATCAAACATGTGAAGATAAGGCCAATGTTAAAATGAGGGAAATAAATTAATGTTCCCTATTTGGAAATAGAGGGGGAAAATCTAACTTTCATAAAAAGGGAAAGTCCCTTGTAAATAATATCAATTTTATTAGGTTCTATGTATAATTAACCCTTTTAAAGAATGAGTCTGTAATTTTGCAGCTGAATGCTGTGTAGTAAACCATAACTGTAAATAGAAAGCCTCTTGCTAAGCTGAGCTAAATATTAATTCATTTATATTTAAAATATCCTTTCTGATGCTTTAGCTGTTTCTTTCCCCTATGTATCATGTGTGCAATGAATTTTTGCTATATTTAAAGTTGCCAATTGGGAAGAACCTCACATTTTCTAAACTGAAAGGTCTTTGGGTGATGCTTAAAAAAGACGTTAGCGCTATTCACAAAGGAAACTGGGTGCGCATTGATTATCTGGCATCTAAGGAGGAGTTTTAATAGGGGACTCTCTGAAGGTCTCTTATTAAAAGTGCAAACTGAAAATATATTTAGTTAAAATGTATTTGTTATTTTGTCCACTGACTCTCATATCAAAAGGAGGCATACATTGTTGCCTGCTATTCTTTAGGTTCAACGCTTAAATCCATTTCTGCTGGTGAAACAGCTGCAGTGTTTTCGTTCTGGCAGTGGGACATAACAGTACATTAGACAGAGTGCTATTCTTAAGTCAGGCTGGTAAATGTTGACATTTTTTAGCTCAGATGCTAGTGGAATTGTCTGTTAACTATTGAATATAATTTCACATCGCTTAAATTTCATAGCAATGAGAAATCTGTTCACCTTTGTGATTTGTGTAATTGGTATATTTTTATAAAATGAATGGCTTCTACAAGTTGCTCATTTCCAAGTAAGCTACTTCTCCTTCTTCTGGCACTCATAAGTCTAAGGGAATTTTAGACTCTGTAACTTGATTTATAAAATATGAGAGGCCTCCTATAGTTATATTTTATCTTTTGTTTTTTTGGGTCCACTTTGATTAAAGTACTATTCTCCATAGGCTTGTGTTTTACTGCCCTGACCCTGTGAGAGCTGATTGCCTAGTGCTGGCAATCTAATGAACCTGAGGGAAAAGAAAGGAGTGTTAATGGGACTTAATTTTTTTG
The DNA here is from genome assembly GCF_964212035.1 of Myotis nattereri. Classification (NCBI taxonomy): domain Eukaryota; kingdom Metazoa; phylum Chordata; class Mammalia; order Chiroptera; family Vespertilionidae; genus Myotis; species Myotis nattereri. The sequence goes on along the minus strand of NC_138083.1, from coordinate 40,375,335 downwards.
TTTCAATCTTATATCTTGGAGATCTCTGTATTCCTTATACAACTTTGAAGTAAAGGTGAACACAAGTGTCTCTTCTAGACAAATTAATTTTTCATGTTAGACATTCCAAACAGTAGCTAACTTTATCTCTGACAATACTTTTCTTGATCATATTACTTAAGAAAATGTGTATTTACTTTAAATCTAGAAGTAGATTATGTCAGAAAAGTACAGAGATAGGCTGCTTTCAAAGTCAGTGCAAAATACTCTTTTGCACTTTGTGAAAATTGACACATTTGGGGTTTCTTAAGTTATGTCAGTTTAGGTATGGCATCATAAAGTGAGGTGAATCAGAAGCATGAAATTTCTGAGTTCACATATAGATAGAGTCCTTGCTATGATGTTTATTTTAAGTGTTTATAGGGAGTATAGGCTGGACAAATATGAATATGTATTAATACATTTTGGTAAGTGATCATATATTTAAACTTACACAGTTCTTAAAACAACTCTGTGTGTGTGTGTGTGTGTGTGTGTGTGTGTGTGTACACATATACATACGAGCATACATGAACTGAGACAGACTTCATCCTTAGTGTGATGTTATGGTATTTCTGATGAAGATGCTGTGATTATTTCAAGGTGTTGAACTTTAAGTTACATTGTACCACAGGTGTAGTTTTCTGGCCCAAATGTTGACTTGTAAAGGTAAAAATGTGTGGCTCTTTTGTTTGGGGTACTGGATTGAAAATGCAAGGTATTCATCCAGTGCAGTACGATGGTGACTATAATATATGGGGTACAGATTGGAGTGTTGGTTTTTCTCATCTATTCAAGGCATATTTGAACACAGGGCTATTAGTGAAGTAAATGGCTTATATTTCCACTCAATAAGATAAATTATTTATCCACAAAGATAAAGTCTTTTTAAAGCATAACGAATTTAAAAAATCAGGAAAACTGGCCTTTAACTGGAAGGATGAATGAGGTAACTTTGGACAGAGGAAAAATTTTCTAAATTTATTTCAGGTTCATTTCCATTGTCCTGAGTGATCTCAGATGTCACTTTCATGGGTAGCTTTGCAACTTGGGTCCAGGAAAAAACGATCCAAGCTATAAGCAAACTGTTCATATTTGAAAAACCAGCTATAGCTTTTCAGTGAGTCTTGGTCATATTTCATGCTTAAAGTTCCCAGTCGCTTTTGATTTCATTAATGTAGGATGCTCCATCGTGATTTGCAATGTGAGAATGAAAATAAAGTGTGGCCATATTCCCTTTAATCTTTCATTTCACAAACATGGTTTTCCTACCACCTTAAGAAATGGGGAGGCTGCTAGGGAGAATGGAATGTAACCTGAGCTACAGCCTGACATTCCCAGGGAGCATTTTTCACATGAAAGGCTTTTGTCAACCCAGGAAAGGACCAGCAGTTTTTGTTTGATGTTTGCAGGTGTTCAGCAGAGAGCACTAAAACAATTCAGCCATGATAGTTCAGAGCTACGATGACCTTAACTGGGAGATTGGTGGTCTCTGGAATTATTTTTAAGAAATAGTTGTAACCCATATGGTAACTTATACAAAGAGATTTAATATCCGTTATATCATTGATCTTAAAACAAACTAAAAGTATCCACATGCCTGGATAATTGGAAAATTATTCTCATTAAAACGTAGGATGGCAAAGTTACCAAAAGAAAAAAAAATGCTCCTAGAGTCTATAATTTATTGGTTAACAAGGGCTTAATTTTCTGATATAACAAAGATACTGTTTATTTGGTTACTTTGAGTCCTGTATAAGCAAAAGATAAACATGCTAGCTTTAGGATCTTTTTAAAAAGTAGTTTTAAAGTTGGGCCATTAGGATTATCTATACTCCAGAACAACCCTAGTCACATCTGTTACATGTATTTACAGTTAGTCTGTGATGGATACTACATCTTCCTCCCTCAGTTTAAAAGTTGAGCTTTTTCTCCTGTAACTGTTTAGCTTTGCTTAGGTGTTCAGCATTTGTTAAAGATTGCCAAATCAATGGGTGTTTGGACAATTAAGAGCAGTAGTAAAATACACCACATCTCTGGCATGGCATTTTTTAAAGAGGAAAAACATTTCTTGATATTCATACAAGTTAGTTAGCCTTTATCCACATGACACCAAAACAAACCATCAATTTAGTGAATTCAGGGAGGAAAAAACGAATCCAGGGGGTAGTACTGTACCACAGAGAAAATTCAATGGTCAGCATCCTGAATTGATTTCCACTAGTTTGAATTCAAGGTTATGGCATGAAGAAACACTGGCCTCCCCTTAAAAGTGTTTGTTGAGTAGAGTTAAGTGTGTGTGTGTGTGTGTGTGTGTGTGTGTGTGTGTGTTTTAAAACAACCTTACTATTACAGTGCAAGTCAGAATGGTTGCATGTTCTTTTTTTGTAAAGAGCAGAATAATACTAGGTTAATAAGTAAAGTGGTATTAAACCCATTATGTTAGAATCACGGGCTATAGGAGATACAAACTGCTTAGCTTTATACAACCAAAGAAAACTGATGCTCAAGTTAAGGAATTTCTGTGCCTTTATTTGCTGTTCTAAGAGGACACATTTTGATTTGCTAATTCTCTATGGCTCTGCAAATCCTTCATTGGAATAGCATTGGTTTCACTACTGTGTTTTGCTGTAATTTGTGTTGCATAATAGAGTATTAGGATTTATGTGCTGATATTTGTGCAGACAAATGCTTCAGCATGTGCATGAGTCCTTTGAATACTTTCTAAGGTTTGGAACTGAATTTTGGGTATTGATCATTCTCTTTAGCCCAAACTCCCCTGGGACTATTTGCAAGATGTTACATTGAAAAGTAGGGTGTGGAGTGGTACAAAACTGACAAAATTAAAGTGCTTCTTAATATGCCAGGAGGTATGCTGTGTGCCTTATAGGTATTGTATTTTTAAAATTCTCACAAGAACTAAGTGAGATGCAAAGATTACAATGCTCGTTTCATAGATGAGGAAACTGAGATTCAAAGATGTTAGACAACTTGCTCTCAAGGCAGCCTATAATGAATTAGGTTTAAAACCCAGGTTTGCCCAGCTCAATATCCTTTTCACACATGCATACACTGACAAAAAAAGTTAGATATAGCTTACTTTTTCAAGATTATATAGGGATAATAATGCATTATTGAGGCTTGGCCTCACCCGATGATATGTTTATTGATTTTTAGAGAGAGATGAAGGGTGAGAGAGAGAGAAGGAAAGAGAGACAGACAGACAGACAGAGAGAAATCAATGTGAGAGAGAAACATCGAACGGCTGCCTCCCTATGATCCCCTACCAGGGATCAAACCTACAACCTAGGTATATGCCCTGACCATGAATTGAATCCGTAACCTTTTGGTGTAGGGGATGATGTTCCAAACAACTGAGCCACCAGCCAGGCTAGAGTAGATAAGCATTTTAAAAAACATATTTAAGAAATGATATAAACTCAGGCCCATTACTTTTCCTGCATTAGTATCCAAATAAGAGCTAGCCTTCTAATTGATGTTGGATTTCACTGTGTCTTTGTATGTCTCACTATTGTTGTTATTACTATTGTTATTATTACAAGGAAAATATAGTAGATATTTTCAAAGTTGTGCTTTCATTCAACTGACAGTCTCCATAGGTGCCAGTGAAAATATTTTGTTTTCATTTATTTTTATGTACTGAAAGTTGAGGTAATGAAGCCTGCTCTGTTAATATCTAAAGAAATAAAGGCTTTTTTTGCCTTTCACTGTAAAAGAACTTTTGCAGTTCATTGTTAGATCTTTGGAACGTAATATCTAAGAACAATAATCCTAAATTCTATCAGCATCTCTAAAATAAGCAGTATGGAAGTTTTGATATTCTTTTATCAGACACATGCTTAAAATGTTGCATTTTCTAAATTCAGAAGGAAGAAGCAATACTCTATTTGACATGACTTAAGTAAATAAAGTGCATTAAACAAACGTGGGGATCCAAGATCTGTTGAGACTGAAATGCTTAACATTTTTGACAGCATCAGCAAATTATCTTTACCCTACTATTGTAATGAGGAAATCACTTAAATAACAGATGAGCAGCTAAGTCACATAAACATATATAATAGAACTATGTAATGAAAGTTTATGCTGTTAATTGCTCGAATCTGTCTTAAATGCTTAGAATCATGAAGCAGTAAAGACTGTCATATAAACAGTTTTGTTTTGAGCTTAAAATTATTTCTTTTTGCTTTCATCTGCTATGATAAACAAAGTAATTTTGTAAGCTTTACAGATCAAACATTTCCTCCTAATGGTAAACTATATTTTATATTGGAAGTTTGCAACCTCGTCCAAGGCACAGAGTTGAGTCCGGGGGGCCCCAGGCCTGTGATTTTCAACGTTTAGTATTATGATGCTATTTAGATCAGTTCCCATAAGCCAAGATAACAGATCTTAAGTTGCCTAATAAGGAACATGGTGTGTTTTAAACGTTCTTTAGTTTACAAGTCTTGAACCAAAATGTTCTTGGGCAAACCTTTAGAATTTATATCTATGTATTCAGTAAATCAGAACTTGCACAGACATAAGATTGAAATTCAGCTAGGTAGAAACAGAAAAAAATTCCCTCTTTCCTTATTTTTTTTTTATGAGCTATTTTGTATGACCAGGTGTTCCTTCAAGTTAATTAGATAGTGCTAAGTATTAGAGAAAGTAAGGTACATAATAGGGTTTTTTTTTTTTTTAAAGGTTACTTTTGTTATGGTTTCTTATTACTCTGAATAAAATTTTTAAAATTGACCACCAAGTTTATAATACATTTTCAAAATCTGTGCCCACTTAGACTCAGCAATAAAATATGCACAGGAGTTTCAGGTGTATAGTTTTAAACCATATGACTCTTGATGTTTATGAGAGAGACATAAGAGAAGTAGCAATTTAATCTTTAAAGAAGATTGGTAGCACTTTGCTGTTAGTAATATTTATATTTTATATAAGACTCATATATGAATAACAAAAGTGTTGAAGAGGTTGTCATGTTTATTTTCATTTCAAAAATAAATAAGGCCCGATTAATCAGCATATCAAATACCCAGGTGTGTTTAAAATCAGTTTATATGGATAAATTTCTGAGCTGTAAGAAAGTATTTTACTTAAATGTGCAGCTACACTATTGTTCAAGTGGATGCTTTTGTACTTTTGTGTGACAATTAACATTTAATGAATGACTTTCTAGACTGCCATTGGTGGTAATTACTATATGTAGTTTATTAACTGCAACTCATTGTTGGATGTGCCTGTATTGATTTGTTTTGCAAACAACCTTTCACACATTCAACAGTATGTGTACATTACTTTTTAAAGACCCGTTTTATTTGCTGATGCTGATATTGCCGCTAAAAAGTTTAGCTTACAATTCCACATGTACTAGAATGTCTCTTTGATCAGTGATTTTAATTGAATTAAAATGTCATCTTTTCAGCTATAAAATTTTGCATTTGGATACTCAGGGAATCCCAAAAAAACTACATAATATTGTGTTTTTTTTCCATTTAAATAATTTATAAAACTTTAGATTTACAGGAGACTTTGAGATGCTCTGTTATTACAGGAGACAAGGTTTGGGAGGGCTACATGTCTTTTGTCCAGATCATACAGTTGGTTATTTGGCCATAAAAGAACACAAATACAGATGTCCTGACCCACTGGTTAGGGGCCCCACGCTGCTTTTAATTAAGGTTTGGACTCAATCCGTTGGTACCAACTGTATATTTCTTAAGAAGAGGAAAACTTGTATAATCTACCATTTCTGAAAAAATAATAAAAATTCAGGCTGTGAGAGATGGACATCGTAATCCGGCTCACTTGTCATCACGTGTTCTAATTTGGCTAAGGCAGTTGACGAGTAACTGTTAAAATGTATTGTGTTATTAGAAATAACACAGTAAGACTCATGATTAAATATCAGGGCTGTAATTTAATCTCGGGGGTTCTGGTGCTGTTCATAAACCATTTGGCTTTTTCTGTAACAGATGACGTCAAAATACAGCTTGATTGAATTATGACCCTGGGTTCCAGGAGCACCTGCCTGTGCTTCTTTACTTCATGGCATGTCAGCGTTTCCATTACAAACTTTTCTTCTGCTCTGACATTTTTAACTTCAAATAGTTAAACTGGACCAATGCTTGCCATATAAACTGTTAGCCCCCCTGGGAAAAGACTATTTTTCCAATAAAACAGAGAAGGTGGTGACAAAGCCCCATTACGGAATACCTTTTAGAATGTTCTTCCTTGCTTTAATCTTCCATTAATTTAAACATTCCCTTTTGGGGTACTTAGCTGAATTGCAAGGCATCTAAATGGAAGGATTTAATTTCAGATTTCTCAAGTTAAGTCTTAAATATAAGATATTTAGAGACTGCTAAACTGGGAAAAGAGCTTTAGTGAAGGAGGATGTTGAAATGATAGTTGTGGACACTAGGTTGGATATTGTGTAATATGCTGAAGTGCAAGACAGGAAAAACATGCAAATTTGGCATATCTTGTCAGTCATTACTCTTATATCCACTTAAGATTAGTAAAACTTGATAATAGTTTAGAAAGGTATATTTATTTATATCACCACCTGGAGATTTCTGGCATAGGTTCAGTTTTGCCCCTCGGGTTTTAATATGTAGGCAATGGACATGGGTTACTTTATCTACCTAGCTGGTTACCTATAGTCATTCTTACTGAGGGTGCATTTAATATGTATAGGGTGTCCCAAAAAATGTATACATACTTTAACAGCTGATAGCTCAATTTTGAAAATGAAATGTATTTTAATAAACACTGATTTTATAATTATTCTAAGTGTGTGTATACATGTTTTGGGGACACCATATATTTTCAGTATATGCTGTGTTCAGATCGCTGTATTAGCAACTATACCACATAGAGGGCTTTGTGGGAGATAGGCTCTGCCCCAAGAGGGCATATATTCTGACAGGAAAAATAGAAAACCACATTTATAATTAATACTCAGTGTCCAGAAGACAAGTGTCATTCATGTTGTGGGATTTTAGATAAGTAAAAACTGTTTTCTTGCTGAGGGAAATTAATAGTGAAAGCCTTGTGGACAACTGATACTGATCCCTGAAGAGGAGGCCTGGGATTTTGACCTGGGGGTATTGGGACAGAGTGCTTGGGGTCAAGATCACTGTGAAGCAGGCACAGAGGAGGAGGCTCCACAGCTCTGCGGTGACATCAACTCTGGTCCAGGAGTCTGCAGTGACTTCCAGGAAAACATCTCTGTCTTGGATGCTTTTTTTTTTTCTTTTCCGATTTTGGGACTTTTCGGGGGGTGGGGGGGGGGATGTTAGCGTTTATAATTCAGTTCCATCCAAAAATATATGTTTTTAATAGTAGTATCAGGATGAATATTGAAGTTTTTATGTTCCCAGTTTCAAACTCTTCCTATTATATCCTTCAGCAATGGAAATTTATTTGATTGACAGCAATAGCTACCTTGAAGAAAATTATTTAACTGAGATCTGGAAATCTAGATTCTTTTGCATTGTTTATTGCTAAGTAGCTATTTGATATTGACAAAGTGATAGACTCTCAAAGCCTGTATTTTAAAACGGAAAAAAGTTTGAAACTCTTCAATGAACTTCAAGAGGGGTTTTATAGTATATTTAAAAATATTTTCAGTTTGCAAAAATATTCATCTTTATAATTTTTATTATTGCTGCCATCAACATTACCAATGCCACATCTTTTGATCAAAAGCTTGCAGGGAAATGTGATAGTTATTATTTCCAGGTAATACTTTCAGAGAAGCATTTAGAAAACATTTTGAAAGATATTGTGATCTTAGCCAAAACTTCATAATGTTTGTAAAAACGTTATGAAGAGGTCAGATATACCTTTGGGTAAAATCTATCATAGTTACATTACAAAGAGGAAAAAGATATATAATACCATTTTCTCCTCAGGTATTGGTGAATTCAAATTAAGATGCCTTTCTCTCTGTGACCTCCACGTAGAGTAGCACATAGTCCCAGTTTCCACAGGATGCCAGAAATGCAACTGATGGGCGAAATTGGCTTAGGAAGAATTTATTAGTGAATGTTTGTGCTTGCTTCAGAGTATAAACAAAATTTTTATGACAAAGAATATTTTAGACCTATTTTTAAAAAATGTCAGTTACAAACCTGTGTATTCCCAAAACTTTTTTTTCACTTTCAGAAATAAGGGACTTATATTTGGATATTTTGCAACTCAGAATTTTTTAAACTCCGAAAAAAACAAATTTATCATCAAGTGGCAGTATTACAAGATTTAATATACAATTTTATACATAATTTAATTTTGTAATTTTGAAAAGAAAGACCAAACAATATCAATTTCAATTCTTGTTCAATAATAATTGTTTGTTGTTTGCATTCTTGAATACCAGTGTCTGCTGCCTGGTGTCCCAAACCATTGAATGCTTTTCTGTTCTCTTGTGGGCACTCTGATTCTTCATCTAGTTGCTTTTAGCCACAAGGTTATTATTTTTTTTGTTCCCTAATTTTCCCCTGATTTTCTTCACCTCTTCTTATTCTTCAGTTTATCTTTTCAGCCCATGTATAACTATGTTTCTTTTACATGGTTGTACCTTTGCACTGCTCCTCTCCTTCAGGAATTCTACACTTTATTCCTTTTTGGTTTTGGTAGGTGAGAAATATTTCAGACAAGGTGAGACTATTTCATAATTACTTCAATTAATTTTACTTTAAAAATTTCATTGTTGTTTAAGGCCTGGTTATTTAGAGGATGTTGAAATTTTCAGAAAAGTGAAAGGGATGAATGCATATCATCTTATTCTTTTTTTTCCAGTGTGCATATACTTCACTGGAGTAACAGTGGACTTATTAACAACTAGAGGCCCAGTGCACGAATTCGTGTGCGGGTGGTGTCCCTCAGCCTGGCTGGTTGATTGGGACCAATCGGGACCGGCCTGCTGGGGGGAGGGACAGTGGGAGGTTGGCCGGCCACGGGAGATTGGCCGTGGGAGTGCACTGACCACCCAGCCGGCGGTGGGGAGGGACTGCGGGAGCTTGGCTGTGGGCATGCACTGACCACCAGGGGGCAGCTCCTGCATTGAGCGTCTGCCCCCTGGTGGTCAGTGCACAGTGCATTGTCATAGTGACCGGTCAACCGGTCGTTCAGTTGACTGGTCCGAAGGGTCGCTTAGGCTTGATGGTATTATATATCTTTTTCCTATTTGTGATGCAATCCTATATAATAAAAGGGTAATATGCAAATTGACCCTAACAGCGGAACAACTGGGATGACTGGTCGCTATGACGTGCACTGACCACCGGGGGGCAGATGCTCAATGCAGGAGCTGCCCCCTGGTGGTCAGTGTACTTCCACAGGGGGAGTGCTGCTCAACCAGAAGCCGGCTCATGGCTGGCCAGCTCAGCGGCAGTGCTGGGAGCCTCTCCAGCCTCTGCGGCAGTGCTAAGGATGTCTGACTGATGGCTTAGGCCTGCTCCCCCCGGGGTCCTGGACTGCGAGAGGGCGCAGTCCGGGCTGAGGAGACTCCCCCCACTCCCCACTGGGCCTCTAGTTATGATATAAAGAAAAGATTTCAACTTCACCATTGTAATGGAGCACGATGTTGCTGTTGTTAGGTAAAAGTCCTACAGTGATTCAATAGGAAAGTATTTTAGTTAGTGATGTGGAAATATAGAGTTAGATTTCTTTAAAAAATACATTTCAAATATAATTAAGTGCAGACTTCAGGAACAGAAATCTTAAAATCTGTGTACTTGTGTGCTTCTACATGAGTATAATTAAGGAAGGAGAATGGATTCTAAGGGTTATAGAAGTTAGACCTGGAAGAGTATTGTTACGAATGTACAATCAGAGATTCTTTGGGAGGCATGACAACTATGTTCTATTGGTCCTTCTGGAGCAGAAATTAAAATTTTGTACTTATAGATAGCATTCATATACTTCAGGAGCACTAGATACATACAGGAGTGGGTAAAAGTAGGTTTACAGCCATGAGTATGTGAAACAGTTTATTCTTGTATTATTATTTATTGCATTATTATCCATAGGAACAACTGTAAACTTGCTTTTACCCACAATTGCATGCCTAACGTTTTTATTCCCACACTTGAAGTTTTTATATTTATTTTTTTTTAAATATATACACAGAAAAAGTATTTACTTTTAAAATTGATTATTTATTGAGCCTCTACCATGTGTCAGGACCATGTTAGGAGCTGAAAATAAAATGATGAGCAGGACACTTGTGTTCCTGTATGGATTAAATGTAGGAGACAGACACTAACCGAATCTTCAACCAAAGAAATGTCAACTTCTGCACTTGAAAGGTGTGTGGCATTAGATGCGTTAGGAGTAGGGATATCTGACCAAGCCCAGCAGTCAGGAGAGGCTTTCCTGGGACTTGTACACTCAGAATGATGTCTGGCAGATGGGGGCAGGGGGAGTGAAGTGGCTGGAGGCATGGGTTCCACTAAGAGAGAGAAGGTCATGGTTGGGAAGGGGCTCCAGCATGGTTTGAGCTGAGACTGGGAGGAGAGTAGGGGCCATGTCATGCAAGGCTGAGCAATGGGGAGTCTTTGCAGTGCACTGCCCATGAGATTGTGCTTGGGAACGCTGGCTGCAGCCTGGAAGCCAGGCCTCAAGGGAAGTAGGGGTGGGTGGCCCAAACCAGTTATGAGGCTTCTGCACAAATCCAGGTGAGAGATGGGGTTGCTGGTCCTACAGTGTGGGTGGTGAAATTGGAGAATGAACTACAGACTCTATTTGAAACCTATAACTTTAGTCCACTGGGGAACATTTATCGTGGGCACTTGTTTTATTTTGTGCAGCTTCCTATAACTTTAATACTTTCACATTTATCATACGTTATACCTTATAACAGTAACTGAGACCTCACTCAGCTACCATGTGATATCCACTGCCTGTTTAGCAACCAAGCACCATAGAAGTGCTTTTTATTTTCTGAGAGAAGTGGTAGGTTTGATTTATGCAAATCTGTTGTGAGAGGGTGCAGAGGTGGAAGTGGGAGACCAAGGGAAAGAGAACTTTTCTTTCTTATTTCATGGTCTTCAGTGATAATGCATCATTTCGGCTGCCTGTAGCTTATGTTCATTGAAAGCTTGTAGTCCCTTATCAGATGGCACACCCACAACAAGTTGCTGAGCTGCTTTGCTGGTGAACTTTAGGAGGGTGGTTTGATTCGTATGATAGTTTGAGATAAAAAACTATTATTTGATTGTATTTTTTTGAGGTATTCCAGGAGGGAAAATTATCTGTTAACTTTTGATTAGGAACAAAGTGAAGCTTCCCATATGTACACATCACAGCTAATATACTGCCTCCTTTCTAATGATGGCCTCCCTCTTTCATTCTGACCATGTTATTCTTTTTATACCTCCCCCCAGCTCCATTTTTTCATTGATCTTATTGGTTACTATTGAGAGTCACCTCTCAAACCAGTATGTGTGTTAGTTCATTTTAGTTAGGAAAAATATTTCCATCCTTTGGTTATTTACTGTTCAAGTTGAAGAAAATGTATTGTTTTATATTTTCTATCTATCCCTATCCCTGTCCCTGTCCCTGTCCCTGTCCCAGTCCCTGTTCCTGTCCCTGTCCCCACCCCTTTCCCTGTCCCTGTCTCTGTCCCTGTCCCTATCCCTGTCCCTGTCCCTATCCATATCACTGTCCCTGTCCCCGTCCCCGTCCCTGTCCCTGTCCCTCTTTCATCTGTCTATCTCATCTGTGCATAGGCCAGCTAGTTAGAGCAGTGATTTTCAACCTATTTCATTTCGTAGCACACATAAACTAGTTACTAAAATTCTGTGGCACACCAAAATATATATTATATATTTTGCCAATCTGACAAAAAAAGATAGGTATAATTTTGATTCCTTCACACTGGATGGCTATTGTTGTGTTGGCTGTTGTCATGATTTTATCTGACAATCGAAGGGAAAAGAGGTCAGTGTCCCTGACTCAATGGTCAAGTATTGCATGTTTTAAAAATTCTTGCGGCACACTCGTTGAAAATCGCTGAGTTAGAGCATTGGAGGGATGCTGTGGTAGGGGTTGGATCCTGATATTTATACCAGTTAGTACTTCATGGCTCCAGGACCCTAGAGTTCTGTGTGTTCTTCATTAGAAGGGCGCTGAAAGGAGAGGCGTGGGACCATCTGCACTGAGCAGAGAGCTTCCTAAACCATTGGCCTTGCTGCTGGTGAATTAGCAGGGTAATACTGATGCAAGTGGACAGCATTCACACGTGTTCCTGCCTCCTGGAGAATTCCTGCAGCATCTAGGCATGCATTAGCAACTCTGAGTTAAAAAATAAAATGAAATGCAATTACTTTCCTTTTGGGGTGCGGAGGCACACAGTGTTTCAACAGTATCTGCAATGCTTTATCTTTTTTGGGGAAAAAGGAGAATGGTTGACAATTCTATGCTTGAAACATTTCACAATTAAGAAAAAACAAAACACCACACAAAAAAAGTAACCAATCAAACAAAAACTCTTGCTCCAAATTGGTTTCCCCTCTGATCACAGTCCTCTTTGTTGCCCTCCTTCATAGCAAGAGTTTTATTAATTGTTGTTGATACTGGCTGTGTCTCTGAATCCCTTTATCCCATATTCTTTATATTTTAAGAATAACCTGCCAAATATTTCAAAGCACATTTTACCTTGTATTGTTTGACACCTATAAAATTTTCCATGTAACATATATAAATTACGGAGCTTAAAAAAGGAGTGAAGATGCATGGACCTACTAGACAACGCGAGAACTAGAGCAATATCAGAGCCTTTGACTCTCCTTGTGGGGTCTTTCCTTATCCACTTCCCCTGTCTTCCCTGCCAGAGGTAAATATTCAATTGTTTAAAGTCTTTGTATAACATGTATATGCATCCTTAAACAATATGTTGTCTGGTTTTACTTGATGGGAGATCATAAAAATGGTATCTTTCTTGTATTGCCTGTGCTACCTATTTTTTTTTTTTCACTCAGTATCATATGTTTAAGATTTCTTGTTGAATGTGGCCTTAGTTTATTTTTATTACTGGTGAATATGCCTCAATTTATCAATGCATTTTCCAGTTAGTAAACCTTTGAATTGATTCCCATTTTTTTTCCTTGAATATCGCTTGATGCACACTTGTTGATATTTGTAGCATATATATCTGTGAGTAAAATGTAGAGTTATGTGAATGTTCAACATGACAAGATAGTGCCAAATTGTTTTTCAAAGTTTGTTACCAAGTTACACTCCCATGGGCAGCATAAAAGATTACTATTGATGCATATAGTTGTCCACCTTTGATGTTATTAAATTTTTTAATTTGTATCAATCTAGTTGGTATAAGATTAAAATATATTTGGCTGTGGTGGTAATTTGCATTTCCCTGGTGAAACATCTCTTTATGTGTTTATTTATCCTCTGTTCTTCTGTGGACTCTTCCCTCCCTCTCAATTTCTATTGAGTTGTTGTTTTTTCTTATTGATTTCTAGGTGTTCTTGATATATTTTTGGGTAATGAGTCTTTCTGCCATGTTATTTTATGACCTGTCTTTGTACCCTCCTTTTCCTTTGCCAGTTTTGTGTCATAGTTGGAAAATCCATCTTTATGCCCAGGTCATAAAGATTTTCTCTTGTATGCTTCTTCTAAAAAGGATTTCATAGTTTTGATTTCTACATTTAAGTTTTTAATACAGTTGGGACTGATTTTGTAGAGTGAGAAGAGGTCTAATTCTCCGTTTCCAGAAATGTTTTGATGCCCATTTGTTTTATAGTCATGTACTGAAAAGTCTATCCTTTTCGCAGGCATTGACGATGCTACTTCTGTAATAGTATACATTTCCATATTTGTAAGGGTCTTTCATTCTGAGATCTTTCATTCTAATCTGATGGTCAGTTTGACTACTCCTGCACGCCCCACACTGGGGATCGAGCCCGAAACCTGGGCATGTGCCCTGACCGGGAATCGAACCCTGACATCCTGGTTCATGGGTCAGTGCTCAACCACTGAGCCATGCCACAAGGCGGGCTACTACTTTTGATATCTGGTAGACAAAGTCCTTCTTTTTCCTTCTCTTGTCTTACATTTACACATTTTACTTTTGGCTATTTGGGGGCCTATGTTCTTCCATAGGAATTTTAAAATAAGCCTGTCAAAGTGTTTCATGAGCCTTTTATTGAAGTTGCATGGAAACCAGTGATTATTGGGGGGTGGGGGAGAATGAATACATTAATTTTTTTTAATGTAAACAATTTTTGCTTCTGTTTTTTCTTTATTTTTTTTCTATCACTATTTATCCCCCCAAACTCGCTCCCACTTGCAACCACACCCCTCCACACCTTGTGAAATCACCACACTGTTGTCTGTGTTAATGAGTACTTTCTCTTTTATTTTTTCTCAACCCCTCCCCCGCAAACCCAACCCTTCCCCCGCCAGAGCTGCTCTCTATGAGTCTGTCTCTATTTACTGCATCTTTATTAATTATTATTTCTACTCATGTATCTCTCCATTTCTTTAGGTCTTTCTTAATATCACAAAATAAAGTTTTATAATATTCTCCATGGCTTCTAAATATCTTTTGATAATTTATTCTTAAGTGCCTTATTTTTTTCTTACTCTTGTTAATGGTATTTTCTTATAAATTAACTATACAAATTGTTTGTTGCTGGTATATGTAAATGCGGTTGATTTTTGTATATTGATTTTTATATTCAGCTGTGTTGCTAAACTATTAGTTCCAAAAGTGCCTTTGTGCTTTCTTCAGAGTTTTCTATATAGGTAGTCATACCTTGTGCAAATAATGACATTTCTGTTGTTTTTATTTTGAAACGTCTATACCTGGCCTACCTTCCCCTCCTTTTCCTTACTGCACTATTTAGTGCCTCAAGCACATAGCTGTTAAACAGAAACAGCAATAGTGGGAATCCTTGTCTCTTTCCTGGTTTACGCTGTTGATTTTTTTTTTTAATATTTTATTGATTTTTTACAGAGAGGAAGGGAGAGAGATAGAGAGCTAGAAACATAGATGAGAGAGAAACATCGATCAGCTGCCTCCTGCACATCTCCCACTGGGGATATGCCCGCAACCCAGATACATGCCCTTGACCGGAATCGAACCTGGGACCTTTCAGTCCGCAGGCCGACGCTCTATCCACTGAGCCAAACCGGTTTCGGCAACGCTGTTGATGTTGATGCTGATAGATACCATTAAGGAACTTTACTTCTGTATATTTTTTTCTAAGAGTTTTATCATGAATGATATTGAGTTATATAAAATACTTTCCATATATATTTAAATTATGATTTTAAAAAATCTCCTTTACTCTGTTAACGCTGTCAGTGACATTTATATTTTTTCCCTGTGTAAACTCCTTTTGCATTTTGGGGATAAAGCTAATGTGATTATGATGTATTTTTATCAATCTTTAAAAAAATAATACCTTGGGCTGTTTTCTAATATTTTCTTTAATATGTTGCATCTATTTTTGTAAATAAGATTGGTATATAATATTTCTTCTCCTACTGTCCTTGTCTGGGTTTGGCCACAAGGTTATACTGAGCTGTAAATGAATAGGAGAATATTTCCACTCTGTTCTCTCAGGAAGAATCTGTATAAGGCAGAAACAATCTGGTTATTGAAACTAGGTAAATCTTGTTCCTGTAACTATCAGGACCTGGTGTGAGAAAATTTTACCACTGATAGAATTTTTAAAGCACTGAGAATGAGAATTTCACTTTCCCCCCCAATAATTTTAAAATTATATATATATAATTCTATTTTATATCAGTTTTTAAATTAATTGCCATAAAGTTCGTAGTATTCCCTTATTAGCTTTTTAATCTCCACTGACTCTATAATTAAGTTGTATTCTTCAATACTGATTTTATTTGCATTTTCCTTGATTAAGATCACTAGAAGTTTTTCTCATTATTAATCATTTCAAAAGGAATCAATTTTTGGCTTTGTGGATTATATTTATGTGTGTTTTCTACATTATTTCTTTTTTTAAAAATATATTTTATTAATTTTTTAGACAGGAAGGGAGAGGGATAGAGAGTTAGAAACATTGATGAGAGAAAAACATCGATCAACTGCCTCCTGCACACTCCCCACTGGGGATGTGCCCGAAACCAAGGTACATGCCCTTGACTAGAATCGAACCTGGGACCCTTGAGTCCACAGGCTGATGCTCTATCCACTGAGCCAAACCAGTTAGGGCTCTACATTATTTCTAATCTTTATTATTGCCTGGTTTCCCTTTGCTTTGGGCTTAATAATTTTTTCTAACTTCTCAAGTTGACCTCTTAATTAGTTAAGTTGTCATTATTTTTTTTTCAAATGTAAGAACTTAAGGCAATAAAATGCCTTCAGTGCTCTGCTATCACTCTATTCTATAGGTTTTAATATGTAACATATTCATCATATTTTATTTGTAAGTATTTAAAAATTCCCAATATGATTTCATCTTTGACCCTTGCAATATTATTGCTATCTTAGAAATTTTATCAATGAATGTCATTTATTCTTTGATTAGTGACTTTTAATGTTATTAATTTGTTGTCAGAGAACTGTTCTGTATGACAATAGTTCTTTGGTTCTTGTGAGACTTCTTTATTGTCAGTTTTAATTAATCAGTTTTTGTAAATGTTCCATTGTGTGCTTGAGAAGAATGTATGTCTAGAAGGTCTATATGTGTCCAGAAATTTAAGCTTGTTAATTGTGCCTTACAATCATCTATACCTTTAGTAATGATTGTTTATTTGGGGGGTGAGGAGTCTGACGTATTTGTCATTGAGATAAATAGATTAAAATAATCCTCTCTGCTTGTGACTTTGCAAACGTTTCCCTGTGTTTTGGCTTTATACATGTTGAAATTGTATGCGTTTGAGTTTTGAATTACTAGATCTTTCTTGTTAATTGAACCCTTTATCCACTTCGTATGTGGTCACGTTCTTTCTGCTGTATGTCTTAAAGTCTGTTTTTTTTTTTCCTGTTACTAGTATAGTTATCCCATTTTCTTTTGGCTAATATTTGTCTAGTCTGTCTATTTTTTTACACTTTTATTTTCAGTCCATTCATGTTGTTGTGCTTTGTGTGTGCCAACTGCAGGTGGATTTTTATCTTAATCTACTCAGGTAATATGAAATTATTTAAATCAATTTACATATTTTGTACTTCAGTTTAGGCCACTTATATTGACTACGATGGGGCCTCTTGGAATTGTGCAGTATGGTAGCTTTGATAACTGCCATCAAAATTCTTGATTTCGCCCTACCCAGTTTGGCTCAGTGGATAGAGCATTGGCCTACGGACTCAAGGGTCCTGGGTTCAATTCTGGTCAAGGGCATGTACCTTGGTTGTGGGCACATCCCCAGCGGGGAGTGTGCAGGAGGCAGCTGATCAATGTTTCTCTCTCATTGATGTTTCTAGCTCTCTATCCCTCTCCCTACCTCTCTGTAAAAAATCAATAAAATATATTTTAAAAAAATTTCTTGATTTCCATTTGTATTGCTTTTTATATACTTTTTTCTTTCCTGTCATTCCTTTAAATAAATTAAGGTTTTGTTTGTTTCTTATTTCATTTTCTACTACCATTGTTTGGAATTTATTTCTGTTCTTTTAGTGGTTACCTTTGAGATTCTGTTATGCATTGTTATCTGACAAAGTCTAAAGATTGCCTATAGTTTTAACTCTCCTTTGAACCAATTTTAAGGTCAGGAAATACTGTTTCTTACATGAATCTCATTCCTACTTAGAATATTTTAGTTTTGAGCTTGAAAATATTTTCTTCAAATTAGATGTGATTATTTTATAGATAGTGTTTAGATTTACAGCTTGCTAATTTCTTTGCTCAACACTTTCTGACATCTTAGCCTTTCTTTATAGGATCATTTTTGTATTTGGTGAAGTATATCCTTTAGAAGTGTTTAGGTATAGGGATGTTCAAGGTCAACTCTTGTATTTTTGTTTATCCAAAATGTCCTGATATTCTTCAAAGTTAATTTTGCAGGGCACACAATTCCAGGCTGATGTTTGTTTTTCCTCATTATCCTGATGATTTTATTCTACTATCTTCTGAATTCCATTATGGCTCATGGGAAGCCTGCTGTCAGTCTAATTGCCATTACTTTCTAGGATATCTGTCTTTCACCCTGATTTCTCATTTTCTTTTTGATGTTTTGCAGTATTATTTCATTAAATCAGCAACTTAAAAATATGTATATTTTTATTGATTTCAGAGAGGAAAAGAGAGGGAGAGATAGAAACATTGATTGGCTGCCTCTTGCATGCCCCCTTCTGGAAGTCCAGCTGGAAACCTGGACTAGTACTCTGACTGAGAATCAAATCATGATCTTCTGGTTAATAGGTCAATGCTCAACCACTGAGCCAAGCCAGTTGGCAAATCAATAACTTTTTGAATAAAATGTTTAGTTTTATTGGAAACTCTATGCATCTGACTTCTCCATACCACATTTTTCTAGTGTCCATGTCTGCCCCCCCCCCCCCCCCCCCAGCTCTTCTTTTGCTGGCTGCTCTTCTTTTGCCTGAATTGTAAATATTGGATTCCCTTGGGGATTTTACCTGGGCTTCTTTATAATGCCTTAATCTGGAATCAGATTGGATTGGTTACTAGCAGTATGACCTTGTTTCCTTACTGTTGGGATAATTAATGCTTGCCATGTACTTAAACCTGTGTCTTAACACGTGGTAGGCAGTCAGTGCATGTCTATTGTTATTTTCATACATATTTTCTTCCTAAGCAATCTTGTCTGTTTCCGAGATAACAGCTTTTATATATATTGCACTAATTTGTGCCTTCCAGTGTTAGTTTGTAGAGCTATTTGTCTTTTATATTCAATTTCTTTCTCTGCTTCCAAAACAGCCAGAGTGAGGTGTGTGTTTTTTTAAGATGTCAAACAGAGCACTTCATCTTCCAACTTCAGTGTTGTTGTGTTTTTTTTTCACTATTAGAGACACATTTAGTATTATAGAATAACTAGAACTGCTGTGCACTCCTTAACATATTTTAGATCTTGGACTTTGCCAATTTTTTTCTTGATTCGGTACCTTTGCACATGCTCTGGAGCACCTATCCCTTAACTCTCTGCTGGCTAACTCCATTCAGAGCTCATTTGAAATGCCTTTTATCCAGAAAAGCTTTCTTTGATCTCCTAATCTAAGTTAAAACTTTTGTTAATTCAGTAAATACTGGATTTATTTAATAAATAATTCAATAAGCTTATAGATGTATTTTGATTTGAATCGACTGATTAAGAGGGATGATAGACCAGTTCATTTAAAGTTTAGTCATCGTCTTGTCATTGGAAGCTACTAAACTTCTTTCCTGTTGTGTTCATTTATTGGATCGTCAAGGTCATATAAATTTCTTATGCTCACATTATATTTCTTTTGCATTTTCACATACATTTTGCATGTACAATTTACTACCAGATAAATGTCATCCCAAATCAGGGATTGGGGAACTCACACTCACCGAGTACCACATGCCACGCCCTCTTATGTCACTATCTTGTATAATGCCCAGGTCATTTGCAACTCACTAAAGAGGAAACTGACTCAGGGAATCCCCTGACTTGTCCAAGGCCATCGAGGCAGAGTAGGGGCAGAGCCTCGGTGTAGCCTAGGTGTTTGAACTCCAAGGAGAGCTTGTTCCATATCTTCAGCCTTAGTTTTCTCCGGACAGACGCTTACAAGTTGCTATAGTGAGTACAGTTCACCAAGTTCTTTCACATGGATTACTTCATGTAATATGTACATCAGGTTCTAGGGGCCCTGATATTGTTGACGTTTCATTATGGATCAAGCGTTTTACTTACTCTTTCATTACCCAGGACACCGCTCTAAGGTCTTTGAGTTTACAGATAGATGACAAAAGTTAAATAAAGAGCACTTAAGTGAGTTCTCTGAGAAGTGACACAATGTATTATTGAATTGTTGATGAGTATTTTTATTAGCTGGAAACATAGCAACTTTTTAAAATTCAATTATTGTGTCTGTCTGTTTTCTGTCTGATTGGCTGGCTATCTGTTGACTAGAGGCCCGGTGCACAAAATTTGTGCATGGAGGGGGGCTCCCTCAGCCTAGCCTGCACCCTCTCCAATCCAGGACCCCTTGGGGGATGTCCGACTGCCGGCAGCCGGACATGCCTCTCACAATCCAAAACCACTGTCTCCTAACTGCTCACCTGCCTGCCTGCCTGCCTGCCTGATCGCCCCTAACCACCTCTGCCTGCCTGCCTGATTGCACCTAAGTGCTCCCCTGCTGGCCTGATCACCCCTAACTGCTCCCCTTCTGGCCTGATTGTCCCTAACCGCCTCTGCCTTGGCCCCACACCCGGGACCTAGGATTCCCTCCTCCAGCTGGCTGCAGGCACCCGGGCCAGCTTCATCCAGGCAGGCTGCAGCCACAGGGGACCGTGGGTGGGCAGCTTCACCTAGGCCACAGCCCCAGGCGCCTGGGAGGTGGGCAGGTGGCTTCTACCTCTCCCAGGCTGCAGCTGCAGGCGCCCGGGACCGCGGGGTGGGCGGCTTCTGCCTGTCCTGGCTAAAGCTGGTGCCTGGGACCACAGGGCGGGTGGCTTCTCCCTCTTTCAGGCCACAGCCACCCCCGCTGGTGCCCCCAGGACCGCGGGCAGGTGGCCTCGTCCTGGCCTGGCTTTGTCAGGAAGGATGTTCCGATGGTTGTCCGGAAGACATCCGGTTTAATTAGCATACTACCCTCTTATTAGTATAGATATACATCTGTAATTTAATATGTTTTAGAAAAAATTTAATTAGTACAACTAGGCCTGGATTTTATACTAGTAGATATTATTCTTAGGAGAAAACTAAGTTTCGTGTTTTTTTAAAAAATATTTTTAAATTGATTTTAGAGAGAAAGGGAGATGGAGAGAGAGTTAGAAACATCAGTGATGATAGAGAATTACCAGTCAGCTGCCTACTGCATGCCCCACAGTGGGGATCGAGCCGGCAACCCGGGCACATGCCCCTGACCAGAATTGAACCTGGGACCTTACAGTCCGCAGGCTGATGCTCCATCCACTGAGCCAAACCGGCCAGGGCTCGTGGTTTTTTTTAAAAGTTAATTTTTTACAAAGGAAAGTATTAACGGTATATATTCCGTTAGTAGTTGCTTATGCCAAAAATCAAGAAAGTGGAACTGAAATTTGGGAAGTGTCATTGGGTGAGTTGGATTCTTTGGGCCAAAACAGTACATGGAAAAGGGACTGTGCGAGTGCTGGTGAATTAACTTCTCTGTCCAGAGCTTCCCCAGTGCCTTCCATGGCTCTTGCCCTCATACTAAACATTTTGTTTATTGTAGCGCATTTGGTTTGAGTATTCATTTTGGTGTTTTGATTTTATAAAGCTTCAATTTAAAAGAACTCATGCCCATGTTTAGTATGAATTTTACCTCGTACATGTATATAGCATCTAAAAAAAACCCTTTCCTTAAAGGAAGAAATAATTTTCTCTACTAAAGACCCAAAGAATAAACCCATGTTTCTGAAACTAGAATGAAAGACTAGAGCAGGGGTTGGCAAAGTTTTTCTGTAAGGAACCAGATAATAAACATTTTCAACTTTGTGGGCCATACACTTTCTGTTACAAGGACTGAACGCTGCTGTTGTAGAATGAAAGCAGCTGTAGACAACAAGCAAACGGAAGACCATGACTGCATTCCAGCACAGCTTTATTTACAAGAGCAGGCAGCAGCTGGATGTTGCTGGGTGTGGGGAGGTCATGGCTTGCAACTCCTCTGTCTAGACCAGTGGTTCTCAACCTTGGCTGCACATTAGAATCACCTGGGAATCTTTTTAAAATCCTGATTTCTGGGCCTCATCCTCCGGAAATTCTGTTTCTTTGTTATGGGGTGGGGCCACAACATTAGTAACAAAGAAACAGAATTTCCGGAGGATGAGGCCCAGAAATCAGGATTTTAAAAAGATACCCAGGTGATTCTAATGTGCAGCTAAGGTTGAGAACTACTGGTCTAGAAATATGTATTCTCCAGACCAGTGATGGCGAACCTATGACACGCGTGTCAGAGGTGACACGCGAACTCATTGTTTTGGTTGATTTTTCTTTGTTAAATGGCATTTAAATATATAAAATAAATATCAAAAATATAAGTCTTTGTTTTACTATGGTTGCAAATATCAAAACATTTCTATATGTGACACGGCACCAGAGTTAAGTTAGGGTTTTTCAAAATGCTGACACGCCGAGCTCAGAAGGTTCGCCATCACTGCTCTAGACTCTAGTCTTATACGGCCTGGCCCGTGGGCTGGATGTTCCCCACCCTTGTTCTAGGACAGTGGTTCTCAACCTTCCTAATGCCGCAACCCTTTAATACAGTTCCTCATGTTGTGGTGACCCCCAATTTCATTGTTACAAATTGAACATAATTAAAGCATAGTGATTAATCACAAAAACAATATGTAATTATATATGTGTTTTCCAATGGTCTTAGACGACCCCTGTGAAAGGGTCGTTCGACCCCGAAAGGGGTCGCGACCCACAGGTTGAGAACCGCTGCTCTAGACCTTTGTGTATGAAAAGATGGGCTTCTCCTCCAACTTCTTCATTATTGGCTCTGTGATCTGGGACAGCTCACTTTAAATCTCAAAGCGTGAGTTTATAATTTTGAAAAGTGGAACAGTCATACATTTTCTCTTCTGGGTAGTATTTATTTTCTTTATATTTTTCTATACATTTAATACACATAATCTAATAGTGAGCATGTCTTTTGTACACAAAGCAAACTATTTAAAAATTGAAACACGAGCTAAACGTGGAAAGTTGTGAGGAAAGCATGTATGTGAAAGAATTTTGTGAACAGTAGAATCAGATTATTTGTGGAATCAGGGTGAATATAAATAGGTCAATAATAAGTATTAGGTATGAAGATCGTTATGGGCAAACATTGTTTCTTACTTGTGAATTTTGTGTCATATAGTACCTAATTAGATAAAGCCAGTAATTGATTCTTTTATAGCATTTTATTTATACATTCACTTATCAATTAATTTAGTAAATGTACCAAGCCTTTGCTATATGGGAAGGACTATGTTGAATGCTTGAGATAGTAAAAATGGTGAGAAATAACACAGTTTTTTATTTCAAGGAGCTCATCTCACACTCAAGGAGATGAACATTTACATAGAACGCTGTTATGTGTGCTGATTTCTCCATTAGAGGCCCACGTATCGGGCACCACTAGGAAATCAAAATCCTTGGAGTAGCAGCAAGTGCCAAAGGGACCTTCACAGGGATTGGATATCAGTTGGGCCTTGAGGGATGAGTGGGAAATCTTTAGACAGTAAATTGAAGGACAGTTTGAGCTGAAAGAAAAGTAAAGTATATGCAATTGTGAACTTTGGAAATCACAGGTAGTTCTCTAAGATTAGAAATGGAATAATGTGAGCAATTGGGGATATGATGCCCAAAGTTGGGCCAGGGCCAGGGCTAGGGCTAGGGCTAGGGTGTGCAAGTCAGGGAATCTGAACATTTTTGGAACCATAGAATACTTTGGGAATCTGATGAAAGATGACATTTTTCAGTAAGAAAATTCACGTAAGATGAAGATTCAATATTTTGCATACAATTTTGTAAATAGGGATCTAGAGATCACTCGGTGAACATTATAGACTTTCTATGTGTCTCCTTTCTTGAAAAATAAAGGGAATTAGTATACATTAGTATAGATGGTTCCCGACTTACGATGTTTCGACTTACAATTTTTTGAATTTACAGTGGCACAAAAGCACTATGCATCCAGTAGAAACCATAATTGAATTTTGAATTTTGATCTTTTCCTGGGCTAGTGATAATGCAGTATGATAGTCTCTCTTGCTGCTGGATAGCGACAGCGAGCCCCAGCTCAGGTCAGGCAGCCATCACCATCAGGAGGGTAAACAACGGATACTCTGTGGTCTACTGTGTTGCCAGTATTGTTTGGATATTGTATTCTGAGCATGTTTAAGGTAGGCTAGGTAAAACTATGATGTTTGGTAAATTAGGTGTGTTAAATGCATTTTACACTTGTGATACCTTTAATTTAAGATGAGTATATTAGTACGTAATCCCATCTGTATTCAAATGCTTCATGGTGATGCTTGATGCAAATACTCTTGATAAGTAAAGTTTTTTGCTTCATTTATTTAAGGGTCTGGAAGTATATGAGATTGTGCCAAAATCTTTTATGTTTGTGCCTTTCTTAAAGAGATCATTAAAGCAAAATCAGAGAAGTCTTCTTATTGATCAATATCCACACATCTTAGTCACCTAACTGCTGAAGAAATTATAGCTTTGGATAGTTTCCTCTTCTCTAAAATGGTACTACTCATAGGGCCTACCTTATAGAGTTGGGAAGATCAAATGAACCCATCCAAATACAGCACTTAGCCTAAGGTTTACACATAGCAAAAGCTCACAAAATGTTAGCAGCTAACACTGTTAGTAGAGTTGTGGAAAATCTGTGATTTCATTTATGTACTTTCCTACGTGGAGTGCTCACAAATACTTGAATTTCTTTATTGAACATGTCAATAGTTTTGTGTTACTTGCTGCATAAACATCTCTGTGGGCCCATCATGGGTCATTTCTTTGGGAATAAAACTTACTTAACTGAAATACCTTTCACAGCACTGGTTCAGCTCGTCTCAGGGATGGGTTGCAATATATATATATATATTTTGTATAAAACAGCAGTAATAGTGTAGATAAATTAACGAATGAATATTATTACATACCTTTTTTTTTTTTTAAAGCTCCTAATATTCAGTGGGGTCATTTTCCTTGTTAAGAGACACTGACAAGGCCAGTTGGCCTAAAATTAGATCCAGCAGCTGTGTTTTGAACCAAGGCCCCACATGTGCACTTCACACTCTTTTCCCACTGTGCTTGTTGGCTGCTTTATCTTGCTTCAGGGAGCATCCTTTTTGGGTGGATTTAACTTCCGTGTTTTTCCTGGTACGATCAGAAAGGTGCTTCCAAGTAATTTTATGTCGTGTTTATTTAGATTCATGGAGTAGCAAAACCCCAAACAGAAAAATATTTATGTATTTATTTATTTACAAGCCATCATCTAGTATAATTTTAACTCTGGCTATGTATGGAGATTTTAGCCTTTATCCATTTCCCTGCCCTCTCCCCAATCTATCAATTATCAATGTAAAAGAAAATATGTATCAAAAAGCAAACTTTGGAACCAAAATTAAGGCACTAGGTTATTCTTATATTTAATTGTTGCCAAAATCCGTTACTTTTTTCCCCAAAAGAAAAATATCTTGTATGAATTTTGATATTTTTGGCAGCTAAAGATAATTTAGATTTTGCTTTATTAATTTACATGCAGGAATCAATGTTAACCAGTGTACATTATAGGTCCTAGTGCCTTTGTATTTCTTTGTCCTACTGTTTGGTTAATTCTTTAAAAACATTTTTAAAGAGTATACAACATGTATACAACATCATGATTTGGTTTAAGTATCTGTGGTTATAAGTGCACTTCATTTCACCTAATTAAGTTATTTAGTCATTTACACATTAGCAACGTACGTATTTCACTTTTACAGGAACTTATTTTAATTATACCCACAGCTCTGTTTTCCATTATATCCATAGATCAAGCTGAATAATAGCAGTCTTAAAAGCCATATGCTAAAAGTGATTATAGGTCATTAAGGCCAAATTAAGGTAACCTTTCTGATGGCCACAGGCAGAAGTCTAACAAACAATTACTTTTTCTTTTGCTTTGGGGAACTCATTCTATTTGGCTTTGATGTTGACAATCTTATAGTTCAATGCCTGGTGTTTGGCATATTTTTGTAGTTGCTTTGATCATGCTAATTTTTTCTGGGGGGAAATACATACAACACATACTTTTAATTATCGAGAAATCTCTGTTCAATAAATTTACTGCCATCTTTTAAAAAAAATTACGCCTTTCTTTACCCCTCTCCCTTTCTACCTGTCATTAAGAGCCATGTGGACAACCAATTCTCATAATATTGGAATACAAATATTAGAATGTGTTTTAAGTTACTTTGTTGAATAATGAAAGTAAAATTATGCCACTTAGGAGTGACCTAAATCAGATAATCCTGTCTTTCCAATGCGAAATATGATGGCTTAATCTCTTTTGATGGAAATTTTGTTTAAAAACAATAACAACAATAACAATGTGGCTTAAATGAATCAATATTTAATTCTCATTTTGGTTGGCCTGAAATCATTTATTAGCAAAAAGGACAACCTTTAGGCTTATCCGTATGTATTTTATAACCTAAGGATATGTAGTTCTGGTGTTGTTAATTTTCTCTTTGAGAAATACTTAGGTGTTGTATGGAAGTAAATCAGTTTGGATTATTTTGTTGAGTGTATAGATATATAACTAGGGAGATCTATAATTACTTGATTACCTTCCAGTTTCATAATCTATGACTGAAATTAATATGATTTAAGTGGGGAAACTACACTGACAACATTCCAGTTTAGACTTCTTACTAAGTTAGCTTTTTGCTGGATTAATGAAGATTTTCCAACGTTTTCAGACTTGGAATGTATAGCGAGGGCAGTGATAAAAGTATTACTGTGGTTGATATGGAACCTCTGCATTTTGGTTGGAAATAAAAGTTTCCACCAGCTCATATAATTTTTAATATTCTGACTTAAAGTGTTAGTTCAGTCTGGATATGTCAGTGTAGAAATTAGGAATTTACATTTTTTGTAAAAGGGAGGGGGACATGGATATACATTTTTATGTTGTGATATCTGCATTTTAAAAAATCACAAGAAACAAAGTGGTTACACCAGGGTTAGAGAGAGATTAAAGAATAGTATGTTGGGGATGAAACTTCCAAATGTATAACTTTTTATATTATTTAATTCTTGAACCATATGAGTATATTTTCTCTAACTATGTTTACTATATTTGTAACTACATTAACACTAAACAAAAAACTTAGTGACAGTTACAAACATTTTACAAATATGGATTGTTTTGTTCAGAATTCTAATAATAAAATATAAGTTAAGTAAATTAAATTTAGAGTGCAATCATCATTAGATTCTGGTTTATGTGGTCATTATTTTTCCATTAATTTTGGGTCAACTTAAACATATTAGAAACTTTAAAGCAAAGATTTGGATAATACCACATTATTAAAAATTACAAACTCTGAGGGAGAAAATTGTTGGACAAACAGGAATTTGTTGGTTCACAAATTACACAGAGGGCAGGAGAGATGGGAGACAGAGGCAGAACACTCCAGATTGGTGGTGGTGGGTTTAATAAGCAAGAAAACTTACAAGTCTTGTCTTGGATCTCCACACCTGCCCACCTGAATCTTAATGTTTATATAGAAGCCTTAACAGGTTTCAGTCACGTATCAGTTCACATGGTCCAAACAACACCTTATTCTCTCAAGATTGTGTCCTTGAAACAGCTCTGGCTACCAGAACTATGGCCAGGACATACATTCTAAGCACAGAGGAGCCAGTGAGGTACTTCCATATTCCCATTGCCTGCGTCCTGAGTCAGTGGGCACTCCTGTCTTCTCGATGACCCTCTCCAACAAAATGGTTCATTTACATAATAGTTTGGTTGATGCATTATTCGGAGTTGGGTGTGACTGAGACAGGTGCTCTTGAATGATGAGGAGCTTGTTCCTGGATTCAGGGGCGAGAAGTCCTTACATAAAGTTGGAAATGGGACCAGTAAGTACTGGGGACAAGCTCAATTTTGTTACTTCTAAAGTACCTTTCTGACACCAGAGTTATTTTAACCTGTCAAAATATGACTAAGATGCCAACAAAATTCTCTTCAGTTTCCAGATTTGTAGATGCTAATGCACTTGAATTGCATAACAGTAATGAAATGAGGTGACTCAGTAATTTTCTTTTAATGAGCAATGTGACTGATTTTTACCTTTTTTTTAGGAAAATAAAGGTAATATGGGTGTGTATATTTATGATACTATGGAAAAAGTTCCCTTTGAAATTCTCAATATAATAGGCCTTAAAACATGAAACTGTTCAGTTGGAGAATTTGCATTTGCCTATTGATATCTAAAAGCCTACTATGGCCGAAACCGGTTTGGCTCAGTGGATAGAGCGTTGGCCTGCGGACTGAAAGGTCCCAGGTTCGATTCCGGTCAAGGGCATGTACCTGGGTTGCGGGCACATCCCCAGTAGGGGGTGTGCAGGAGGCGGCTGATGGATGTTTCTCTCTCATCGATGTTTCTAACTCTCTATCCCTCTCCCCTCCTCTCTGTAAAAAATCAATAAAATATATTTTAAAAAAATAAAATAAAATAAAAGCCTACTATGTTAGTCTAATATCTACTTATGTGTTTATTATTATGCTATTGGGAAATTATATGACATTCTTTTTATAATGCTGTTTTTGCTGATTGATCTAGCCTCTGAAAATATTGAGGCACTAAAGCCATTATTATAGTTCTTAAACATTATTATGCTTGAAAGGGGGATGTGAAATACAGGCAAGGTGGGGAAAAATGCTCTTCTGAGAAACCACTCAATCCTTTTAAAGTCAGAGAGATTAAACAATTTGGAATTTAAAAAAAATCTCATTGGAAGATAAAGGTATATAAGCTCACTTAACTATTAATGATACAAATTAATCTGCAAAGAATTAAAAGCAGTTTTGTTAATGGTAGAAGGCACTTTCAGCTAATAAGGACATTACTTCTCATTTGGGGTTAGGTTGGCCTCTCATTTATTAATTTCTGTTTAAACTACAAATAGAAAGAAGTCAATTTTTACCAGATTTCTTGTCACAAGACCCAGTCTCTGAAGAGAAATATCATTGATGGAAAACCAGAAAGACTAAATAGATGTATTTGGTCTCGCAGACAGTCCATTAATTTGCTCAAATTAAATATTATCTTTAAATATTGAAAGGTTAAATGCACACTGATAATGGATTTAGACAGCTATTAAGCTGTAATTGCTTTCTAATGCAGTTACTAAAAGACATTTGATATAACATATTGAGAAGGAAGGATTAGGGACTTTTCTTTACCTCCGTTTTAACTGAGAGTTTTATAGCTTTAATTCTGGTGGCTGTAGGAATTGGATAACAACCATTTTTATGAGAACATATATAATGTACATAAACTATCCATGGTCAGGTTGGTGAGGGACTGCATTTTGTGCAGTGTACTTACCGTAATGCTCATCCTTTTCACAAAGCTGCAACATCAGTACTATCAAATCAGCTCTCCACCCCTCATGTTTTTCTGTTAGATAAAAGTGAAATTTCTGTAAGTGTCACCGGTGTATGATTTCTACCCATCTACGTGGAATTACTGAGTTTTGTGCCCTGGGTGTATAGGGATCCACTAGCCACCAAATTAATTTGAAAACTCACTCTGCTGGAGAGTGGCATCTGGCTCAGGTAGTCAAACTGATGGCTTTCACGGACTGGAGAGGCAGCCTGCTTTTTAGTGTTCCCATTGTTTGAATTTGTAGGAGGATGTTTTCATGTTTTTGCAGGTTGTGTTTTGTGAGTTGAGTTTTCATGTATAACGAATTATTGTTAACTCAAGAACACATGCTGGTTGAGTGAGCCTCTGAAGTTCAGTGAAAGGACAAAACATTTTTGGAAAGGAAATGTACGGGAGAGCTAGCTCTTCAAAACATCTTTTCCTTTGTGAACTGTCTAAACGGAACCGAAGTACGAGTGTGCACCAGGAAAAAATCACCTGCAGTTAGGCTATCAAGCGCAATAATTTTAAATTGAACAGAGAAAGGGAAAGAAACACCCTGGGGTTGATCCCTATCACCCAGCAGATTTTATATGAATAAACAGCCTCTGCTACTTGTTGGCTAAACTGTTTTGCTTTGGGTTTAGTTTTCTTTGTCTTTATTGTTATCTTTTTTAAGAATTCAGTTTGGTTTCGCAAACCATTATCAAGGGATGAATGTGTGTGAAGATCTGTTCCGGGACCTGGACGTGATGGTGAGACTCTCGGTGGTGCCAGGGTCACTGAATGGTGCCCCTTGGGGTTGTGTCAGCCCTGCTCAGGGCTCCCTGCTTGGTGCCTTCAAAGAAGAAGGTAGCAATAACCATGCTTTTCATTGAACTTCCAGGGCCCAAATATATTTTTAATCCTTTTGATCCTCAAAAGTAGCTTGCTGAATTCTGGTTTATCAATAAGAAATCATGTGTCGAGAGGTCTTATAAGTTACTTGCCTAATTTAAAGTGGAGAACATATAAATATAAGGCAGAATATTGGAAGTTGATAAGAATTTCAAATGCCGTAGGGTTACAGCGGGAGACAATACTACTGCTTTCATTAACTATAAACAGGGAAGTTGAATGCAATGTGTACCTTTAATTAATAAAACTGGTAATATACCCCTTAACATCTTTTCCTGCTTCCTAAATAGATGCTCCGTTTTATTCCACACTAAACCGTACTCCACACTAAAATGAAAAGAATATAAAATTAGATTTCTAAATTTTACTGAGATGGTTAAGGACAGAATGTAATTGCATTACCCACAGGAATCTAATGTATAACATTTGTAATCCTTTAAAGTGAAACTAGGATTCTATCTTCTCAATATGCTATTCCAAATTTAGTTTTCTTTCATTAAAGATGTTAATATAAATCTTGTTTTAAAATTCAGAGGTAGTTTGTTTTATTTTGTATTTAGAAAATTTTATAACTATTTACCAGCTAACTATAATTTTTTAAAAATATTTATGTTTAATAATATTTTAATATACTTTGGGGTCAGACCTACCTATCTCTCTTCCTTCTTTCCTTCCTCCCTTTCTTTTTTTCCTCTTTCTCTGTAAATAAAGCAAATGAAAAAATGGGATTGCCTTGGATTGGGGTTGATAGCATCCTAGGGTTCTGTGAAGCTTACTTTAAGACTTGCATATTTAATACAGCGTTTCAGGCTTTTATATCATCTACATTTGCTGAGAGCAGACCCATGCTTCCTCACACCAAAAGCCTCGAATATTATGATATACCACACTACTCATTCTTGATATTTACTGATCCACTATGTACACAATAGACTGTAGAGCTTTGTAAATTTTTCCGCCCAAACTAAAGACAAAGAGTAAATACATAAACACAGAAACTTGGGGACGCGGCTGAAAGTTGCCACCCAAAGCTTAAAATTTATTTGCATGCCGGTACAAAACATACTCATGCCGCTGAAGCGCAGGAAGACGTCTGATGTCTGATGTTTATCCTGATTCATTGTGTATTCAGGGCACCCTTTCCATCTACCCGGATGGAAAGCACAGTCTTAAAGTAATGCTCTTGGGCATTGAAGGGTATATTTATGGAAGTCACAGTCGCCATTCATTCCCTGCCACTCTGCCTTCTCTCCTATAAAATACAAGAGTCTTGATCTTAAGAATTTATTAGAAGCAAACATTGTTACCTGAACAAAGCCCAGGTAACAACCACCAAAAGAGGACATTACGTGACTGACATATGTGAGGTATTTCTTCAGAATTATTCAAATGCTTCGGCTGATAGCAAAAGTGGAATTTTGCTGACATCTGAGTTACTCTTGTAAAAATGATGCATGCCTTTTCCTATGAAAGCTTCCCTTGGGTTGATAAATAGTGGAGATTCTTTTGTGGGGGAGAATACATATACACATACCTGAAAGAGGATATGACAGCTATGGTATTTTCTCCCTCTGTAGTTTGTGTTCTTAACATGAGCTCCGTGAGCACAAATATGAGCAGTGAACAAGTGAGAGAATGCCCTGGAAGTTCTGTGCTCCACTTTATGTGTACTGTGATTGCTTCTCTTGCTATGCCATTCATTTCTGATTTAAATATCTAATGACGCTCATCAAACAACATTTAAACTTTCTATGAGATCCTGTAAATGTTCCTCTAGATCATATTATGAGTAACAATGGATGAAATGAGCTTCAATGGGAGGCTACAGTTCAGTCTGGGGGCTCTGCAGCTGTTTGCGATGGCAGTAGAACACGTCAGTTGAACCGCAGCCATCCAGTTAGTGGCATTTTGCCCATGAAGTGATGTATAAAAACAGTATTACTGGTACAGTTGTTTCATTTCTGCATCATTTTCAGGTTCAGCACTGGCATGGCCTGTGGCCTGCACTTTTCTCTTCTTGGTGATTAAAAAAAGCAAAAAGTGGTACTTTAAGGTGGCGAGAGTAGCATGAATGAAATGACTCAAGATATGCCTCTTTAGCATTGAAAAATTGGTCACAAGCCAGTAGTTAATTTATTTTAAAGTAAATTAATCTTGGGTCTGACAAGTGTAGTAACTAATTTTCTAAGATGGGTGTAAAGTCTTTTTCCCATGTCATAAATGTCAGGATTAAACCTAAATTATTTATAATATATCAGTGACCTTAATTTTATTCATAAGCTACGTACTATGTAACAGAAACTCAATTTTGTTGAATGTTAAACCTCATTTCTGAGTGCAAACTAGTCTAAGGCACTCTGCTAGTTTCTGCTAGGAATAAAAAGATGGGCAAAAAGTAGTTCCTGACTTCAAAGAGCTCACAGAGCATGGTTGGAGACAGGTACAAACAAGTAGGAATAGTAGGTCAAATGCGATACTTGAAGGGGTCTTTGCATGTGCAGAGCCCTCAGCAAATGACTGTTGAAGCAAAGTGTGGTAAGGAATCCCCCTCGAATTTCAGTTATTTGTATGTCACCATGAACTTCCCGAGAGCTGGCTAACACAACACGGTGGTTGCCATTTGATGTTGTTTAGTCTAACACTCTAGGACTTAATTCAGCATAAAAAATAGTTTTTCCTGTCTTACCAGAAAAAGCAGAAGCCAGGGGTTGTTGTTTTTTCTTTGTTGCTTTTTCTTCCAAATCTGATTTCCCTCATCTCATTTTTCCCTTGATGTATATTTTAAATAAGTTGAGGAAAGTAACTCAATAAGTGTGAAGTGCAAGGTTAATCTGTGTGCAGGGGAGACAGTGAAAAACACCTCAAAGGTAAAGAGCAACAGAGTCAAAGGAACCGAGGAAGTTTCTCACGGACACTGGGAACATGAGAACTGAGACTGCGCTTCATACAGGTTGGAGGAAACATAGGTGGTGGTTCCGAGACTGTGTTCCGAAGTTAGACTGTAACGTTTGAAGCCTGACTCTTCCATTCAGCAGCTGTGTGACCTTGGAAAAGATAACCTACCTCTCCGAGCCTCAGTTTGCTCATCTGTAAAATGGCAACAGTAATAGTGTCTACGTCATGGATTTGTGAGAAGCAAATGAAATAACCCATGGAAAGCCCTGGCCACAGTGCCACTTGTTTAAAGAAGAAACAGTCACATATTAGCTGTGATTGATTATATGTGTCACATTGTGGAGGG
This sequence comes from Myotis nattereri, assembly GCF_964212035.1. NCBI lineage: Eukaryota > Metazoa > Chordata > Mammalia > Chiroptera > Vespertilionidae > Myotis > Myotis nattereri. Next base: position 40,341,915 of record NC_138083.1, on the reverse strand, counting down.
AAAGGATGACTTTCACATTGTTTGAAAGAGTAGCATATAAAGAAGATGGTTTGGGCATTGACATTTTGGTCACATGGAAGTGAGGACAGAATGGACATTTCATTTAAATTCATGCAGCACTGAACATTAAACTAAGTTTTTTGGGGATAAGCATAATGATGGATTCAGATATTTTAGAATGTTGGACATAATAGATACCCAATTCAATCCGTTTTTATTGGAGTCGATGAAAATGACTACATAAAGATTTAAGAGGAGGGGGACATTCTTTTCTCCACAGCTGGTCATGAGCCCAGTGTAGTTGGCAGTAAAATGGATTGTTTGGAATGTCTCCCTAAAATCCTGTAATTTAATTTTCATTATTTATATAACACAGTCAGTATACGTGGCACTTTATTACACACACACAAGACCAAATTTCTGGCCTGCGTAATTTCACCAGTGAAGATGCTGTAAGGGAAATATTTGTATCTACTGAATTAGCTGCTACTTGGTAAGGCACCACCGCTTTGTCCCATGGCCCTAATGAACAGGGGGAAACAGTGTTGGAGGTGAAATAAGGGGTCTGAAGGTCAAATAAATAGTCCTGGGATGGTAAAGGGACCTGTTTATACTACATATAAAATCAGGGTCTTTGAGGAGTCCAGTAAAACATGTTTTTGAATGTTGAAGTTGGAGAACGTAGCAATCAAGTTGGGTTCTACTAGGTAAGAGGAAACTTTTAAAATAATTATCAGTTTCCTTCTGTGGTGTTTTACTTATTTTATACACTTTTAGAAACACAAATTAGAAAAGAGTGATTCTCCTGATGTGTGACTAAGAAAATCCAGTGAGATCAAGGAGTAGTATTTACTTCTGGAAACTAGGAGTTGTTCCCACAGTTATTGTATAGGCCATGTTAGAAAGGTGCATAATTTGTTGGACTTAATTATTCTCTGATTATAGTCGTTGGTTTTTGAAATAGTCATCTGAGCCAGGAATAAGCTAATAATTTATGACAAGGAACAGAAGGTAGTTTCACAATTGGTTTAGTCGTTTTGTATTGAGTAAAAATATATTCCTGAGATTAGCAAGAGGAATCAGAATTGAGGACAGTGTAAGCATTCAGAGTTAATATTTGCTCAGCATACGCTAGTAAGCCAGTAGGAAACAGAGAGAATTACACTCAGCCCTTGAACAACATGGGTGTGAATTGGGCAGGTCCACTTATATGCAGATTTTTTTCAATAAATACCTGTACTGGTTTCCATCCGTAGTTGGAAGTCCATGTCTGTGGAGGGCCGACTGTATGCATTGGTCTACAGTTAGGGAACTTGAGCATCCATGGATTTTGGTATCCGAGGGGGTCCTGGGAACAGTCCCCCGTGGATACCAAGGGGCAATGAAGTTTTTGGGGAGTCACAATTATACATGGATTTTCTACTGTGCAAGGGCCAGTCAGTGCCCCTACCCTGGTCATTATTCAAGGATCAACTGTATTCTGACTCCATTCCTGGGCAAGATCTGTGTGTGGCTACAGAATCTAATTATCTTAGGTCATTGAAGTTGCTGACCAGTGCTGGAGATTACCACCTAAACAAAGATTACCACCCTGATGGAGTGCCTTCCTTCCCAGGATTCCCTTTCAGAATTTTCAGGTAGCAAAGCAATAAAATCCCATGTTAATCATTAAAGTAAATGAAGCAAATCATTTCACACATTTTGTATTTCAGGAGATTGGTATTCAGATGTTATCCTAAATTTTACATATTCACATCGTTAAGCATTACTCAAACTTGAAAGTTCTGAGCATTGTAAGAGGTTCATGTGAACACACAGAAGACCGCTGGGTTTTGAAATGGGAGGGTGAGGTTGGTGGGGGTCACAAAACCTCTTCTCCCTGGCTGCATGGCAAAGAGCATGAGCACTATGCTATTTGATGGGGGTTTAATTCTGGTCTGGCTTGATCAAGCAGAGTTGTTATTTTATATCCTCACCCTTGTTTTTGTACATCACCAAGTCACTGCACAAATGACAGTTTGTTTTCCAAAGAGGTCTGGGACCAGAGCAGCAGGTCACAAAGCAAGAGTTTTATGGCATTGTTTTGAAGCCTCTTTGGCTGAGTTCACTTTCCCTGGGCAAAAGTTTTCTCTCCATGCTCAAATAGTGCGTCAAAAAGATGGCCTCGGAAATGTTTGGTAAATGTCTTGGAAAATAGAGGTGTCGACAAGGTTTTGTTAGGGAAGTTTGCACCTGTGTTTTTAATTTATTTTTATTTTTATTCTCTTTCTTACAAGGGCTTCCAATCCTTAAATTTTTCACGCAGTGGGTATAAATAGACACCGGGTAGTTGTAGATGGTTAGCCCTATAGCCGTATATTGACTAGATCTACAGGACATCAAAATAGCTAGACATTTTCATACATTTTGTCAAAACAACTGACCCGTTCCATGCAGCCCATCGGAATGTTTTACTGTAACTATAAGCACGCATGTCTATCTGACAGAAATTGTATTCACAGTATAATTGATAATATGATTTCGAAATGCATTCAGCCATAGCCTTTTCGGAATCCTGTCATAGAATATTATTTTATACCGTCATATTTTTAAAAGACAGCATGGATAGCATTGAATAGAAAAGTGCAATTAAATTGAAGTGCATTTTAGATGGCGGTGCAGCCTGCCTTGCTTCAGCAAAGATGTTTGAAGTTTAAAAACTGGAGAAGTGGATTTGTAGTAAAGCTCGGTCGACTGTTTTAAAGAACTGGTGACTCAACAGCTGTTGGGAATCTGCCTGGAAGCGGCTCGGGGCTTTGGAGAATGTTCCTCCTCAGGAGCTGGAACGTGAGCCGCCCTCAGCCCACACAATGCAGGGTCTGTGCCGTTCTTTCTTGGATTCTTTCTTTTTCTCCAGTTTCCCCTCTTCACTTACTCTGATTGATGGAAACACGTGCTGGGAGCTTTCCCTGACATTCTTTCCAAACACTGAAAGTATGAAATGTTATGGTGGTGCTATGTCTATTTTTGAACGTAAGGCTGTTAATGTAAAGCCTGTGTTGATATATTGGGATGAATTATAATGGTGATATTATTACAGCCTTCAGAGCTGAAAATTTATTATTTTTCTCACCTACACTTGGTGGCTGATACTTGATCATAGGAACATGCTGTGCATATGGTTAATTTGGGGCATTTATTTGCAGATTCTCAAAAGTTAGACTTTATCCTTCTTTATGCCTTCGCCAGGCCTCCTCCTTTTGTGGAAAAACAAATAGAAATATAATTCACCACACACTCACTTAGCCACTCCTTGTTTCCTAGTCACTGTCATTGTTATTATTGCTTACAACGAAGATATTTTTGTAAATGTTGAGTGTGCAAATAGAGTAAAAATAGTTTTGCCTGTTGGAACTGCTCATATGACTTTTTTACTTTTTAACCCTTAATTCATAGTTATCTGAATTTTAAAATATTAAAATGTCTTTTTATTAAGGAGACACATTGGATTTAAAAAAACAACAGAAATAAACAGTACGGAATGTGTAGGCCTGAGTGGAACTCTTAAGTTGGTTTTTTTTAAATATATTTTATTGATTTTTTTACAGAGAGGAAGGGAGAAAGAGATAGAGAGTTAGAAACATTGATGAGAGAAAACATCGATCAGCTGCTTCCTGCACACCTCCCACTGGGGATGTGCCCGCAACCAAGGTACATGCCCTTGACTGGAATTGAACCTGGGACCTTTCAGTCCGCAGGCTGACGCTCTATCCACTGAGCCAAATAGGTTATGGCAACTCTTAAGTTTTGAAAAAAATAACATTTGGGTGAGATTATTTTTAAAGTCTGTCTTGCTATGGCATAGGTTCTTTAGGGACCTATATCTCTTGCTCCTAGTATATTGTCTGGTCCAGAGAAGTTATTTCATTACTAGAGGCCTGATGCATGAAATTCGTGCAAGGGACTCGGCCCTCACAGCCCCAGCTGCCTCGAGGCCCCACAGCCCCGCCCACTGGTTGTTCCGGAAGGTCGTTCCACCGTCTGGTCTAATTAGTATACTAGCTCTTTATTATATAGGATTATTCACTAAATGGGTGAATGAAAAAGTGAATGGGATGATTCAATGCTGAATTTATTTATTTGATTTTTTATTTTTATATTTTTAATCCTCACCCAAGGATATGATTTTATTGATTTTAGAGATAGAGAAGGGGAGGGAGGGAGGGAGGGAGGGAGGGAGAGAGAGAGAGAGAGAGAGAGAGAGAGAGAGAGAGAGAGAGAGAGAAACATCAATCAGTTGCCTCTTCTCTTGCACATGCCCCTTACTGGGGATAGAACCCGCAACCTAGTATGTGCCTTAATTGGGAATTGAACCATCAACCTTTTGATCACCTGAGCCACCTTGGTCAGGGCTCAGTGCTGAATTTAACAAGAATGCACTTCTTTGGCACCTGTTGCTTGACTGGAAGACAAAACTGTTTGGTAATAAATGATCACGAAATACAAGGTGTCCCCTCAAAATGTGTACATACTTTAACAGCTGACAGCTCAATTTTGAAAATGAAATGCATTTTAATAAACACTGACTTTATAATTACTCAAAGTGTGTGTATACAGTTTTTGGGACACTCTATATATACATGTACTAATAGGGAGGAGAAGTATATGTATACATACATATATACAATATTAATAAAAGTTTATAGTTAGGTAGCACTTACTATGTGCCAAGCACAATTGCAAGTATGTTCCATATAGACATTTATGTAAAATTCATAACCATTTTGTGAGGTAGCAGTTATTATTATCCTTATTTTGCACATGAGGAAATTGAGGCACATAGAGGCTAAGTCATTTTTCCAAGGCCCTGGGCTTTTAATTGGCTGAGCCCAGATTTGAACCTGAATAGTTTGTCTAGAGTCACTGCTCATAGTCATGACTCTCTGCCCCCTCTGACAATGTACCATATGCACACTTCTCTATACCACAGGTCTGTGCATGATTTATCTTACCTACTGTGGGAGTTCTGTAGAAATACACTTAAGCTTAAATGTTAGTAAAAAACTCTTTTTAGCTCTCTGAGCACTGATCTCATCAGTTTTTGCTTATTCAAGCCTTTAGAGTTGATTAATAGTGTGTATGTTGGTTTTTCTCAAGTATTAGATTATGGACCCCAGGCAACAGGTGATTAATTTCTGCCTCATAAAGATTCAGTACTGCCTTTAGGAATTTACTTACAAAGCATTGAGTATGCTTATAACATACTCATAGAATTTGGTTTTCATTTGTGGTAGGTATGCATAAGAAGTATAATTAGAATCTGGCCCAAAAAAACTTACAATGAGGTCTGGGAGATAAACTGATAAATCATATATGTAAGAATGAAAAAAAGGTCTCCAAAAGAGAAAGCATGCAGTGTTGGGAATTTTTTCTTGTGAGGGATGTTAGGAATTATATTATCTAAGTCTCACATTGGTAAGGCAATTTGAATCCTTCGAATCAGGAGAGTCCAGCTCTGGAGCGAGTTATTTAAACTCTTTGTGACTAATTTTTCTTTCCCTGAAAATAAGATGATAATAGTAATACTCAGCTGCTTAGTTACGTTGTAAGGATTAAATGAGGGAATAAACATAAGCGAAGTACTTTAAACAGTTCTCCCACAACAGGAAGTGCTTAATAAATATTATCATTGAGCTTATCATTTTACAATTGAGGAAATTGAATCCCAGAAAAATTAAATTACTTAAGGTTAACCCAACTAGCTAATGACAGAGGCAGGACTGGAATCTTGACACACGTGTAGTTAGCACTGATAGCATATGCAATAGAATTGTTGTGAAGCTCGTCTCCACTTGACAAGTAATAATGCATAATGTCTGCATTTACTTTGGATCCTGAATATGTGCTGTACTTTTTGCTGTCCTTCATGTTTTTCTTCTGGGGAATACATATTGGGTTGATTTTTTTTTTTTTTTAATGTTTACATGCCAGTATTATGAGAAGGAAAAAAACCACACTTTACCATACCTTTTTTTCATACATAATCCAGGTTTCAAGTGTATTAATTTTGCCGAATGCCATGGCAACATCCATATCTGTTTTCAGTTCATGAAAGGTATTTTGGAAATTGTTGGCTCCTGCATGCATAAGCATTTTCATCTTTCAGCTATAGAAATACGCTATGTATCCTCTTCATTTTGTTTGTGCTTCTATTCAGAATGAGAATAAAAGCAGTTAGTTTCTGGGTTGTAATATTCTTCAGTGAATGGTGGCTTTCTAAAACAGTAACACCTTGACTGAAATGAAAACTCTTGCATATCATAAAAGATATTCTAATTACTGCATCTAGTTAAAAAGAGAATAAATCACTGGAAGATTATTTTAAGTGCCTTAAATATAATAAAAAAGAATAATGGACGGTGAACAGCTTGACAAGTTTGATGAATTCAGACAGTGGCTTATTTTTGCTGCTTTCTAAGGGAAAAGGAGAGCATTTTACTTTCGTGGTATATTGTGAAAGATAACTTTTGTTGGAACAAATAAGGGAACCCGTATCTTTGTTGAACACTTGACTTGTACTAGGCATTAGCCAAAAAAGTCCATTATCTCATTTAATCTTATTTAATCCCCCCTAATCTTATAGATAACATTGTCCCCATTTTACAGCTCAGAAAAATGAGGCCAAGGGAATGTACGTACGTTACCTCAAGGTGCACTGCTGCTCAGTCGGACCAGGTGTGCCAGCCTACAGGCTGTGGCATCAGAGCCGCACCCTTTCTCATTATTACATCGACTTCGTACTCACAGATAGCAATGTCATCCCCTTTCATATCTAAGGGTTGTGTCCAAAAGAGTTTAATTTTTTTAGCCTCTTTAAAGTGGAAACAATCAGGTGATTGTGAGCATTAAAGAAAAAAAAATAGTGTTAAATCTCTTTGCTTGGGGCTTAGGACACAGCAAATGGAATAGTGTCTGGGACATTTTAAGTATCACCAACTGACAAATGATGTGTTTCTAACTGAGCATTACTTAAGAGTTTTAGGCTATATTTAATTAACTAAATCTTCATTTGTGTCTGTAAATTGAACATTATGGCTATGGAGTTTCTCAAGATGTATTTTCCAGATTAAAATGGTGATGAGAATTGCTAAAATATTAGGAATATTTTTGGGGGGTTTGCCTTAATAAATGTATAAAAATTTAATTAATTTGGACATGAGATCAATGTGATTGTGACAAATTGCATATGCAAGCGTTGGCTACATATGTATGTTGGTCATTGCTCTGTAGGAGGCTGAAAATGTAAATGGTTGGAAAATTAGGTTAGAAGAAAATATTTTTTTATTTTTGCATTATATTTTTTCTATAAAGAATATTATTACTGGTAAAGTATTTTGCAAACATTTATTTCCATACAATAAATATGAAACATAACTTCTTTGGTGGCTACCACACGTATTTGTATCTCTTTTACAGTTCATTTGGATGCTAATTTGTAGACTTTTTTCCCTTAAGTCTGCAAATGAAGTACAAGGAGTTCCGAATACATAAAATACAGAAATTGTATTAGTGCAGATGTCTGCCACTATGAAGAACAAATAGTCAAGCAAATTAACTTTTAAGATTTTATGTGGATATTTGACTCTGTATTCAGCATTCTGTTGAAGGCATTTATGGCAACTATACTCATGGAAACTCACTGGAACAAACTCTTTGGTATTCTTTTCACAGAATTTTAATATGTTTTCTAAATATCTTTTGAATTAAAGAATAATATAAAATAATCTATTCCCATGTTCATAATGTTAAACCTAATTTTCATACATTCACATTTATAGATAATACACAAACACTAGACCTACATTTTCCTCATGTTCAAATATAAAATCTTATAGAATCTTCTATCAACACATTCCTTCAATTCAGGTTTGTTGTTGTTGGTTGTGGTAGTGGTGCTGTGTGGTAGTAAATATAAGTTCAGATTAATTTTGGTCTTGGTTTTTCTTTCTTAGTCAAGCATAGGTGGAAAAGTGTATTAATGTTATTGCCTAATGGTTTTCTAACTATGTTAAATAATGTCATGTTCTCTCTTCTTTGACATATTGAGTCAGTTGAAGCGATAAGTAAGTACAGAAGGGATGAATGTGGCTCATAAACAAGGATGAACATATTATGATCCATCTTGATCCCACAAGCAGATAAATTATTTCACAATTGCATTATTTAGTAAGTGAGAATACTACTAGATTTTTAGCAGAGGTGCTGGTAGATAAGCTCATCTTTCTTGATTTTTTATAACTAAGTTTTTATTATAAATTATATAACTACTTACTCAAAAACTTACTTTTATACTGTTTTGTTTTTCAGAAATATGCTTAGAATGTGTATGCAAAATATTTAAGGGACAGAGTAAATAATGGACCCGAATCTAATGTTGTTGCTTTAAGATTATTTTTTATTAAGAATAGAGAATTTAATGTTGTTGAGAATATTCAGTTCAGATATAGATTAATAAATCCGAATACTGTAAAATACACTTATAGGTATCTGTTTTAAAATATTTTGTGGCTATCATATTAAAATGATCATGCTTTCTTAATTTATAGTGATTTTTCCAAATTAGATGAACTAGGATAACATGAATTCACAAAAATAGAAGCATTCTAAAAGTGTTTACATATTAAAAATACAATTTGCAATGTAAAATGTCATATAGCGGTTAAGTGATATTAAAGACAATAATATGTATAATGAAATTGAGAAAAGAGCATTTAACAGGAATTTATCTCTTTTTCTTTATGGTTGTGGAAGGCAATAGGGGATCTTTGCATTATTAATACTCACATGGTAGCATTTTCAAATTCATTGGTCTGCAAATAATGTATGGAGTTCACTATATGAAGGGATACATTTTCTGCACAACTAACACAAGCACTCATGAAATCAGCAATGTTGGAGGTCTTATTCTTAAAATATATTCTTTTTCTATATTATACTTTTTTGTTAAATAAAGTAATTTGAACAAAATGAATATAGGCATAGTCTTTCAAAGGAATACTAAGTGATTAAATTTTTGAAGTGAAAAGGATGAATGAAGTTCTGTGGACATAGAGGAAATCTTGAAACACAAAACACTGGTTTACTGATAAAATAGATATACATGAAAGAGAAATTGTACCCTTTCATTTGCTTTCTCAATTGTGAGACTTTTATATGCCTCAGACTTAATGATTGTGGAATAGGGACACATTTGTTGAGTTATTATATATGAAGAATAGTAAATTCATATGCAAGGAATTTCTCTAACTTGCTGCAAAGATGTAGTAATCATGGCTTTTATAATTCCTCAGAAAATATGGTTAAACTCATGATTAGGCAAACTATGGGCATGGTATCAGATAATACAAATTACCCTGCTCCCCCAATCAATTACATATACTAATGAAGACCTGCAAATTAGTAAAGATGTTTGTAATCAATCAAAATAGATGTCATCAAGTTGATGAGTTAAACTTAATTGCATTGGGCAGATATTGAGCATCCATTTACTCTTTTATTTTTTAATCCTCTCTGGAGGATATGTTTTTTTATTAACTCCAGAGGGGGAGGGGGCAGGAAGACAGAGAGAGAGAGAGACATCAGTGTGAGAGAGAAACATCGATTGGTTGCCTCACAGATGCACCCCTACCAGGGATCGAACCCGCAACCCGGGTATGTGTCCTGACTTGAAATCAAACCCCAAACCATTTCATGTGCGGATGACACTAACAACCCCAGCCAAGGCCCATTTATTATTATATTAGACAAACTATCATAATTATTAAGTGGGGAGAAATCCCATGCTTTTTTTTTAAGGTGTTCTCTGTTTTGGGGTTTCTACAGACTTACTGTGATATGTCTGCTGCTATTTTTAAATTTATTTATTTTGCTTCTTAAATATGCTGATTATGTTTCTTTCAAAAATTCTGAAAACTTCTCAACTGACAGTTTGTATATTGCCTCTTCCTCATTATCTCTGTTTTCTTTATGGACCTCTGCTTGGAAGGTTTTAGAACTTTTCATTCTATACTGTGTCACTTTATATCTGTTGTATTTTCACTCTTTTTTATCTCTGTTTTATCCTCTAGAATATAAACTCTACTAGGATCAAAGTCTTTGTTTTGTTTAATAATATATACCAAGTGTTTATAAGAGTGACTCATGAAGCATGGACACACAATGCATAATAGAAGTATTCATTGATGACTGATTTCTGCATAATGTCCTCTATTCTGTATTTCAGTTAAATTAGCTTTTATTGGGTCTAATCTGTTGTTTAACCCAAGTTCTGTTTTCTTAATTTCAATAGCCATATTTTTAATTTGTCAATGTTCTATTTGGTTTCATTTCAAACTTATCCTTTCACTGTGATTTTTTTATTCTTTTATCTCTATTGACATTTTAAATACATTTATCTTTTTAGTCTCTTTCAAATTGGTGTATTTGTCAAGATCTTGGAGTGCTAATCTTCCTTTGTCTATTCACTCTTCCATAGTAAATCGCTTTGCATATGTTTCTAATTGTTCATTGCGAGCTCATCTTCATCTGGGGTATTCATTTTCTGTGGAAGTCCCATGAGCTCTGGGTTATGGGAGAATTCTTACAAAGTAGTTTTGTTAGCTTCGGCCAGTTTCCCAAAAGTTTCATTGGTCTGGGATCAGTTTTTACATTAATGTCTTGGTATTCCCAAACTAGGCAAATAGTATAAATATAAATTTAGAATCTTCAACTGCACATGGAAAATATTTAGAGGGTTGGTTACTCACAGGCAATTCTCTTTTTGTCCACCAGAGCCCTAGCCAGAACCATGCATCCTTTCCACTTCCCTGAATCAATGACTTGGTGTCAGTATCTTTTTTAGATCCTTGGCTTTGTGCAGAAGCCTTAGGACCTATCCCTGTGTGGGCATTAAAACTCCAGCCCTTACCCCTTAGGGCCAAAATATCTAATGTTTCCAGTTATGTGTTTTCCACCCTGGTTTTGAATTCTCTCTGGGAAAATGAGTTTGGGTATGTATTTAAACTTTTTTTCATTGTTACATTTTATTCAGCATTTTTATGTCTTCTTTTTTTTTTTGAGATAGACTGAATTATCTTTGACCTCCATATTGCTGAAACTAGAAGTGCCCTCTCATTTCTAAGCTCAATTATTATGTGGATATTTGCTTCCTGTGTCTGAATGCTGTATGAAATGGGCTTCTGAGCCTGGAGAGCTCCTGTCAGGAAAAAAACAAGCCTTCATTCTTCCATTTTAACCTATAAAATATTCCGATAATGTTCTTAGCTATAACCATCTAGAGGAGATGAAAACAGATTTGTTCTCCATCTTTGTATCTGTTTGTTGAAGAATCACTGCATAAGATATGCCTCACATTGCTGTAATTGTTCAGTGGTTTCACTTTCAATTTAGTATTTGGGTTAATGTACTGGTACATCAGTAGCATGATCAACTCTGTAAGTCTTGGGTGAATCTGGACAGCTTGTCACCCTAATCTGGGATCCCTTCCAGAGACCAAAGAAATCCTTTAAAAACTTTCCTACTGTATAAACTCCTGACTCAGGCATCATCTATGGGATTATATTTAGACCTCTTTGTTAGGACATGTTTTAATATATGCAAAGAGTAAAGATAATTTTTAATTTGAAAAGAGGCCCTTGAAAGGATCCTATTGGATAGGAAAAACATCCCCAACCATTGAGAAGGTCCTAGGAGCATCATCAAGACTTACTTTGTTTAGGTTGTCCTTTGGGGAGGCGGGGCTGGTGGATTATACTTTTAGAGCTTCGTTCAATATTATTGTGGCTGGGCTGGAAAACCCTCAAGAATGCATTTTACATTGATTATATTGCAGACATCTGTGCGGCAAAGTAGAGGCAAATGACAGCGTACTTGTTTCCTAATGAGGCAAATCAAATGAGCAAGTGGCAGAAACCCCTACCCTGTTACTCCTAATGCTTTTGCCCTTTTCCCCCTCTTGATTTGAACTGAAGACATATGTATAGACTCTAAAGCTAGACCAGCTAGTGAGAGCCCATCATCAGGATAATCTCACCTGGATAACTCACCAGCCTCTCCACAAAAACAGCTTCTAAATTATGAGAACTTTAAACAATGCTTAACGTCCTTGGCCACTGCAATTAACTTAAAGACTCCCTGTTTAACACACACATATGCATGCACACAAACTTTTTCTGTTTTATGAGAATGAGAATCTCCTGTTATTGACAGTGCATAATTTAAAATCCTAGGCAAAAGGGGAAGAAACAGTTGAGAAAGGAAGGCAGTGTGGCCAAAATGCTGGAGCACTTTTTTTCAATTTTTTGCAAAGATTGATACCGTAATACTGAGCTTTTTCTTAAGGGTTTTCAAGTCAGAAACTGGAAGTAGTTTTAAAAGTATGATGGGATACACAAAGAAAGCATGTTCCTTGTCCAAATGTATTCAGTTGTATCAACAACATAACTCGAAATGTAGATTCCTTAGAAATTTTAAAATGTTTATTTATTATTTATATCCTCAGTCCTTGGCAGTCTGTCTTGTGGCAGTTCCATAATATGACTTCAATATATCATTCTGTCATAATGTCTTGTTTGTTGGGGCAGCAGTCTAATGACTATACATTTTCTATTTTCTGATTCTTATTTCTGAATAATTCTTTGTGTTGACTGCAATTATGCTTTTGCAGAGTCACTAGTTTTTGAAAGTCTTTATATGTTTAGGGTGGCACTAGGTTAATGTAATTATATTCACTATAGTTCTGTTCTTTTGTAGATTGTTTTTCTATAGAGCTACGGTTTTATGGCCTGAAGCTGAAACGAGGTTTTAAGAGCTTACTGTTTACTCCCCGCCCTTGTCCCCCACACTTCTGTTATTATATATAAATTCACTTTTGAATATTGGAGGAATTGAATTTCTAGAATTCTTTTAAGGGTAATATTTTTTCTGTATTTCACAGCAGGAAAAAAAATGGACTTATTAACAGTTTAAATGTTCTCTGAGGCCCTTAAAGATCATGATATGAAAAACATAACAAAATATTAGTATTGATATTGCTTCTATGTATTTGCTAATGAAGGCTTTATAATTTTGAAGTCGAGGGACTACTTGAAACATGAATAATGAACAATAATGCTACTTTAGTATTTTACATTGGGGCCAGATTAGTCTGCTAAAAAGTATGAAGTATTGTTTTATGTAGAATGTATCTTAGATTGAGAAAGTGGAAACACATTTTTTTAAAATAAAAGCTTTACTAAGATGCTTTTATGGATTTACTGGTTTGTTCTCATTTGTCATTGGATCATTTCCAGATGTAGAATATTACTTTCTTAAACTTGCTGTAGATTCTACTATCAAGACCAGGTGCATGTTGTTTTATAGCCATTTTCTTTCTGATTTTAATGTTGAAAGTCATAGAATGCCTTGAACTGATAATTTGTTTAACTTGCTTCTATTAATTGGACCAAGGCATAACTTAGTATTTTTATCTCTTCTCTATTCTGCATTTTACTTCTGCTTCAATTAGTGTGCACCTCTTAGCAAAAAAGAGATGATTTTGCTCTCTCTTTTAAGATTTGCCTCCAAGAGAAATATTTTATTGCTACGTGTCTCAATTGATCTAGTAGGGCTCACAGACAATGAGAGGAATAAGAATACTATTTTTTAAGGTTTAGTAGCATTTTACTTTTCCTAATTTCTTAGAATAATCTGAAAAAAGAATGTGTACTATTTTTGTTTCTAATAAGGCAATTTTGAAAATTTATGGTTACATATTTTTCTCTCCTTTCTCTCACCTGTATCTTAACTAAAACAAGATTGGATTCTACACTTATTTTCCCCCCATCTTTGCTTAAAACTTAGGTTCATCACAGATTGCTAAGGTCTTCCCACCTTGACAATTTGTGGCAGAACATCATATCTTCATATGCTGAGGCCACTGTCAGAATTTGCTAACTCACGACTTCACTAACACCACTAAGGATCACACTGAAGTTGAGAAATAGAGCATCAGCCCTGAAATGCTGTGAGACTATACTTAGCAGATTACTAGGAACACCGTTTCTCATGAAGTGTAGTGTCATTGGTGGTCTCAATGCAGACGATAAGCCCATTGCATAGCCAGAATGAGAGAAGCAACAGAACCTCCGCTTTCTCATCTGTACAGAGATGCTAAGGATTCCTGTGCACATTGCTTGTGCGAAGGCATGAGATGCACCAGACGGGCCTAAGTAGGTGCTCACTGTTAGTTTTCTTTCACTCGTCCACCACTGTGTGATTATGTTTCATTCTCACAGGAACGTAGCAGACTATAAAGTATTGTGTGTTTTTTTAAGATTTAATTTTTTGCCCTAGCCAGTTTGGGTCAGTGGATAGAGCATTAGTCTGTGGACTGAAGGTTTCCGGGTTGGATTCTGGCCAAGGGCACATACCTTGGTTGTGGGCTTAATCCCCAGTAGGGGGTGTACAGGAGGCAGCCGATCAATGATTCTCTCTCATCATTGATGTTTCTATCTCTCCCTTTCCCTGCCTCTCTGAAATAAATAAAAAAAAATATTTTAGAAAAGGATTTAATTTTTTAGAGCAATTTTAGGTTCATGCAAAATTCAGGAGAAGCTACAGAGAGTTCCCATATACCTCACTTCCAACACATGCACAGTCTCCCCCACCATCACTCACCAGAGAGGTACCTTGGTTACTGAGGATGAACCTAATTACAATCAACCAAGCCTATAATTTACAGTAGGGTGCTCTCTTGGTGATGCATGTTCTGTGGATTTGGACAAAAATGCAATGAAGCATATCCCTCATTGTAATAGCATATAGAGTATTTTCACTGCCCTAAAGATCCTCTGTGCTCTGCGTCCTCTCACTCCCCTCCCACACCTTCCCTACTAGCAACCACTGCTCTTTTTATTGTCTTCATAGTTAGGACTTTTTCAGAATGTCATATAGTTGGAATCATACTGTATGTAGCCTTTTCAGATTGGCTTCTTTTACTTAATAAAATGCATCTAAGGTCTACAACATGATGTTCTAAAAGCTATAGATATGATAGGGTTTACCACCTTGCAAAAGGGCCTTTAAACTGAAATTTAAATTTCACTTGAGCAGAGTCCTGATTGGCTTACACAGGAAGCAGCAGTGCTGTGGGAAGGAAATATGGCAGTTCCTAACTTTTAAGTCTCAACTCCTGCTCCATTCTGTTTTACTCTGTCAAACAGTGGGGGAACCTGGGTAGAAATTCTAGTGTTTAGAAACCTAAGCTTTCTCTTTCCCCGAGGAGGGGAGGGAGAGGCCTAGAGTGCATTGCCAATTTCGCCATCCCATTCATGGAGGTACTGCCACTTCCTCAATTATGTGTCTCCTTCCAGAAAAGCAGCCACAGTGTTTGTGCAGTCATTTATTGTGTGTGCCTCTCTGTCCTCCCCCTCACACCCTTCTCTAAGTTCCATGAAGTCCAGGTCTTGAACATGAATGCATCCTCAATGCCTGGCACAGAGTAGGTACCCAGCAAAGATTTTGTTAAAGGAAAGAACAAAGGAATGAAGAAGACACAAGACATTGAGAAGTGGAGGAACATAGGGTAAGAAGATAACAATATGATGATGAAAAGAATAGTCTTATATCTCACTTGGAATATCAGAAGAGATATTTATTATTTATTTATTTATGTTTGTTTATTTTATATTTTTATTGATTTCAGAGAGGAAAGGAAAGGGAGAGAGAGATAGAAACATCAATGATGAGAGAGAATCATTGATTGGCTGCCTCCTGCACACCCCTTACTGGGCATTGAGCCTGCAACCCGGGCATGTGCCCTCGACCAGAATTGAACCCAGGACCCTTCAGTCCACCGACTGACGCTCTATCCACTGAGCCAAACCAGCTAGAACCAGAAGGGATTTTTTTAATGGTCATCATTTAAAATATTATACTTGCTCTGTTCTTGTGTTTGGATGAGTCCTAGACATTTCATGGAAATTCATAGTTACCTTGTGGCTAAATGTTTGTGAAAAAGTCAATAAGGGTCTAGAAACTTATCTTTGAAGATACTTTCTCGTGCATTTCCAGCTCAGACTTGCAGCTTTTGGGGGCCCAGGCTGCTAGGTGATCTTAAGAGCAGCTGGCAAGTCTCTAATGGGGCCCAGCTGTGTGCCCAGAGAACGCACCTTCTCAGGATCACATTAAGTAGGTAGACCCCTGCCCTCCCTGGTTTCCTCTGGGCTTTATGGGTCCCCATGGTCTGTTGCATTGATCTTGCATTTTCAGGTTTTATAGCAATTCTAAACATGTGAGGGTACATATTTGCTCTTTGATGTGCCTTTGATAGAAGCCAGAGTGCTTTACCTGTGCCTGCATTTAATAATGACGGGGGGTCGCCTGCCCTGCAGCAGTTCGCTCTCTGGGGAGGCTGGTTCAGTGTGCAGCTTTTTTTTTTTTTTTTTTAGGTTGTTGATGGGCAGACTTTAATCAGGGGTGTTTCTTGTTTTATTTTAGAAAATGAAATCTATTAAATATAGTTAGACATGTGGTCCTGGTATTTCGTTTCGTTTTTCATCACATCTTGTTCAACTGTGCCACTTGGTAGACAAGTGGGCAGGATGGGGAGCAACATACAAGGAAAAAAATGGCAATACTTATAGCACTGTATGGGCTTCGTGATTTCCCATTTTCCCCATATTTTATCTTTATCTCCATCTCTATTAAAAGGCAGTTATTGTATCCCCATTTTACAGATAGGGAAGTAAAGGCACATGAATTTTAGAGACTCTCAGTGGTTATTGTGGATGGAACCTAAATTAGAATTTGGCACTCATGCTACTAGATATGTGAAAAAAGACCAGCTAGTCATGCCATTTCTGTGGACTTTTTCAAGGAGAAGGGGACAGTAGTGCCTTTTACAAGTAGAACATAGGGTACATAAACGGAATCACGGAACCTTAGGGTCAGGAAGGACTTCCACTCTGTGCTGGCATTGTTCCTTCTACCAGCTTGCAGCGTGATTGACTTTGCAGTGCCCTGATCTCTCCATTCAGTATATTCTGAATATATCAAACTAATGAGAGAACTGGACAAATCTTCATATGTTTATGTCCAGCAGCACTTGTCAGAGGTGGTCACGTTATGGGTTTCTATCTTCCTTTGTTTTTCAGTCTTGCTTGGCCACTAGCCTTCCCAAAGAAATTAGCTCCTTTTTTATTCTTCCTTTAATTTGCAAGATCAGGTAAGCCCCCCCCCTCCCCCCGCCCCCGCCAGGCCCTGAGAAGCTGGTGTGATTAGTGGATGGCTCCTGAAGTTTAGGATCTGAAGTCTAGCCTGGTGCTTTGATAAGAATGTGATGGCGATGAAGTTTAGCTTCTTAATCCATCTTTAACCACATCATTAGAATTGGCAATTGTTTAGTGAATACTCGCTTCATGAACTGAGTGATTTAAAAATAATATTGTCAGCTTAGCTTGTAGATCTTGTATGGCTGAAAAATAAAAGGCCCACTTCCTGTGCTTACTACTAATTTCTTATTTGTATGAATTTATTAATGGAGTAAGTCCATCTTTGAAATCATTCATGGGGGCAGACTCTATTTTAAAAAAAATAAAATTTAGGCATTGTTTTTGTCCTAAGCAAGTTTTATTTAAACAAGGAGTAGAACTAAAAATTTATTTTCTAAGCAGATATGCCATGTTATGTTCTCAGTGTTTGCATATAGTATTGATTGGTCATGGCTGATGTTTATCAGACTAAGCAAAGGGTGTTTGTATTAGTTGTCTCAGAAGGTTGTTTTTTCTTTGACATTAATGAACCTCTATTGGAAATCTTGGAAAGTAGAACACACCCAAATACGATTTCTAATTTTTCAGGGCTTTATTGATATTCCAAGTCATCTGATGAGGATTGGAGTCATTCACATAAATGACAGGAAAACACTGCTTATTAATATGTTGATTATTGATCATAGCAAGTTGATAAATATTAGCTCTATATTACTAGTCACATATTAGTAGTGGTCATATTAGTAGACAAATTATCCTAATATATTCATGCATAATGTATGTATGTGCATATATCTAAACTGGACTTGGAATGCTTCATTCTTTGCCACCTTTGTTGGGCCTCAGAAAGTAACTTTTTATTCTCTTATTTTCTATTGTCTATTTACTGGATCCTTTCTCTATGCCAACCATATTGCTAAAAAATGGGGATGAAACAATCAGTAAGACACAGTCCCCGCCCACAGGGTTGCAAGCAAATACTCATTATCCAGCATGATGAGTGTTACAAGAGACTTAGATAGAAGATTCTCTGGTGGCCCCTAAATAACCGACTCTGCTCAGAAATGCAGTAAAAAATTTTACCAGGGAGCATCATTTGCAATCAAATGGTAGTTTCGTAGACTGTCTATTTCAAGTGGGCCCTTCCCTACATCTTTAGTTTTTCTTAGTCATAACTTTACGCATTTGTCAAAAAATGTTTGCTGTTAATTTTGAACACTGATTTTCATGAGTATTTTTTAAGTGACTATCTTTTTTATTTCATTTTTGTTCCCTCCTGGCTTTTAAATATATTTAAAATGTTTATCCATATTTAACTTCTGCAGATTTAAAAACACTTTCCAAGCAGTCACCTCCTGACCCTCTTTTCCCCTTATCTGTCCCCCTCCCAGGGCACCTCCCTTTCTTGAGAGCCCCCGCATAATGCTATTCCTTTACAGTCCAGCCATCTGCCTGTTTTAGCCTCTTCTTCACTCTCTCTGTTTCTTCTATATAGATTTCCCCATATGTCTGCTTCTTCCTTTATCCACAAGTCCAGACACTCCTCCATAGCTTTCTTACCACCCCATCCTGGTGTCCCGTCTGTTCATAAATAACTCTTTTCATCCGCTCTGGAGTCCCAACCCCCACTCTTTCTAAAAAGAGTGTGCAAATAAATCTAAAGTGCCGGAGCCAAGATGCACAGCATAGTTGTGATTCAGAATAGACTTTCTCCTTCCAATCACCTGTTTTATTCGCCACTCTTTGTTGCTTGCTTTCTTTGTACATATCTCCACAATTTCCGTTCAATTTTTGTATAGTTCGGGGTGTGAAGTTATTTAATATCTTCCTGAGAAAGCTTTTGCCTCTTCTTGGCAGACCAGTCTGCCCTAACCAGTTACTCACTTTTTCTGTGCTGCTGAGCAGTTGCTATTCTTGGAGTAGTCACGTTTGAACCTTTTGTTCTTCAGAAATTAACGTATTATGTCAGAAACAGCAGTCTCCCTGCCCGGGTGCTTGGCAACCCGTAACTCTGTGGATGTGTTCTTTTGTAAGCCTGGGTTCTGGAATATGTGCCACAAAAGGAGTGTCACAGAATATTCTGCAGAAATGGCAATGTTGATAGCTGTCCGATGTTCTAGATGTTTACCATGCACGTCCCATGTCCTTCTCCTTGCATTCTGTACTAGTGGCAATCTCTTCCTCCTCTACGTTCAAGAGTAAACATTGACAATTTGCTTCCCTTTAGAAATGTGTTACTTAGCCATCTCAAAGTTGTTAGTGTTTTTCGTTCCTAGTGTCAGTGATAATTTTACTCCCAGAGTCCCTGCAGAGATTTAGCTCAGCAAGAAGTAAATCTAGGTAGGATGGCCTTGATTTAAAATGATCTAAAATTTAAATTGATCTAAAAAACAATAAGTGCTAACTATATTATTCCCTTTATTTAAAAAAGAAATCTGAGGTATAACTAACTAGATTATGTGGTAACTAGTGATGACAGTAAGTTAAGCCATGGCTAGGACCTCATTCATTCTCTCAGTTTCCTTTCTCCTTTCCTCCCTCCTCCCCCTCTCTCTCAAAGGAAAATAAGGTAGGGATTAATATGATTCACACTAAACTTCAGTAAGGGTGAAATGTCATGGTAAAAATGAAAGATGGAATTGTTTACTCCTGAGATGTTGAGAAAAATCTAAACTAGTTCTAGAGTCTTTAGGGGAGCTAAATATTTTACCAGTAACAAAATTAAGTCTCTGAAGAATGAGGTATTTTAGTTTTAAATGCCTCATACTATCTGAAGTTATCTTTGTTTATATTCAAGAAAGAGGTTTTAGCTTCAACATCAGAATTCAAAAAAAAATGTGAAAAATGAAGAAACTGAAAACAGCAACAATCACATACAGCTGATTCAGGCTCTTTTATTTGGAATTTAAAGTCAGTCAGTAATGAGTGATGTAAATTTCTTGGAGAAATGTAGGAAGGTCAAAAGTGTTCCTTTAACACTGATGCTATAGCCAGTTATAATATCTTTGCTGTTGTTGAGTTTCTGTGGATTCTGATCACTAGTGTGTACAGATCTAAATTTGTGGCTTATATATTTTTTGCTTTTACATCTTGTCCAAAATATGCTCTTAGTACATCTTAGACTTAGGAATATTAAAAAATCATGAATAATTTTAGAACAGTTGTTGGTTATGAGCAAAGTTTCAATTACAGCATATTTCCAGATTTGTTGACTATACAAGTATATAGTATATTATAGGTACTTCTGGGCTTTGAACTAGGTATGAATGGATTGAACTATGGTGATGGTTCTAAATGTGTTAAGTAACAGAACAAAGTTCTAAACCTCTTTTTTATTACATTGTTTTTCTTACCCATACCAATTTACTTACCAAACATTAGGAAGCTAAAATCTAAGAAATATCCATCCATCGATGAAATTATTTTTTATTTTTATTTATTTTTTTAAATACATTTTATTGATTTTTTACAAAGAGGAAGGGAGAGGGATAGAGAGTTAGAAACATCAATGAGAGAGAAACACCGATCAGCTGCCTCCTGCACCCCTCCTACTGGGGATGTGCCCGCAACCAAGGTACATGCCCTTGACCAGAATCGAACCAGGGACCCTTCAGTCCACAGGCCAACACTCTATCCACTGAGCCAAACCGGTTAGGGCTGCAATTATTTTTTACATACACCGATCTTAGATATCACAGGGAAAATATTTCTTCGTTCTTGGAATGGCAGTGGTAGGAGAAGTAGCAGTCTTGAATATCAGATTTTTCAACCCTCTTACTCTCCGCTAAGTAGGATCGTATGGTCAGACACTTGATTTTTTTTTAAACAAATTTCTAAAGATTCAGCAAAATAGTTTCAAGGTTACCTTCTAGCAGGTACAGATATTTTAGCTCTCACTTATGTTTTCTTCTAAATTGGCTGTGGTCTGTGGGAGCTTAATTAGTTCAGGCTCAGTGCAGTTAGTTTACACTGAGGGTGTGTCTATACTCAACATTTTTATAACAGGAAATATATTTTGCCCACATTTCTTATTTTTTTGTTTGTTTGCCAGTTTTAATTTTATCTTGGCAATGGGAAATCTTAGAGGAGGGCATTGTAACAATTCCTTAGAGTTTCTTTTTTATTTACTAGTATCCTATCTAATAAAAGAGAAACATGGTAATTGGTGTACGACCGCTACCCTTCCCATTGGCTAATCAGGGAAATATGCAAATTAACTGCCAGCCAAGATGGCGGCCAGCAGCCAGGCAGCTTGAAACTAACATGAGGCTTGCTTGCTTCAGTGACGGAGGACTCCAACGTTTCCTGCCTGCCGCTGCAGGCCTCTGAGCTGCAACTCTAAGCAACTATGTAACAAATATAGAAGCTAAACAAAACCCCAGAAACCTGCTTTAGTCCCGGGCTTCAGCCAGCAGAATCACAACATTGTAAGCAAAGGCCAGAAACCTACTTTCAGCAGCAGAGGCCTAAGAGCTGGAGCCAAGCCTCAAAGCTAAAGCTGGCCCAGAATAAAAAAAAAAGAAAAAGAAAAAAAGGAGCGGTTGGGAGCTTCAGTCACCCCCAGCCTGAAAACAGCCCTCAGCCCATCACCCAGACTGGCCAGGCACCCCAGTGGGAACCCCCACCCTGAAGGGTGTGTGACCAGCTGCAAACAGCCATCATCCCCTCACCCAGGCTGGCCAGGCACCCCAGTGGGGACCCCCACCCTGAAGGGTGTGTGACCAGCTGCAAACAGCCATCACCCCCTCACCCAGGCTGGCCAGGCACCCCAGTGGGGACCCCCACCCTGATCCAGGACATCCTTCAGGGCAAACCAGCCGGCACCCACCCATGCACCAGGCCTCTATCCTATATAGTAGAAGGGTAATATGCCTCCCAGCACCGGGATCAGCGGAGCCGCGAGGCCTCCCGGCACCGGGATCAGCGTGACAGGGGGCAGCACCCAAACCCCGATTGCCCTGCGGCTCTGTGTGTGACGGGGTGGGGCCACAACCTCCCTATCCACCCTACTCTGTTCGTGACAGGGGAAGGCGCCCCAACCCCCTGATCAGCCCTGCTCTGTGCCTGATGGGGGGGGGGCTCCCCAACCCCCTGATTGCCCTGCGGCTCTGTGTGTGGCAGGGTGCGGCGCCCCAACCCCCCGCCCCCCATGGGCCCTGCTCTGTGTGTGACAGGTTGTGCGCCCCAACCCCCCACCCCCCTCTAGGCCCTGCTCTGTGTGTGACGGGGTAGAGCCATAACCTCTCCATCGGCCCTGTCCTGAGTGTGAGAGTGGCAGCGCCCCAACCCCCTGATCGGCCCTGCTCTGTGGGTGATAGAGGGTGGCGCCCCAACCCCCTGATGGGTCCTGCTCTGTGCGTGACAGGGGGCGGCGCCCCAACTCCCCAATCGGCCCTGCTCTGAGCCCGACCAGTGGCTGCACCTAGGGATTGGGCCTGCCCTCTGCCACCCGGGAGCAGGCCTAAGCCAGCAGGTCATTATCTCCCAAGGGGTCCCATACTGCGAGAGGGCACAGGCCGTGCTGAGGGACCCCCCTCGCCCCCCCGAGTGCACAAATTTTTGTGCACCGGGCCTCTAGTATATGTATATATATATATTTTAATCCCCACCAAAGTGTATTTTTTCTATTGATTTTTAGAGAGAGTGGAAGAGGGAGGAGGAAAAGACAAGAGAGAAACATCAATGTGAGAGAGACACACCTATTGGTTGCCTCTAGCATGCACCCTGATCAGGGCCCAGGCAGGGGAGGAGCCTGCAACCACTTTATGTGCCCGAACTGGAATCGAACCTGGGATCCTTCTGTCTGGAGGCTGATGCTCTATCCAATGAGCCAAACTGGCGAGGGCATTTGCATAGATTTTTAAGTGAGACTTACCTCTACTTCATTATTGAAGTTCTGTTCAATCATGTCTCTGTTTCACTCACTTAGCCTGTGTTTACTGAGGGCTTATGATGTGCACGGCGTTGTGCTTTTTATTTGCTGGCACCCTGAACTTTCAGAGAAGAATCATGCTTTCATTTGCCGTGTGTTTGGACTATCATTTGGTTGAATTTGCACCAAGCTATCAGGGATGATGAATTACAACCATCCGTGGTATTTATAGGTCTCAGAAAAACCAGATATGTGAATCTGATGTCTGCTGCCTCAATATTTCCCATCTTTGAAGGAATGTGTTTGTATTCATATGAACAATTTCTCACCAGTTTTCTTTCTGGAGAGAAAACAGCCTCTGAATTTATTGCAGGACAGAGATTCAGATTCTCTTGCTGTTAAAGAGACTTCTTAATCTCTGCTCACCTGATTTAGATGATCCTCTGTTTGCCCCCCCCAGGATGGTGGTAAATCTGCCATTGCAGGTTTATAGATGGGTATGTGAAAGTAGTGTTGGTTATGGGGTTGGCACTGTCTTAAGGGTTCGTATTAGAATGAGGTTGCCACCCTGGTGACTTTGCAACCTAATTGGCTGAGGGAGACACAGGCCTTAGGTGAGCTACTTTCCCCCTCACCTCTTTTTCTCTATTCTGTGGTTTATAAGAGACCTGCCTCAGAGGTGTGCAGTTTCACCTTGCCTGGGCTTCTACAGTGAAATACATGTGTTGAGACTCCCTGGAACAGTTTGAATCTAGCATTTTTGTGGATTGAGCCTGGAGCGGGGTTCTTGACTTGGGGTCCCTGAAGGGAGGAGTCTCTCAATGTATATGTGCACCTTTGTTTTGGGGGAAAGCAAGCGTCTGTGAAGTTTCTAAAGCTCTCATGAAGAGTTGGTGACTCAACAGAGGTTAAATCACACTGCCACGGAAGAATGTTGGGATCTAGTTCTACGCATAGATCTGGCCCCCACCTTGGCCTGTTCGTGTATTCTGAAAGCAACTCACAACAGTGAATCGGGCACCAGAATCCATAAGACCTTTTCTCAGGTTTGCTTCAAAGACTTCAGATAGACAATCTCTGGGCCCTCTGTAGAATAAAACATTGCTTGGGCCTTCCATATACAAAATAATTACCCAACTAATCTGGCCCCCAAAGATGTAGATAAAATGAACGCAAGCATGAGAAGGCAGAGTAAGCTTTACCACCAGCTAGGTCCCTTATTAGAGAAACAAGTGTGATATGTGCAGTATTTTTTGTTTATATATTTTGTTTATATTTCCTGAAGTGAAAAACATTTCCTTCCTTTTTGTGGCTCGGTAGATACATGGTTGAGTCCATGGAACTCCAAAGTCAGAATAGGGCTACTGATGACATACGACAATATTGTATAACCAGTTGACAAAGATAGCTGTAATGATGTTATGAATGACTTCATGATGTCAACACAAATATCTGCAGAGGACACACAAATCCTAGAACAAAGACCTCTGCCTCAGGAGTCTTGACAGTGGATTCACTGTACCTTTAAGGAAGTGTGTTTGCAGATAATGATGATCCATAATAACCATCAGCTCATTTTCTCTTTTCTCATTTCTCTTTCTTCCTCCATGAAACTGGTGTGGGCCTCAATGTAGAGAGCCTATCACTGGACTGCTGTTTCAGTACCCAGGGCAAGGCAGAAACGAACTGATTTATTCCATCTCCATGAATGAGGGTGGTTTACTACATGTACAAGCTTTGGGCCAGTGGTCTGAGAATTGGATTCATTGTTAATCTAACTGGTTTTAGCCTTTTTAATCATGTATTTTAATCGGGAGGTAGCAGAGGGTAGGGACTCTGTGGCCTCTGGTTTCAAAGACAGCTGGTTCCAAACTCAATTCTTCATTTCTTAATGAAGTTATTTAACTTCACCATGCCTAATTTTCTAATCTATGAAATGGGGTTAATTATATGTATTTTGCAGGGTTGTATTGAAGATTAAGTAGATAATGCATTTTAGATTTCTACCATAAATAAGGCCCTCAGATTTACTTTTCTTTATTACTAAAAAGCAACGTAAAATGAGGAAATGAGAAATTTTACCTACCTGATTTTCAGTTTAGAGTATGATGATTCTCCAGTATGGGTAGAAGGATATTTTTCTTTCTAGAGGTTCATTCACCATCAGGAAAGAAATCAATCAAAGGTTACATGGAAGTAAAAAGCAATGCTAATTAAGTGTGCATTTTTACAAAGTAGAGGTTTAAAATGTAACTTTCACTTGATTTGGAATTAGTAATAGCATGTAAAACTTAATTTAGGCAACAAAAGAGATATTTAAAACTATACCTAAATCTGACATAATAGTTAAGAAAGCTGGCTTTATAGCCAATTAAGGGGAAATAGAGTGAGAGAGGAAAGAAAAGAGGAGAAAACGGGATAAGAAAAAAGTAGGAAGAGATAAAGAAGGGAGACCTAGGAAAAGGAAGAGAAAGCAGGGACTGAGAAAGGTGAAAGGAGATGGGCTGGAAAAGTTCTGAAGCCTTAATTAACTGATCTTGTCACACACAGCTGTTCATTTGAGTTGTGGGCCTCAGAGTATTATTCCTTTTTATCATTGTCTTTTGAAATGCTAATTAGATAATTGACCATTGTTCACAGTGCTTTGGTTACTTTTTATTCTTAAACTTTTAGAGACTAGTCCTTGAATGGGATACTCAGAGCAGCACACCAGATGGGAAATTATTCTATGGCCTATAGTTGCCAAATGACCACCACAGTAGTGCGTGGGGTATATGAAATCCAGCTGAGCCAGATCTAGCCTGTGAGATGGTTAGCACAATTCTTGTAATAGTCCTTCATCAATAGGCTTGTATTTGTAATGGTCAAGGGGGTTGCCTTTTTATTTTATATGTATTTATTAGATTTAGTCTAATCAATAACGTTTTCTTGACCACATAAAGCTCATTTGAAGAATCTCTACAAATGCTTAGTAGGGCATCTTCAAATTCACATGACAGAAAAACACTTGCAAGCATAACAGTTGAAGAATCTCTTATTCTTCTACTTCTGTCCTACTTAACTCGTAGTTGTTTTGTTTTTATAAAAATTGAATTAGATAATGCACATGAAAGCATCTTGAAGAATATTTCACTCAGCATAAATATAAGATTTTATTATTCCAGTAGTTATTGATATATCTGAGAATCTTGTTGAAAAAAACCTCTTGACCAACAGGACATGATCCAGTAGATGAGATGCTTGTTCTATATATTTTACAAAGAGGATTAGTCATTTTTCTTTTAGATAGTCAATCTTATATCACCGGACCTCACATGCTCACATGTCTTTTTGCTCTGTAGAGGCAGAAAAATGGCATGGATTTTTAAAATGTAATCAATCGTTAAAATTATTAAACTGAATGTTAAAGATTGATTTAAATGATGTTTTTAAAAATTTTAATGAATATTTAAGTATACATTTTCAGAAACTTCTTTAAAATAATTGACATTAGTTATGGTCCTACACAGTTAGAGTACTGATGATGTTTGTCATTTTAAATTTAGGTGAAATAAAATTTTATTTGTGTGGCATGAAAAGCACAGAAAAATTCTTTCCCCTCAGTCTATTTTTCAAAAAATTAAAACATGTTTTTTAAAGGAGATACATTTATATTGTGGTACATTTTACAAATACTAAAAAATGAAAAGGTGCAAATAACTCTCTTTTAATAATCAACCCTTGTAATGCTTGATTGTATTGCCTGGTCGTCTTATGTATACACAGTCGTGTGTGTGCCCAAACACAATTCAAACATGCACTTTTAGATGAAAGTGAATTTTTATTTTTGTTATGTAATCTTTTTGTTTTCATATTACACTTGCTTGTTTTTTAAGATGAGGATTTCTGTCAGACGTGATTTTATTTTATTTCTTGGATTTAGATAACATTTTGGTTTTTCTGTTTTCTAATTTATTAATATATTTCCAAAATATTATTTTGGGGGTTTCTTAGGTCTGTTTTGTAGAAGTCATTTTCCATGAGTTGACTTTTTTGTTAAATTATTTTTTCTCCCAGATTATGAATGTGTCAGACTATAAATTTGGCTGCACCCCATGTTTTGTTGATATGTAATATTCTCGTTGTCCGTAGTTTCTGAACAGTTATTGCTAGTTTTGTTTTTCTCTTACTATAAGATCTTATTGGGAATGTCATTTAAATTTCTAAGAGATTATCATCTGTGCACTTTAAAATGTTCATAACTGATTTCTGTGTTTATTGCAGCGTGGTCAGTAAAGAAACAGCATAGTTTCTGCTTCTTAAAAGTTTTACATTTTTTGTGTGTCTCAACAAATGTGATTTTGGGAAATTTTTAATGAATATTTGAAAATGAGGTTTATTTTAATTTTTAAAAATTTTACTTAACTGGATTTCTTACCTAGAAAGATGTTAAATTCTTCCACCAAAACGATATTTCTGTCATTTTTCATGCCTGATGATTCTTGATGGCTGTTATTTTGTGGTAGATTACATTTCCATTTTTGATCTTCAGTACTCCCTATTTTATTATTATTATTCCTTTGTTCTTTTTCCTTATATTCTAAGAGAACTTTTCAAGTTTGTTGTCTACATACTGGCATATTTTCTACAACTTTATGCAGATTTTAATTTTGTCAACATATTTTTACTTTACTTTCAGTATTTCTTATTACATCCATCTACTTTTACACTTCTTCCTGTGTCTTTTGTAATTGGCATCTATTTATAGAGATACTCTATTTTATATAACCATCAAAAATAATGTTTTCTAAAATTTACTTTTATTTGTTGTAGGGTGGAAATGATTTATAAAATCTGGTTCCCTTTGAATCATGAGAGCATATCCATCTTTTTATTTTAATCTGTAGATTTTTTTCTCCCTTTGTGTGTGTTTTTTTTTTTTTAATAAGTTGAAAGTTAGCAGCTCCAAACTCACCCTTCTATATTCCTTTGTGATGCTGGGCAACCTACGGTTAGTTCTTTCCAGCTATCCATGTTAACTTCTGCCAATGGGAGGCACTAGAGGAAGACTGGAAAGCTAGTGGAACAAGAGGGACTTGGCCTTTCCTGTTCTTATCATAATCACTTTGGCAGCCTTAGTTGTTTCACTTTCTGTTTGTTTTTTTTTCCTACTTTCTAAAAATCAGCCTGCTGGGACTTCCTCCATATTCTCCCTGAAGGCTCTAAGAACCCAAACGTTTCCCTTTGTTTCCCCCACTGTGGCTTTGGTAGCTGTTTTCATTTCACTGCTTTGGATGCTTCTTAAATCTACACCAGAGAACTGTAGATATGTGTTGCTTAAGCTCCTCATCCAGCCATATTGGTCCAGGAGGGCAGCAATCTTCCACTAGTTAGTTTTCTAGAAAGTTCCTTTAAAATAAGACTTTAGAAGGATGATAATATCCTAATGCCTCATATCTTAATTTTTTTTCTATCTAGATGCTCATGGTCATGAACCTAATTGTATCTTATAAGTGGTGTGTATGTCACACGTTATCAAGGGTAAAAGGGTTATTAAAATAACCTATATCTTTTAGGGCAGTGGTGGATGGACTAGCAAAAGGCACATGGTCTTCATCAGTGAACTCTCAGTGGGAAAGCTGGGGAAATAAGTAGAGATGGGAGTAAGCCAACCATTCTGGTGTGGTTTTCTTGGTGGACTGGGAAGGGAGAAGACATGTGGGATAAAGGAGGTTTTATGTTATAAAATTTAAGCTTAATTTTTGTTTTTCAAAGGAGTAAGGATGCTTATTGACAGCAATATTTAAGGTCACGGCAGTGCATGAAATGTAAATCAAAATATTATTCTTTATTAGAAGCTGGAAGATAACATTTACATAACATGCTTTTAAGGTAATGAGTTAAGTTCATTATTTCTTTATTACTGTAACTGTTTCAAGAAAGTTATTTCCATACTAAAAATACTGCTCTTGTGCTTGAGTCTGATTTGTCATAATTTTTACATGATGTTATAATCTATTGTTAGGGAATGATAATTCCATTTATTTTTGTTTCATGGGGAAAACTGTTAACCAGCTGTTTCAAGCTCTCCAAATAAACTGGCTTCTAGAATTCCTAGTTAAGTAGCAATGCTGATTGATAGGAGTGTCACCATTTTTCTGACCCTCTCTGCCTTGTCACTGTGACACAGTGCAGAAGCCAAATAATAAATTTGAGCAAAAGAAAAGAATCCAAGGCCTCAATATTTCACAAACTGGCTAATTAGACTCTGAATTGTGAAGAATAGGCCAGATGAAGAAATGGCACAAATTTATAGTGGCTCAAGGAGCACAGTTATTTCAGAATTAAATCTCTTTTACTAACTTTTATGGTTCACTAGTAATAGGAATAAAACTCAGAGCAACCTCAGAAAATTATGATTTGTGCCTATTGAATGACAGGCTTTCCTCTGTTATTCCTTTAACCTACTTATTGCTTTTTCTGTATGATCCAATTTTCTTTAGCCAGTTCTTTGCTCATAACTAAAGCTGCATGTTCCTGTTCTCAAGTGTCTTCATTTATAAATTCTGAGAATAGGATTTTCAGGGGAAAATGTAACTCAATCAGCTTTGCATGGTTTACATAATGTGATAGTTTCATATTTACTGTGTGGTTAACAAGAAATAACTGTTACCAACAAAAATCAGAGAATTTAAAAACAACGAAAATTTTGCTTGGGAGCCTATGTATATCTCATCTCTATATAAATACGTGTAGACATCTATAAACATCATCGATCCTGCTCATATGCCCATGCCATATATAAATATATGGATGTGGGATGATGCTTGTTTTTATATATACAAGTCTATATTTATATAGCTGAAGAAGTGAAACATATTGCTTTTTATTTAAGTGACTCAGTGCCTTTATAAACAAGCTTTATTGTACAGAACTTTATCAACGTTGGGATGGTTAGATATTACCAATGGTTTGGTTTTCTGAAGGTTAAAGTTTGATAGGTTAAGTTGAGACACACTATGCCTTTACATTTGGTAGAGAATCTGGGAAAATTATTCTTCTTTGACAGACATAAAATGTTGCTTTGGTTAACTTGATAGATTTGAACTATTCATATGTGACATTGCTTTCGAGTATGTGTGCTTGTTGGAGAGGATCTTAGAGGATAAGAAGTTTGAGGGATTAGGAGATTCTTAAAAGTGCTATACTGAATTTTCAGTTTCTTGGTAAAGTGTAAAGGGAGGAAATGAAAGCCTTAATTTCTTTCTTTTCAGAATCATTTAGTAACCACAGTTCATACTTTATATATTCTGTAGAATATTTTAACAGCTTGCCTTTGTAGTTGGGAAATGACACCTGAATTTTCTCAGGTTCCTTTTTTATGGCATCAGTGGAGACTGCTGCTAATTAACTATAGATGAGACAATGAGGAGACACGCATACTAAGCCAGAAAATTCCAAGAAGAATGTGAAGGCCCTGGAGTGTCTCCATTCAGCATATAAGTGAAACATGTATACAGCAGCACCCTTTGACCTTATGGCCAGTCAGTGCTCTGTAGTACACATTTATAAAGATGGGATTTTTTAGCCTCTGAAATCATAATCTTATATTTCTCACATTTGTTAAAGAACCTCAGAGATAGTTTCAAATTCCACATATTATAACGCGCTGGTAATTGAGAGTTGGAGCAGTGGTCTCTCAGCTGCTTAATTTTTAAGATTGAAGATCTTGTTTGGAATCTGAGGTGGTTGATAATGTTGTTAATGTAAAATACTTTGATACTGTCCTGTTTTGTCCCTACCGTCTCTCCCATCCCCATCTCCTACTGCTGAAAATTGTTAGCACTCTGACTAGTACCCTTCTAATAATAATGTGATGAGTTTTTGTCAAATGCTTGTTTTTCCTTACAAGGCATGTTTGGATATGTGTAAATATGTAATAATGCAGGGAACGGAATTTTCCTTTTTAAGAAATTGTAGTGACATTTCTATTTATTAAAATGTTGGATAATTGTGAGACTACACAAAGCAAATACATAAGTTGAGACTCCAACACATTTCTGCAGTTCTCTCCGATTTTATGCATGTAAGCAGATTAGTAACAAAAAGTCCTGCCCTGGCTGGTGTGGCTCAATTGGTTGGAGCCCTGTCCCGTACACCGAAAGGTGGTTAGTTTGATTCCCAGTCAGGGCACAGACCTAGGTTTTGGGTACAATCCCCAAAGGAGGCAATGGTTCTCTCTCACATGGTGCCTCTCTCTCTCTCTCTCTCTCTCTCTCTCTCTCTCTCGTCAATAAAACAATAACAACAAAAAATGCCACAAAAAGTCCCTCAATGACTGTTAAACACTTTTTATGTTACCAAATTAAATTTTGATTTTTGTCAATGTACCTTCATATATATTTTCTAAAAATGCTTTTGTAATGCTCATCATCACCGTTCCTGCTTTGTTTTTCTTCATCTGCCCCTCCAGCTCCACTCTCCATCCAAGAGACTAACCTTTAACAGTTGCATATTCTTTCTCTGTCTTCCGGTTTCTCTTAACTTTGATTATAAATTCGCACTGATTATTATTATTATTATTATTATTAGTGATAGTGTATTGTTTTAGGAAAGGTTAAACTAAAATTTACTAAGTATTTTCTGTGAGCTAGTTTTTGTGCTTTCAGACATGTCATTTTACATAAAAACTTCAAGTACTCCATTTAAAAGTCAGTAATACTGAGGTTGAGATCAAATGATTGTCAATACAACTAGAAAATGGAGAAACCCTCCATCTCTTAACTTCATGTTCAGCAGTGTTTCCATGGACAAACCCTGCCTCCACCACTCAATTGCTGCATTATTATAACTATTATACACCCCTTTGACATTTGTTTTTACACACACACACACACACACACACACACACACACACACCTCATACCACTATTCTACAGAAACTTCCTTTGAAGCCAACTTGATTCTTTAATCATTAAGTCTGCTTTGCTGGTATCATCTCTGTTATTTTCATCCTCCTACCTCCTGGAATTGGGTTTGTTCTCCATAAGTCTCTTCCCCTTTTCTCTCCTGAATCTCCAAACATCCCTTCTCTATTGGCCCTCCAGCATTTAAATATCTCAAGTTTCTTCCATCTTCAAATTAAACACACACACCAGACCAACCTTCATCTACATTTTGTTCTTTCCTTTACACAACCAAATTTTCTCTTACCACATTCTCTATATAATGTACTACCATCTGGCTTTTTTGCACAGCACTCTCCAAAAACTCCACATTAAAATTGCCAGTTACATGTCACATTGACATGCTTTGGCCTTTGTACTGCTTGATCCTTTACAATGTTGGACCCTGGACCACATCCTTCTTCTTTAACCCCTGCTGCTTTCAAAACTCACCTAATTCCACCTCTTCTGGGAGCTCTTCTTAATCTTCAAGGCTAATTTGACTGCCTCTATAATTTATCATCTGTGCTTGAGGCATATCTATATATATAAAAGACTAATATGCAAAGTGTTCCCTCGGGAGTTCGACCAGGAGAACGGGAGTTTGATCACTTGCTATGAGGTGCGCTGACCACCAGGGAACAGCACGGAACATGCAGGCGACCAGTGGCGGCAGTGGGGCGTTGAGGGAGCGAGGAAAGGGGGAGGTGGGGAGGTGGGGAACCTGATTGGCCCTGATTGCCGGCCAGTCATAGGGACCCTACCCGTGCATGAATTTCGTGCACCAGGCCTCTACTGTTGTCATAATAGTTAGCAAGTTATCACACCTGCTGAGGTGCTTTGATTGTTGAATGAACTGTAGGTTACTTGAGGGTCAGGATCCTGTCTTTCCATGAGTTTTATATACACTCTATTCTCTTCCCACTTTGGATACTACCTCACTTTTCCCCCTCCCATCTACTTGTCTGCCTTCTGTAGGTTCTTAACATGTATCTGTTAGGCATTATTTACATTAAGTGTTGGTGATATGGGATCAAACAAGTTATAAGTGTTTTTATGGGAATTATGGTTTGCCTCCATAATTTAGACAGATTTTTTACTCTTGTTGAAGTTGTTTACACCCTTAAAAACATAATATTTATAGTAATTTATAGAGCAGAAAGGATAAAATGAACATGTTTACTAATTGATTAGCACTGTGCCTGGCACATAATTCACATTCAATTAATGTTATATGTTAATAATATTAATAAATATTACATTCACATGAATTATTCATATATCAGATAATTTGAATTATGTTAACACATACAAATTATGCCATTCTATAAATATTCTA
The DNA here is from genome assembly GCF_964212035.1 of Myotis nattereri. Taxonomy (NCBI): domain Eukaryota; kingdom Metazoa; phylum Chordata; class Mammalia; order Chiroptera; family Vespertilionidae; genus Myotis; species Myotis nattereri. The sequence goes on along the minus strand of NC_138083.1, from coordinate 40,308,492 downwards.
TATAATAAAAGCCTAATATGCAAATTGTTTGAACGGGAGTTCCACCAGGAGTTCAACTGCTTGCTATAACATGCACTGACCACCTGGGTGTGGCACAGAACATGGTGGGCATCGGAGACATGGCGCTGGCAGCAGGTGGCAGTGGAGGTGCTTCTGGCCCCAATGGGCCCCGATGAGAGCGGGACCATGGCGGGATGGTGGAACAGGTGAGCGGGTGGTGCCAGGCCAAGGTGGGTGTGAGCAGGGGCCTGATCCTCCTGCAGACGGTGACCAGCAGCAGTGGAGGTGGGGGGCAGGGCCACCGCCCAGTTTCCAGGTGCTGAGGGAGGTGGGGGGCCTGGCCCTGATCAATGGCCTTGCAGAGGGTGATTAGCAGCAACGGCAGGGGGGCCCAACCCCAATCTTTCACTCTGTAGGCGGGATGGTGGAGCAGGTGAGGGGGTGATGCCAGGCCATGTCGGGGTGCCAGGTGGGGCTGTGAGGCTGGGGGCGTGAGCTAGGGCCCAATTCCTGCAGGAACCCTGAGGGACCCCACCCATGCACGAATTTGAACACCAAGCCTCTAGTTATATATAATACACAGCAATTGCTTTGTGCATGAATGTACATTTAATCTATTTCTTTTACAAAATCATCTTTTTCTTCTTTCGTTTATTTGCTACTCTTTACTTACAACCAGCTTCTGTCTGTTAAAAACTTAGAGCTAAGGCTGCCTGATGCATTGTTCATCCTGGAAGAAGCTTTCATCATAATGGACCTTTTCAGAACCAGTTGAGTTGTGATATTAGCAACTATGGATTTATTTGATAGTTTTCTATTTAGTGATTGATTGGATTAACTGTCATCACCTCCTCATCTTCACTAGATAAATTTTCAAGTCTTCTTGGCCATGGGTACTGGCCAGCATGGTGGTATGTGTGATTACTCAGTGAGTGTATGCATGTGTAATAGTTCCCAACACATGCTGAGTAATTGAGTCTCTGTCAGGAAGTAAACATGGAGACCATGTTGCTTGGTTTCATGATACTCCTGTTGTTGCATTGTCACCACAGGATGCCATCAAAATAGTATGAAGAATGTCAGCATTCATTAGTTTGGTACTATTTAGAGAACATTAGCAAAGGGGGAAATATACAGTAGACATCTGAGGAGAGATGGAGATAGGAGAGCAACCTGGTGTTTGAAGAATGATCTTTGATCTTTCAGAGAAGGAATACTTATCAAGAGCTTATCTATTCCAAAGAATTTACATGCGAAGCAAGTCAGGAACATAGATCTCACTTATCTTTGCAGATTATAGCTTGGTCTCGGATAAAGGAATAGCCAGGCATCTATAAAGGGGGATTTACATGTTTATGCTAACTCATTTAGCATTAACAGGGGTACCAGTAATGCTGGCTGTCAAGCCTTAAACTTTCATGTGTATATGTTTTCAAAGAGAACAAAAAGATTTTTTTGGAATGTTATCTAGAGAAAATGAGAGAATTATTAAATGTGAATCTGTTATAAAACTTTAAAAATATTATTTGTGTTCTGAAATACTACTTAAGGAATAAGTAATTTTTTTATTAAATAGAAAAAAGCAAAATTGTATCATCTAGTCATTAAAGCTTATTGCATTTTCCAAATTTATTGTTAGAAGTTAAGTTATGCAAATTATTATTATTATTATTTAATCCTCACCTGAAGGTATTTTTTTCCATTGAAATTTTTTTAGAGAGAGTAGAAGGTTGGGGAGAGAGAGAAAGAAAGAGAGGGAGGTAAAGAGACAGAATGATTGGTTGCCTCCTGCATGTCCCCAACCTGGGCTGGGGATTGAACCTGCAACCCAGGTACCAAGGGGAATTGAACCCACAACCCTTTGGTCTGTGGCTGATGCTGTAACCAATGAACAAAAACGGCCAGGACATATTTTTAACAAACTGAAGGAGGCATTTGTAGGCTAAATAGTAGCTTTGAGAGTAGTTAGATATTTATGAAAATATTGTAAGAAACAAAATTCTTATTTTCAAAAAGATATTGGTTAGAGGAAAACTAGACCCTTTCACTATTTGGTAATGAATGTTCTGGCTCATTCACACAGACTTTGTGGTACCTAAAGTGTTGCAAAATTGGACATTTATATGGAGATGGGCTATTGATGTAAAGAAAAAAACAAGCTGAGGGCTGGGAAGGATAAAGAATGAGTATAGTATTTTAAAAATGAGCTCTTTGTCTTCTCTGCTTCATCATGCCTAGATCTCAGAGAAGTTTTGTTCAATGAGAATAAAGAACCCATGGGAATTACCCAGGAATCACCCACCAGTAAAAGGGATAGTTTTATTTCAGTGAGCAAGGGTGGGACCAGAAGCTGCAGTAGTCAATGATGCTTTTTTATCCTCTTGATGCCAGGTGAACATTTGCATGTTTAGAATGCTGACTCACTGCGGGGAGCCACAGCCTAGTTGAAATACATAAGGTGATGCCTCTTTCTCCTCTATCCTTGAATTTGTTACCAGTTACTCACTGGTGTGCTGCTCAAATCCAGTTGCCTTTCCCTGTTACAACTGCTGATTATACCCAGCCCTGCCTTCAAGCACTTCATTTACCTATTGAAATCTTACTGGTATTCAAAGAGATGACAATACCTCCTCCAGATGTGATTTTTCTCAGCTCTGAACTTTTATCATTATTACTGGAATAACACACATACAGGATGGGGTAAAAATAAGTTCACAGTTGTTAGTATGGAAAGTAATAAAATACTTAACAATTAATACAAGAATAAACAGTGTTTCATGAACTCACACTGTAAACCTACATTTCCCCCATACTAGAGTCCTGGTGCAGGAATTCATGCACCAGTGGGGTCCCTCAGCCTCACCTGGGGGATTGGGCTGAAACCGGCTCTCCGACATCCCGCTAGGGGTCCTGGATTAGGAGAGGGCACAGGCCAGACGGAGGGACCCCATCGGTGCACGATCAGGGCTGGGGAGGGACGTGGGAGGTTGGCCAGCCAGGGAGGGAGGGCTCCAGGGCATGTCCGGCCCATCTCACTCAGTCCTGATTGGCCAGACCCCAGCAGCAAGCTAACCTTGTGGTTGGAGCATCTGCCCCCAGGTGGTCAGTGCACAGCATAGCAACTGGTCAACGGTTGACTGCCCCCTGGTGATCAGTGCACGTCATAGCGACTGGTTGACCAGTCGACTGTCTGCCACCTGGTAATCAATGCACGTCACAGCGAGCAGTTGAGCGGCCTTAGCATATCATTAGCATATTATGCTTTGATTGGTTGAACGGACGACCAGACGACTGGACACTTAGCATAGTAGGCTTTTATTATATAGGATATATTTTATTTTTTTCTGGTTAAATATATAAATATCTTCATTGCTATCCAATGTTAATTTTTGAAGACTATGCAGATTCTAGTTTTTCTGTGTTTGTAAAAACTTAAAATGAAATTTATATATTGCTTTTTAAACTTATTCTGTCATGAGCATTTTCCACTGTCCTTGAATATTTTTGAAAGCATGAAAGCATGATCTATTTAAGGCAGCATAATATTCCATCCTATGGGTTTTCTATAGTTTATTTAAACAGTTTCTTATTATTGACCACTTTCTTGGATATCCTTGTACACAAAAACTTGTCCTCCTTTGCAAAGATAATAGTATTAGGTTAGTTTTCTAGGGAATTATTAAGTGAAAGCCTCTTAACATATCTTGCCAAATTGATATCCAGGAAGGCTATGCCCATTTACATTATATTTGTCTTACTATTTTGGTAGTTGAAGAATATATCTGATTGTGTTCTGTTTAAAATTAGTATTTTCTGGATTATTAATGACATTAAACATTTTTCATGTTCATGATTCTTATTAGTATTTCACAGCAGATCAACTTTTGCTTTCTTTTGAACCAGAATGGCTGCTTAGTTGAGAGTCGGTCTGATCTGACCTTTTAAGCACTCTTTTTCAAAATTGTCATTGTATAATTTTCTGTCTTTATATCATATACATTTATTGAGAAATGTAATTCTGTCTGGAATTATTTAGTTTAGGTAAAAATTCTTTGTCCAACAAATATACTCTCAGGTCTAAACACATTTTTAAGGTTTGGAAAAAAAAGCACTTATTTACATAAAAGTTTTAGATTACTTGTTGTATTTGACTGAATTTATAGTATATTTAAATTTCTTTTGGAATGAGTTTGGAACTCTGTTTTAAACCACTTAGTACAATTTGTATATCCAATAAAATAAAAGTTACTATTTTCATGAGTTTTAATGCTAAGATTGTTCTTTTGCTGTGTGATATTTCCAAACTCCAGCATAGAAAGTGAATGAAAACATTAATAAACTATTGTAGGTAAATATTTTCAGTTTCACACAAAGCAGAGGTTGCTTTTTATTGTTGGAGTTACATTATTACCTAAATCTAGGTTGTAAATCCAAGAGTAAAACTTAACATTTTATTAAAATCTCTTGCCCTTACTCACTGCTAATCAAATCATGCCTTGTTGAACTGTGTTCAAATATGTTGAAAAATAATTTAATGCATTGTGTTGAAAATATTAAAATTGTATGTGTTATGTGGAGGAAACACTCTAAACAGATCTACCCAGACATCAACAGGATATTATTACCCCAAAGAAATGACGACAGTTTGCCAGCTTGATGCGTAGAGGAAGGAAATTTACAAACATCTCCAAGAGAGGCATGTTGAGCAGTTGAAGGAAATGAGGCACGTCCTGCTTTTATTGTGCTTATTGGAGTGGGATTCCCAGAAGACTGAACAAGGCTGTCCTGAGACCTCTGTTTGGCAAAGATCTTGTTGACTCATATTTTATTTTTGTTTCAGTCTGCTATTGTTCACATTTCATTATAATGTAGCTCATAAACACACAGCCAATATAATTTCTCTTTCTCTTGACTGATGTATACAAATAAATGAAAATCGACCATCATCATTAACTTGTGTTCTCTTTCCATGAAGCAGAGATGAAGAGAGAAGTCTGCTTTAAAAGAAAGGCCCTTTAAATAGCTCAGTTCACACACTTTTAAAAGTTTATGAAGCTGTATTTTAGAGTTTTCATCACCAGATATGTTGGGGAATTTATTGCATTCTATTCATATGGAAGAGGAAAGCTGAGGTAAATATTTAAGTAACTTATATTTCGAAAGCCTCGTTTTAGATAAAAAAAAAAATGTGATTTGTAGACTTCTGGGTCCTCTGCTTAGAAGCTGAATCCCTGTACATTTTTGTTGGCGACCCTTTAGAAACACTTCAGTTTGAAATGCCTGGTTTAGGATCTAGGAGTCATGTAATTCTTTGATATATTTTAAAATTTTCTATCATGTTGTATACCTATATATGAGGAAGTAATGGGAAATATTACTAATATTTCTTTTTTAAACTGTATCTTTTTTTGTTGTATCTATCAAAATGCCTGAGAGTGTCATAACTCTTTAGCCAGAGAAACACCGGAGTGGAATTCTTCCTCGGCCTTCTGCCCTGACTCAGAGAGGCTTTAGGTCATGAATTTGTGCCCTTCACTTGAGTTAGAAGATGTGGTTACTGACATTCTTATTCATTGAGTGACACTGTGTAGAACATCAGAGGAGACATGACTTTTATGAAATAGAAATTTAAAGATGACAGACATGAGAGGAAAAAAATAGTGCGAGAAAATGGAAGGCTAGTGTTGGTTAAAAATCTGGTTTTGCTTTCATTTCTCTTAGTTATTCCTTGGGATTATTGTTTTAGATAATTTTTTCAGTCACTTTAATATGTGAAAAATTCCAAAGAAGGTATTATTTCAAACCTTTCAAGGTATGTTTCAGGGTAAAGATAGGGACTGACCATGAAAGGAATTTCCCTGGCTGGTGTCCTAATATTTCAAGTTCCTGTGATGTTTATCCCCTTTTCCTTTAATTTTTGGCTTAGACCCCCAGTAATGTCTGGTTTAATGGAATTCCTATGGGAGACAGGTTTGGGTGATACTGAAGTGTTTAAAGGTGCTTCTGAGTCAGGATTTTAGGAATGTTACTCAGTTGGCAGACAATTCTTAATGTTCCTTGAATATTTATAGAAATAAGTCATACAGATAGATTTTAATTCTAACTACTCTCATTATTGATGTGAAATATTCAAAGTTAGCAACTTATTGAACTCAGAATGAAGTATTTTTTCTATTTAAACTTTATTAAGATTTAAAATAAAGTCCTATAATTCTTCAGAAAAGATTTACTCTGATGTTTACTTCAGATCATCTGCTCTAACAGTTAATCAAAGTACAATTAAAGCTTGTTTGGATTTTTTAAAGTCAGCGCAATTTTTTTTAAAGTAAGCACATTTCCTATAGGAATTGTGAAATGAAGATTTTTGTAGCACCTAGCATGTATTGCAATTTTTATTTGCACTTTTTAATTAAGTGTTCCCAGGAATAAGAGGAAATGCATAGCAACAATGTTTATGATCCAGATATTTGGTATTTAAAGTTAAAAATCAAGTGCAAGCTGGGAGCTGGGAAGGAAGGGAGGGCTTTCCAGCATGGGCTCTGATTTCAAAGTCTCAGCTCTAGCACTTACTCCCTAGAAACTTAAAAACATAACTGCTTAATTTCTCTGTAAAATGGGGATAACACAAATACCTGCTTCATTAGGTTATGATAATTAAACGACAACTGTAAGTTGTGGCAAGTAGATGCCACAAGAAAAAACATACATGTGTTATGCACTATACACACCCAGTTCAGATGATGGCACTACTACACTTTTTCATGCTTTAGCATGATTGGTTTTGGAGCGGAAACATGTAATGGGCTATTTTCTCAGTTATCATTAGACGTCATAATTATATTTGAACATTCAATGTAATATATTGATATTCAGAAATCATTGCAGAAGTGGTGGCAGTGAAATTGCTGTAACTAGGAAGATTTAGGAATGTCAGTCTGGTTAGAAGAGGTGGTGGGATTGCTCAGTGATTCAATTTGTTAAGTAAGCCCACTGATTTGACCTAGATGGTTACAGATCATTTTAAAGGAATAAAATTAGTATCCTAAAGATACTGCTAGTTTCACTGTAAGTAAGAATGATTTTGTAGTTGCACATATCAAATCAGAGGTTTGAGTGGGATTTTATTGGTGGGCGTCAAAGGGGTGTATTGTGTGTTTGGGGTAAAGCCCTCCAGCTACCCTGTCCCACTGCCACAGGCCCCTCCGGTCAGGAGGCCCCTCTGACTTCTACTGGGTCTGTCTTTTGCTCCAGTGAACATCAGCTCGAGGATGGCACTTTTTAGGCAACAAGTTAATATCAGTGCTCTCCTTTCAGTCACTTCCAGGGCATATGGGTCAGTTTCTCTGTCAGTAGGGCTGGCTCAGCCTAGATAATTTTTTAGGCAATCAGACTGAGGGAAACTTCAACACTAACACTTGAGCCCAATCAGTTACCAGGTAGATTACCCTCAACACGGACAGTGCACCCCAAATCTCCCTCTCCTACCCCCATCCAACAGTAAAGTTTATGCGTAGGTTGGAATTCAGTGATTACATTTGTGGCTGCCACCATTGCTGTTGCCAGGCAGGTTTTGTAAAGATGCTCACTTCTACCTACACATGTTCAGTTGCCTATTCACATGCAACTAAATTGCATAGAAATATGTTACTCTTTGGTAAGGAAAAAAGAAAAGATAATTAGAATGATTGTGTTGAAGTGAATGAGTGCATGTTTGCCTGTTGAAATGATTATGGTGTGTGTGTGTGTGTACGCGCGTGCGCGCATTTGGTGTGTGTGTACATGAATGTGGACATTTTAATGTGTGTATTATCAGTGATGTTTTTCATTGGATATTTGCTTCATCTTTAGAAAGAAAAAGTGGTTTTAGAATCAAGAAGCTGATCAGAGGATTCTTGAATTTTATTTTAATATCAAGAGTCTGATTCTGCCTTGGAATTGGGAAGTTGCAGCCACAGCTCCTACTGGGTTTGTTGGACTTATACTTTTAGAAATAGCCTAATCCTCTCTGCAGAGAGGAAATGCTGCTTTACGACAGTCACTTGGTCGATGATCATTGAACCAGAGAGAAAACGGCTGCTGTTTGATTTCCACTGCAAGTGATCATTATTTCTAGGTTTGGCACAAGGATAGAAAACTATCTGGTCTGTAAGTAAAACGGAGACTTAAGGGGTTAGCCTCAGAATTGAAATCTTTAAAACTGGAGTAACAAACTTTGCAGCTTCTAGCCCCCCCATTCTTTTCACAGATGAAGAAACTTGCTCAAAGAGGCATCTCTAAGGAGCTTACATATTGAATAGCCAGGTCTAGAACTCAGGCCAGCTGAATCCAGGCCTAGAGTTCTTTCAATGTAAATGCATTATTTGTTCCTTTTGGAAAAATCTTTAGATCAAACCCCCTCTTATACCATTTAGTGATTCAGCACAGAACCAGATCTCTACATCCTGGCTTTGAAAGTTGGTTCTCCGTGTCAGTTACTTTGGTTGCTGTTTTTCAGTTTCCTTATCTGTACAATGGGGGTAATAATTTCATAGAATTATTGTGCTGATTAAGTAGATTAAGTATTTCTTGTAAATTGCTTATAGGAGGGCTTTGCATAAGTGCTAGCTGTAATTATAAATATATTGTAACTATAGGCCCGATGCATGAAATTCGTGCAAGGGGCCCGGCCCTCACAGCTGCAACGGCTTGCCTCAGCCCTGGCATTCCCGGCCTCGTCCGGAAGGTTGTCTGGAAGGACGTCCAGAAGGTCGTTCGGCTGTCTGGTCTAATTAGCATATTATGCTTTTATTATTATAGATTATACACTTATTATTTTACAGGTGATATATTGTTTTTAGACAGTTTAGCTAGCTATTCAGCATACTACAATAAAAAGGTGGCTTTTCAGAAGAGCAGGATTTCATAATTATCTAGTGGGATTGGGGCCATAAATTATTGAACATCTTGCTTTATTTTTGTGGGAATTATTTGGATTGACTCAGTGCTCTTGGTACCGGGCTGGGTTACCATCTGCTGTGTTTTTCCTCCATAGGTCAGGCTTGTTCTCCTAGGGAATGGTGGGGTGGAAAAAAATGCCAATAACTGAACTCCAGAATGTATCCTAACTGTCTTGTTCACATTTATAGGACAGTTTTACTGCTGTAGGTAAGACGGATAACTGGGCATCATTCCAACATCTTGGCAGTTTTCCTTTTTCCAGGTACTAATATTAGGATTAGCATGTTGTTTTAAAGCCATTGCCTTTCTGCACCTTATAATTGCTTGTTCTTGGGGGAGGCTTGGAAGATTTGAATTAGGATTTTTCTTCCAAATATGGGAGAGGATGTCTATTTTGTTTTAATACTTTGCTTGTTTTTTGAAGTTGGTACTGCAGTCTGTTTGCCAATAGACAAGAACAAGTGAGAGGCAGTGTGCGTGGGCACATTATACACACACACACACACACACACACACATATGTATATATCTATATCTATATCTATCTATCCCTATCTATCTATCTATCTATCTATCTATCTATCTATCTATCCTCGAGGCCTTATGCATGAAAATCGTGCAAGAATAGGCCTTCCTTCCCCCAGCTGCCTGCACCGGCTTCCAGCACCCAGGACCCGGGCTTCCCTCCCTCAGGCAGCCGGCAGGCGCCCAGGACTCGGGCTTCCCTCACAGCCCTGGCTTCGTTGGGAGGATCTAATTAGCATATTATGCTTCTATTGTTATAGATATGTGTGTATATGTGTGTGTATATATGTATATATATATGTATGTATATGTGTATATATATATGTATAGTAGATGCAGACAGGGCAGTGGGGGTACATGAGTGAGAATGGTATATACGTCTGTCAGTTAATTGCTTTGTGTGCTTCCCTTTACTTTCAATATTGACACCAATTTCAGCAGTACAGTGATTCACCAAACCTATTGTGTTTCTAAATCAAAGCCTAGATGGATTAAAATCATAAGAAAAAATATTAAATTGCTTATGATATAATCATTCTCTGTAAAACACTGAAGATAGTGTTTGCTCTTACCAGTGTATAAATACTAGTGATTAAATAGTTTTGCTATTTTTACTCAAATACTAGTAGCATTTCTGTTGTTCTTAAGAGAGCCTGCTACTGCAGGTTATTATTCACTGTTAGTCTTCATAGAGATAAATAATCAGTCCTGAATGCATGTAACACTTTTTTTCTGAACTTCTTTTATGGTATTAAAATATTTTTTAAAATCTTGTGTTAGTGCCTTTAAGGGAGTCAATATGATATGATGAAAAAATCATGTGCTCTGTATTTGCGCTCTTTTGCTTACTCCTTTGAATCTTGGGCAAAAATAATTTCTTCCTTAGGTTCAGTTTACATAATTGTTATAAGGATTCAAAGAGAGAAGCTTGGAAATGGTTTAGTTCCCATACATGCTCAACAGATGTGAGGTCCCTGTGCTCCCATGTGAACATTATGTTTTTTACAGATTTCATGGGAGCAGCATTTATGAATTCAAACATATATTCTTTTCTGGAGGGGCTTAAAATAGTAGCCATTTATTCTCTTCACACTTCTGGAGGCTACAAGTCTAAAATCAAAGTGCTAGAAGGGCCCTGCTGCCTCCGAAGTCTCCAAGATCCTCTTTCTTCTTTGCCTCTTCAAGCCCAGGCAGTCTTTGGTGTGTAGATGTCTCACTCCAATTTCTGCCTCCGTTGTCACATGAGCATCTTCTCCTTGTATGTCAGCGGCTTCTTGTGGCATTCTCTTCCCTCTGCCTCAGTTCAAACTGACATTCTTGACAATGGCCAGGCTGCCTAATAGTAATCAGTAAGAGTTATGGAATGAACACAAGTTTAAAAGAGCAGAGGAGGTAAGAGTCCATCTGGGAAGTTAGAGTAGATTTCAAAGAAAAAGGTGGCTCTGCTGTTCCCTGCTCCCTGCTCTAGGTTGTTCAGTCTACATACAGGTGTTATTATTGTCATTGCTTAATGAGTCTTAGTGTCTTGAGAATGTGTTAGGATGTAACTAGAATTCTGTAATTTGATGTGAAAATTGTACTTGAGCTGCTTATTTTCTAAGTATTGGTGAAGGTTATGAATCAGGGTTAGGTTCCCAATTGTGGAGTACTGTAAAGATCTCTTGCTGCCAGAAATCAGGACACTATTGCTAATATTGTGACCCTTTTGGGGCTGTTTATTCATCTATGCCATAAAGAGGAGAATACCCTATCTGCTTCCCTCTTAGGTTGTTTTTGAGAACAGATGAAATATGTGAAAATTCTCTTCACAAGAGTAGAAAAGGGTTGGTGGTAATGATGACGACACTGATGATGAACTTGACACTATCAATAAAGAAAATCAAGACTGAATTCATGCCTTTCTATGTGGGACTTTCCAAGAATGCATATTGATAAAATTTTTCTATTTTTGATATTCATTGCATTTTATCTGACTAGGAAATTGAACTTCAAAATTTGATATGAGTAACTAAATCATTTTCTTTTGTTGGTGAAGATTGCTTTATTTTAGAGATATATCCAGTGAAGACCACCTAACATGAAGATTCTCAAAGTATACTGTTTCTCATTAATAACTAAAGTAGTTCAAATAAAAGACAACAGTGTAGGAATTGCCAAGGGGAAGGGGTGTGGGAGGAAGTGGAGGAGGTGTTTAGGGGTGATAAATGGTGATGGGAGGAGACTTGACTTGGGTTGATGAACACATAATACAGTGTACAGATGGTGTGTTGTGGAATTGTACACCTGCAACCTGTATAATTTTGTTAACCAGTGTCACCCCAATAAATTCAATTTTGAAACAAAGACAAACAAACAAAAAAAAAGGCATTTGGGCCCTGCTAGTGTAGCTGTTGGATGAGTGTCATCCTGTCATTACAGGTCAAGGCACATACCCCGTTGTGGACTTGATCCCCGGTTCGGGGTGTGCAGGAGGCAGCCGATCCATGTTTCCCTCTCACATCGATGTTCTCTCTCCCTCTTCTTTCCTCTCTCTCTAAAACTCTATAAAAATATTTAAAGAATAAGGATAAATCAAAGGTCATTAATATCTATTGGTAAGGGGTTGGCACATACCAGTTGTCAATTGTAGACATTTTTTAGAAACTGAAATGTTACCATGGAATTAATATTCCATTGTAAGTTTGAATATTTGAAGATCCCTACTTTCAAGCCTTTTGCAAAGATGAAGTTAATATTCATTTTACATATCCTGCTTGAAACCTCTTGTGCCGTGAAAGTTTCCTGTCTGTTAAGAAATAGCTTTAGAAAAAAGAATTAGTTAATTTCTTATCTTGCATGTAACTTTCATGTAAGTTCCTGTTCTTAACTTGTGGGTGAATCAAGTCATCTTTGTGAAACATGAGATGTCTTCTACATACTATTATGATGCCATTGGTTATGGTTTTCAAAGTCAGAGTTTTATGTTTACATTTCCCTATACTGTCTGGCTTTGTAATCCTTGCTTTAAAGGGCATTCCAAAATAGCAACAAAAGAATAATTTGTGAGTTGTGTGTATTAAGCTTATGTGATCTGTTTATTGAGCTGCTTCTTTACCTGGTTATCAAGAATCTAAACTTCTAATCCAAGCTTCCTTTACTGTTCCACATTGTCCTTTAAATGTCACGGTAAACTTAGTAAAAATATTTTTAAGGTACCAGTGGGGGAAAATCTATATGAGATGCCCAACAGATAAGTTTAAGAACTTTTGATATCCAACCAACTATAGTGAAAACCAAAATTTAATGACTTTAGATTTAAGGATCCTGGTAAAAGATATAACATCTAACTCCTTTCTCCCTATGAAGAAAAAGTATTATATAGAAGAAAAATTATCATAATTAATATATCTATTTTGGTTAACTTTTCACTTAGGGGATTTCAAATTTGTATGAGAATTGCTAAGGGGAACAAGTTACAACGAATATTCTCCTTTTATTGTAGAGCACTATTTTTGAGTTGCTTACATCTATGGTCATTTCTCTTTTTCCACTTCATTGTTAGTGTTTGTATGATTGGGGGTAGGGTTGTCTTCTGGATGGTGTTGCTCACAATCCACAAAGCCTTTTCCTCCTTCTGTTGAAAGAAGGCACAGCTGAAGTCAGTCTCTTTGCCTTTTCATGATAGGGGGATGCGGTGGAATCAAAGCCAGCAGGATGAAAGCCCCAAAGCTTCCTGTTTCCAGCTGTTCTCCTCAGAGGAGATTTTATTTTTTTTCTCCCAAAGATGATGCTTCCTTTCAAGGGGTTTTTAATCTGCAAACTGTTTCCTCAGTTTATTTCACTACAGTAAAATGTGTTCCCTTTAGGTCATATCTGTCTCTTTTAAAACCCAACCTGTCCTTTTCAGTGGTGTTGGTTGCTACTCAAAAGAGCAAATGTGATTTATAAAGTTCTTTTAATGAGGTACAAAGACCAATAAACCTTTGCCACTGGAGTTGCATCTCTTTGGTTGCTTTATTTTTATTTATGAAAAATTTTAGATGCCAAAAGCCATTGAGAACACTATTAATTTGACCACTTAATATTTGTAAACAAAGCAGTTAAAAGTAAAATATGTTGTCATAGCCTTAAGGTTTATTGTGTTTTCCCCCCTTCTAAATGCAGCATAATGATATGTAATTTGTTTAATGTAAATGCTTAAAATTAAAATTAAGGCACTGGAAACTGCATAAATGCAGAAATGAATATTAAAGAGTGGTTTGATTTCATTAAGTAATGATGGGAATAAAAATAGGACTTTATTACTGATGACTTTTACTTCACTTCTAGTAGTGGTGTTGTTTCAGAATTTACACCGATAAATTCTGCCTCCTTTGGGGATAAATAAAATAAATTCTCTTAATCACTCATTAAACATAACCCCCAAAATATTAACTGGACTTTCTACCCATTTCCTGGATTTTCCAGGTGTTTTGCTTATGGATAATAGTCATTATACACTGGCTTGTACTTATTTAAGTGAGGTACACTTACATGATTACCAGTGTAAGTTAAAAATTCCTCTGTCTTTATCTGTGGTCGTTCCCCAAATATTTATTCTTACCTCCTAAAAGTGGTGGAACTTACCAGGTGCAAGAGCCTTCATATTATTGTCCTGTTATTAGAGCTAATTTTTTGTGATATAATGAAGCCAGTGGCATATGGGAGAGAACCACCTCATTTCATTTTCACTTTAATGCTAACTCTAACATTTGCTTTTGAATTGAAGTGGGGTCCCAAATGCCAATATATGTTAAAAGAATTAAACACTTTTAAAAAGTTCCCCCTATTTACTCCTGTCGCCTGCTCCTTTGAGGGCGAGTGGCTGATAGGGCTTTTAAAATCATGAGCATGCCTATTTTATCTGTACTGTTTAATAGAGAGCTATGAAAAAAATGGCAATTAACATATTCAGACAGAAAATCATCCTGGCTGAATGACTCATTAAATAGTCGTATAAACAGGATGTGCTGAAATGAACTGGTACAAAATTTAGTTTCATTGGTCTTTTTGCTCATTATCAGCACTTTAAGAGGCAGACTCGTGGGTGCTTAGAGGACACTTAAATTTCTTTTCTTTTTATTTTTTTCTTAAATACTTCTTTCCTCCTCCACCCTTTCCCCCTGCCATTCCTAATTCTCTGGCAGGCTAACATTACCCGTCTAAACATGAAGCGTTATGTTGGAAATCAACCAAGTTAGAGGCAAGAACTTCCGAATTTCATCTAGGCCAGTATTTCTGAATCCCAGTTGACAATCAACATGTACTTGAAAATTTAAAAAAAAAAAGACACAGACATTCCAAACCTAATATCTTGGCATTCTGATTCAGTGGGCCTGTGCTAGTGCCTGGGAGTATGTATTTTAGTAAAAGGTCTCAATGGGATTGGGATAGCCAGCCAGGCTTGAGAACTACTCACTGATTTGTGTCCCCCCAGAGTCAAACCCTCTTTCCCCACGTACCTGATCTGTGGCCATCTGGCATTCATATTAGTGGTTTGCAGCCCTGGCTCCACATTAGAATCACCTGGGGACCTTGGGAAAATGCTGATGCTTGACTCCACCCCTCCAATTAAATTGGGGAATTTAAAAGCCTCCCTGGGTGATTTTAATGTACAATCAAGTTTGAGGACTTCTGTCCTACATAAACAGATGGGGCTAGGTATAGCTGAAACAGTCCTTTGTACTTTTCTTTTACAAGGTGCTTTAACTGTGCTGAAACTCTTCTCTCTGCCCCTGCCCACCTCAACCACACACACACACACACACACACACACACACACACACACACACCCTACACCTTTTGTCCCCACTAAGGCTTTCATGGTTTACTGGTGCCCTGTTCTCAGGTGGGAATATAATGTTCTGCTCTCACCTTGTGGCAGGTTCCTATTTCTTCCTATGTGAGTAACACATCTGTGATGTGCAGATGTGTTGGTATAGCATTAAGTCCACACAAAGGCTAAGTAAGTAAAATGAACAGGATAGTTTAGCAAAGGAAAGAATATCCATCTATTGAGTCCTCATATGTGTCAAGGAAAAATCTGAATAAGTAGGTTTCTTTTTTAGCAAGTTGTGGCATTAAGTTGGAGCCTTCCATTACATTGACTAATGTTAATATTTTTTGGACCTGTCCAATAAAAGGTCTGAGATCAGCCCAGGAAGGAAGATTTTTTAAAAAATTCCCCATTTAAAGGGAAGGAAGAATAATTTCCACAAGAATAATCTTGTAGGCAGGTCCATGAGAACTATGCTTTCCAGCTCCCCAAACCTATGTAAGTATTCCCTGGCTTTAGTGGTACTGACAAATAGAAGGCAAAGGCTTACCACTTCATGTTGCTCATTATCAAGTAGAAACCCATCAGCCGTAGAAAGGAGTTCACATCCATCTTACAGGGAACTTTCTGCATGCTAAATCCCCTTGAAGTTACTGAGGAAAGACACCCTTTAAATACCAAGCAGATCCTAACTTGGTGACAGAAATGGGGAATAGACTGAGGTGTAGGTACCTGGCCTTGCATCCCTGACCAGGTGTAAGGAGAAAAGCCAGCAGCCACTCCCTTTCATTAGAAGAAGGGGCTGCCGGGGAGAGACTCACTGGCTTCTTGGGTTTGCATATCTTGTGGCAGAGTGCTGTGGTAGACCCTAGGCTCCTGATGGATGTGCTAGTGCTCATGCTACATATAGGGATTTCTGAGCACACGCAGGGTTAGAGAGGTTTCCTTAGAGAAGACAGCTGACTTTTCGATGCTAGCAGGAGTTAGGTCTCTGTCTGGTCTACACTCTTTGGCGGGAGCCCCGGACTCCAAGTTAAAGGAAGTGTCCTGCTCTTGATTCTAGGCTTGCAGCCTGTGTAGGGGTGATGGGCTCACTGTCGGGGTCATACAAGGGGAGGGGCCCACATTTGCAGGATCCTGAGTGTGAGCACCTCCTTAAATATTGCAGATGCTTCATGTGCTTCATCCTAGGCCCAACCCTGGTAGGGAGCAACAGAGGTCAGGAACACCATTGGTGATCCAGGTTTTCACAGCTTTGGCTTTATTTACTATGATTGATAAAGAGCCTCCTTGCAAAATTATCTTGGTAGACTCCCAGGGAAGGAAACACTTCGGTATGGCTGATGTGCTGGCAGTGCCCATGGCCACGTGTGTCACCCTGGTGGAGGATAATCGTCCTATTATTTTTTGTCAGTAGGTATAACAAGTGGGTAGTGCTTTGTGTATTCCTCTGTGATGAATTAATTTTGTGTTCATTGTAGTAGCACTGATCATAATGAATTAATTTGGTATTCATGTGGATGTCAGAGGTTTTTTTTCTCCTCTGGTTTTCATGTAGCTTTAGTTAATGGATACTTTATAAGTGTAACCACATCCGATCCTATTCAACTTCTCATTATCTGTCCCCCCCCAACCCCCCGCCCATATCGTGTGGTATTCTGTTTTAAAAAATATTTAATTTAATGTTAAAATAATTAATATTTAATAACATTATATTAGTTTTAACACTTTCCCTGCTTTTATTTTACAAAATTAGGTAAATAAGGTAAATAGTTATGATAAATATAACTGCCAAATTGAATAATATAGTTAATAACTTGTATTTGAGTTTAGTTTAAAAATTTTTAAGCCAAATGTTTGTAATTTATAGCTTTGTTGAAGAAAAATATTGAATTCCCGTCTGCAAATATGAAATAATGAAAACTGCATGCCATGTATACTAGTTTCCTCTTCTTTCATTTTCTCCTCTCTTCTTTTCCTCACAGACAAGATTGATAAATGTATGTGCATATATTATTTATCTGTTCATGTAAGGACACATAATTGGCTATTAGATATGGTAATTGCATAAATGGATCTTATTCAAACTCATTTCCTTTTCTGTTTGTAAAATACATGTTTTCGTTAAATTGGAATATAGACTGAAATAGAAGTGCCTGATTTAGAAATGAGACACCAGGTACCCAAACAAAAATCAAAGTAAATCCTGGGAAACTTTTTACCAACTTGGGCTTTAACCTGCATGCTGCTTCTTAATTTGTTCATCATGTTGCCTAATTATTGAAGATATTTATAATAGAACAAGGGTTTCCTTCATCACTCACCCACCTGCTCCGCTGATTTGCTCCCACTGGGAATACGGTAGAACCTTTTGAGGAGAGAGTTTGTCCTTATGAGCATCAATATGCCATTTCGGGTTTTTCTTTAGATTGAAACTTGGAACTGGTTATCGTTCTTCACTTACTCCCTCGTGGCTTTAAACTTTTTTTTGGAGAATTTTACAGCTTCTGTGCACTTTGATTCTGAGCAGCAGCTGTATTTCATTCTAGAAGGCTGTGTTGTAGCCGTTGATGGGCCTTGTGGACATTTTACCACTGAGAGTATATAAAGACCTTGGGACTCAGTTGCAAATGGCAGAGACCATATAACTGGGTTGCTATTGCTTTCATTATTTTTGTTATTATTGCAACAGATTGTACAGTAATATGTTAATAAAGATTTATGGCTTCATGCAGCAGGAGGAAATGTTGGGATGGAGGAGAAAACTCATGTTAAAACAAATGTCTATAATAATAAGGGGAAAACCAAACTTGAAAAAAAAAAAAACTAAGAAAATTGTTTCTAGTATAAATATTTTTATTAACATTTGCTATGGTTTGACGATCTGGCAAGTAATTGTTTACACATTTCTGGAATTTAGATATGTTATATGCCTGTATGTGCATGGTTATTCTTGAAAGGAGATCTTTTTTCTGTTTCTTTTTTTAGTTTTTTTGTTTTGTTGTTGAACTGGAACACAGAGCTATTGAATATGCAATGAACAGAAAATTTATGGAGGGCAGAATTATGAGTATCTGAGGAAAGTTTAATTACTTTTATAATTTAGATAAGCTTCATAATTTATTGTAACACACTGTACTTTGGCACAATTTGTAACAATTATAAAGCACTTGAATTTAGGTTCTTTACTTGGCAGCTATAAACAGAGTTAGCTGTAGGAAAACTTTGAGCATTCACTTTCCTTCCCAGGCTTGCATTAAAGGCTTATGCTAGTGGTTTCGTTGCGCCTTTTAGTTGACCACGTTTCCGCTTTTTATTTCTCTGAAAAACATGTATTACAATATGGAAAGCTTGTGATTGTGAACAGAAGGAAGCCAGCTAGGAAGGGACATGAAGACATCTTTCAGTGCCCAACCCAAGGGAAGGAGAGACTGGGACCTGCTCACACGATGCTGCAGAGGATTCCTGCTGGAAGTAAAGAGAAAAGACCTTACCACTCACCTTCTTGTGAAGGACGGACCCTGAATAATGCAAACTACTCAGAAACCCAACAGTATTTTTCTATCTAATGAATATAAATTTATTTTCATAATTAAAAAGGAGCAGTGTAAATAACCACTTTTCTTCTTAGGCCTGGATTATTGTGCTGTTACAGACATTGCTGCCTAGTGCATAATTTTATGACATTGATACTTTCTACAAAATTAATCTTATTTATTGTCCTTTTTGTCATGCCTTTGAATGTTATATTTTAAAAAATTATTTATTGTGTTGATATTGAAAATAATGAATGAAACCATGAGATCTCAGCAACTGATTTTGATTGTTCCTAAAGACATTTTCCCCAAAAAATATGTATTTGTGGCGTGGGGATTTTTACAGTCACATTTTTTTCTTTTAATAACTGAACTGTAGAACATAATTAGCCCTCGTAAAACCTCATATTTGTTTAACATTTCTCATAATTAAATGATCATAACAGTTTTGTTTAATACTGAACTTTCAAAAGTGCTTTCGCATTTATTGTATGTTTAGAACAAGTTAAAAATTGAATCCTACAGTTGCAGGTAGAAATGAGTTATAAACCATCTTAGAAACTTTGGAACCTTAAATACCTTCTTACGTTCCTTCCTCCCTGCAGGCCACTCTGGTGTGACCTATGGGGACTTTGATGCTGGTTTAAGAATCTCTTGTGTTAGTGTAGGTTTTCATAAGTCACTTGAGCAAAGCACTGACACAATTTATCTATTGGCTTTAGTGAATTAATAGTCTGAATCAAACAGGTTTTGAATTGGTTAAAATAAAAACCTGGAGCCCTGCGGTTGAGCTCTTGATGATTAAAGAACCAGGCCCAAGAATGCATTTATTTATGTTTTCAAAGAGAGTCAAGACTCCCTTCTTTGAGCTTTGTTGCTTTGTATAGATTCCTTTCTTAAAAGAAAGGTTTCATTATCTGTTTCAGATCTTTATAGATGTTGCAATAAGATGCTCTTTTCTCATAATATAGTATTAAAAGGATCAAAGCTAATAACTTTAACTGAGACACTTTAAAATTAAAAAAAAAGTTTATTATCTCTGTTTTCCTTTCAAGATTGATGTTCTTACAAAGGTACAATGTTCCTGATTGAATGCAGTGCTGGTAGTAAGGATCACATGTATAGAATAATAATTCCCTTGTCTAGCACGCTCTGGGTTGTTTTAATGTTGCAGGTGAATGTGGTCTATTCTGCACATGAATGTAGTTCTATTCACGTTCCTGATGACTTGTATTTTTAAGCCATTTCGTTCAGAGTATTATTGTCCTTTATCCTGAAAAATGTCTGTGATTGTAGTGCCCTAATACTATAAATCAATGGGGACTGAATCGGTGCCTCCTAAGTAGTGTAAGGCAGCCCTTTAAATGCAAATGCATCTGGGCTAGTTTTAATGTAATTTTAATAAGGCTGAAACCATTTTGAAGTAGACTTAAATCATAATACTAATATCAAAAGACTCCCTATTTAGCTGAGAAGGCTCTTTATTCTCACTGGCCATTTTTTTCTCTGTGTGCATCCAAAGCACATTTCATCTGATTCTACAGTGTTTATTCAGAATACATATATTTTTTCCCCTTAAGGGGAATATATGTATAGTTGTGGCTGTTTTCCTTGTTGGAGATGAGCCTGTATTAGCTGAAACTGCTTCACTTCTCTTTCTTCCTGGTTATACATTATTGACCAGAATTTTTGTTTACAAAAAAACACCCTAAGCCAAAACATGAAAACAAAACTATAATATACATTTCAAATAAATTCTATATTTTGGCCAGTGAAGTGAAAAACCAGCTGCTAATGCTGACTAGAAAAGTTAAGAACATAATTTAATATTTAAGTAGGGGTGTGAATGCAAACTCATAAAGATGAGAATAACATTTATAATATGAAGTCTGCCCTAAAGTCCAATATATTGTAAAATTATACATGTATTGGTTTCACCAACTGACAGTATTTTAACATATATGAAATATATTCTGCTGTTTGTATTTGAGCTGAGGGGAAGGGCACAGGAGCACTGAGCTGGGGAAATAAGGTCAGATCGGGGACTGGTTAACAAAACAGCAAAGAGCTGAAGTCAAGAATGGAGTGGTGGGGTTTTCTCATAAACGTTAACATTGCATTCTTTGTAGGGAGACAAAGGAGTTTTGGTCTTTGTATATTTAACTTTGGATATGCACATTAATTTATAATAATTTAATTAGTATAATTACAGTATGCATTACATTGTTTATAGGTTAATTTTCCCACATTTTTCTGTGTTCAAGAATTATCAAGGAAGATATGCTTAAGTACTAAGTTCTATACTATATTCCATTGATTAGCTTTTCATATAGTTCTTATAATTAAAGAAACAGTAATTTATAATTTCAGTTACTTACCTTTTCCTATTGAGCCTTTTGAAAGAATAATTTAGATCAGCTCTTTTTAAAACCTGTTTTAAGACATGTTAATAGAAATTTTATTTTGCATACATTACCCACTAAGTACTGTAAAGTACCCTAAGAGGGTGATATAATTTGTAGTGATTTCCAAACTATTTTGAACCAAGAATTCCTTTTTCATGAAATATCTCCTATGTGAAACATTTTGTGGAAAACAATTATGGGAAATGCTTGACTTACTTAGTTTTTATTTTTTAAAATCCTTCCAGGGTGGTGGTTATATCTAGTTTCTTATTTTTTGAATGCTGGTCAATAATCCTTTCACTTTGTTTAGGACAATTTTCTAGGACAGTTGTGCTATTTATGCAAACAGTGTTCTCTTGAAATACTATTTGCAATATGTGAACAGCTAATAAAGTGAACTACCCAAATATTTTAACACCAAATGGTAGCTGTATCTTAGATTAGAGGCTATGTGAATGGAGATGTTAGAGCATCTTTTTATGGCTTTTGTCCATTTCCTTCTGAGACGTGTGTGTGTGTGTGTGTGTGTGTGGCTGTGTGTCCGTCCTTTTCTTACCCTCATATCAATTTGGACTCAGTATGACCACTAGGTCTAGAGCAGAGCCTTAAAAATGAACCTGACTTTGGACTCCAAGCAGGTAATGTAAATGAATGAAGCAGACAAAAGGAAGAGTTGGATGTAGGGAATTGGGACATGCACTACCCAATTGACATTCAGTCAGCATTTCTAAGAATCCTGTGCGGACAAACAAAATATATTTTGGGGTCCCACATGTCCTTGATATGAAGGTACCAGTAAGAAGTCAGGAGACCTGAGCTCTGGGTCTTGTTCTCCCACATCTCATTTTGTTTTTATTATGGCAGGTTTACTTAATTTACACGTAGTAGAAAATAAGCTGGGTCACGTTTAGTTCTAAATAATGATGTTTTAATGGATGGACCTAATATTTGTCATAAAAACATATGAAAGTATGATTTTAGCAGCTTCTATAAGAAAATACAAAGTTTAACCCCACAACTTCCCTCTTTCTTGAAACTTCAAATTACTGGCTACCATTTTAAATTAATTTTTTGTTGTTCATACATTCAGGAAAATATATGACATTTTAAAAAGCATGTGTATAAAAAGGGGGGCATATGTAATACTTTCAATAATAAAGATTTAATTAAAAACACACAAAACTAACATAAAAACTATAAAAAAAGCGTGGGTATAAATGATTGCATAGCAGAACATGAACATTAACTTCAAACACTAAATAATTGAAAGTTATAAATAATAGCATAGATGTGAATGTTCTAGAGGCAATTCTGTAAATACATTCTGAGATTTGGATAGCTCTTCACTTATTTGGACCTTGCTTTCCATTTCGGTGATCAATATTGAACTACATACCATCTGATGTCCTGTTCAGCTCTCAGGTTCTATGTAGCTGGTCTGAGCCTGATTTAGGTCTGAGATTGACATGAAGGGGAACTGGTTCCCTGATGCTCTCAGCGCTGAGATGTTATTGATTTCTCACATATTAATACAGCTGCACAGAAGTACAATTGGCACCAACTGGAAGAAACATTTAACAGGTTCTGAGTATAGAAAACACTTTGCAGTCTCAATTTCTATGATTCCAAAATTCAGAAAAGCTTCATTTTATCCAATACACTCCCCTCAAATACACTTGCTCATTTTCTCTGTCTTCTGCCTTGACACTCTGTTTATGTAACTTTACTTGGCATCCGAGAGTTTTAACTCCGATTTGAAAGTCCACACACAGAACTAGAATGTGTTAGCGAAACCTAGGAACAGATTCAGCAAAGGAGTTATGAAGCGCTTCGCCTGTTCTTTAACCTCAAGGTGTAAACGGAGCCCATTCAACCATTAGCTAAGTGGTAATAGAGAGTAAGAGCCTGATTAGATTACAAAATCTTCTGTATGTGAACTCTGTATGTGAAAACATAACACTTGATCTTCACCACAGTGCCACGAAGATTCAATTAGAGGACTGGTATGTGCCCAGATTTGGGGACATAAAGGGCAACTGGATTTTGAAGGAAAGATGTAAAGAAACACCTGCAAAAATCTGCTTTTCTGTGCAACAGACTGGGTAATTGCATATGCAGATGGATAGTTAGGGATATAATTACTTGATTTGTGAACACAAATGCCCTTTCGATTGTGTGAGTGTTGAATTTTGCAGTGACAGGTGCGTGCAGATTGCTGTGCCTGTATCCTTTGCACCCCTGTTTAAATATTTGGCCTGGAGTATATCTTCCACTCATCCTGAATGTAACCGCTCTCCCACACGGATGGTCTGGAGGAATTGTTATAGCTCTTAATGTCTCTCCAACTTTTTCTCATAAATAATAACCTTAATTTGAAACCTTGACTGAAAGGACTGCATACAGCCATGTGGTGTAGGGCTTACGAATTATGCACAGTAATTCATTTTTTTAAGCTGCTGGATGTAACTCATTAGTTTTCATTGTTTTGTGAAAATAAGGAAAACTATTAACTAAAACTACAGACTAATAGCCTGGAGCGCCCCCCCCTCTCCATCCACCCCCCCCCCCCCCCGTCCCAGTAGTCAACTGAAGCTTAATGGAAAACCCTCTTTTGAAAGACTTTCTTTTATTCTCCCTTTCTTAACCTTTTCATTAATACGTTTGAGACATCTTTCCCCTCCTCTCTCCCAACTAAATAGCATTCTCAGTCATTCCCTTTCTATGTGAGCATTTCTGTACCACACGGAACATGTTCATCCAAACGTGGACGGTCCAAATGGAACCTCTTTAAATTGAAGAATTTGGTCAGCACCTCTCTATGTGGAAGGCCAGCTCATGTCCTGTTCCTGTCGCTGGCCTTGTGGGGGAAGCCATGGCAGCACTGCCGTCTACTGAGCAGGTGGCCAGGGTGCCAGCAGTACAGGCAAGTGCTGCCATGCTGTGTACGGTTCCTCAGTGCCGTTTTTACTCCATTCTCAGCTAAACTGGACCTAAATTACTTTGTCAGAGGAAGGTTAATTTCAACAGTTATTAATCTTAATAATAATACTTAGAAAAACTTGCATGTACTAGTATTCACTTCTATGTACATGATACTCTGCTAAATATAGTGCATCAGTCTTCTCAGTTAATCTGTCAGACACTCTATATTATTACCCCCATTGCCTAGATGAGGAAACTGAGATATATAATATTAAATATATTACCCCCTGCTATAGCGAATAAACAGAAAGGGATTAGAGTTCAGAAATATGTGTTTCTATGGCCTATGTTTTTATTTGGAGGAAGTCAAATTTGTAAAAAAATGATATATATGCCTGTATATATAACATGTATATAATAATAATAATCTTGAACCTACCTTAAGGGAACTAAATCTACATTTACCCAAATAGAGTCCAAGTAACACAGATATCCCAATTAGACTGGCTGTAATAGGAAGGCTTCACACAAGTCTTCTAGATATAAAAATATATATGTATATATATTTTTTGTTAATCCTCACCTGAGGATATTTTTTCCATTGATTTTTAGAGAGAGTGGAAGGGAGGAGGAGAGACTGAGAAAGAGAGAAACATTGATTGGTTGCCTCCGGTGGGGGCCGGGCCAGGCTAGGGATCAAACCTGCAGCAGAGGTGCGTGCCCTTGACCGGAATTGAAACCAGGGACCCTTCAGTCTGCAGACCAACACTCTGTCCACTGAGCAAATCTGGCTAGGGCTAAGTATTTTAATTTCTATATATTTGTGTTTGCTGCTCTTCTAAGGCACATTTTCTCAGTATGATGTTCTTTATGCTTTTTGCCTAAAAAATGTAGAGATTAAATTTTGCCTACAAAAAGGTTTGAAATCATTCTTTCTGGTTCTTCATGTGCTATTGAAAAGTACACGCGTGTGTGGTGCTATAGCTGCTGCGTGTGGGGAAGGAGCCGGCACTTGGCTCAAATAATGTTCGGAGCCACCTGCTTTGAATGTGGTCTGATTGAATTGGATGACGGCTGCTTTTCATCACTGCGCGGGATTGGGATGTGGGGGAAGTGTTTTGTTTTGATATTTCACATGTGCTTAGGTGTTAGCGGTTTCAGATTGTTTAAGAACAGGCTCTCATCATGGAGTGTTGCTGAATCCTGTGGGGGAGATTTGAAAGAAACCTTGAGTATTTCTAGTCTGTTTAAAAATCATGCCTTCTTGTGTGGTGTGTTTGTTTTCAGGATGCAGATTGCCTTGTGGGAAATGGCAGATCTTTTTTTCTCACAAAAAGTTCTTGTTTGTTCGTTTGTTGTATTTAAACTATTTTTTTTTATAGTTCCTCCTCATGAGCTTTGATACCAGTACATTAATTGTTAATACCACTAGGTTCTCTGGAGTTCTTGGTGCTCTGTGGGCTCATTTTCCTTCTGTAAGGCTGATGGTTAAGATCTGTCCATTACTGGCCTGGGACTTGAGGTTCTGAACATTATTATGTCTTTGATTGCAGCTCATAGGCACTGGCAGGTAATCTGAAGGAGAAGGTTGAGTGGTGAGTGTGGGAGAGGCTTGGTGAAAATCCTGATTTAGAGATCCCAGGAATAGGTTTTTTTAAACAGTGCTCCAGATAACTGATATTGTTGGTCTGAGGGTGACTTGGAATTAGGGAAACTGTGGCTCTAATGGATACCCCAGCATTTCTCAGACTGGGTATCCCTGCACTCTAATATGCCAGATACTTTTTGTGCCCTGCAGATTCCTGGGTTGCACTGGGTGTGGTGCCTGGGACAGGTATCTTTAATGTGCCCTTCTTGGTGTGTGCATTTCTACTAAATTTTGAGAACTGCCTCTCCAGAGATTCAGAGTTACAGGAAATTATGGCGCAAATTAGAGGATTAGAAATCGCATCTAATATCTATACGGATCACAGAACCCTCAAAATAGGGGACAGGTGTGTTTGGAAAGCTTGTTTTGTAAAGAGAGTCTTTTCTCCCTTTGATTTCTCTTATTTACACTGAAGCTAAGTTTCTGAATTTAAAAGGAAAAGAAAAAAAGAGCAGCAACAACAAAAGATTCCCCAGGCAGACCAAAGCTGGGGAGTGGGGGGAGCAAGGGCCCTTTGTTTTATTTTGTGACAACTGTTTGACTAGCCTTTTACTTTGTCCATTTAGTCCTTGGCACAGAGGATGCAGGATTACAAGCATTAGAGGTGCTCAATCAGTGGGATCACCTCCCAGCACTGGTCTCTCTGGAGAAGGAGCTACAGCCTTAATTGGGTGAAAAGGCCTTTCATCTTGGCATGTACCTACAGTTTTTAGCCAACCCAGTTGCCTTTTTTTTGCATTTTTTTTCTGACCACTACTCCTTTCTTTCTTCTACATCCCCTAATTCTCAAACTCTTTTGAGGCCAAGATCTTGTAAGAAAGACTTTTAAAAAACAATTTCTCTCCTGTTGGTGTAAATGTTTCTATAGAGGCATGGTATGTTTTAAAATTTATATACTTAACGGCTTTGCTTTCCTCCCTTGTTACTTAATTTTTGAAATTTACTTGGTATATGGGTAACAAAAGAGAGATTATATGTGTGCTCCATTTAATCTGAAAACCTTGTTTGTTTTGTATGTTAGACTAGAGCCAATGAAAATCCAGGAAGTAAGGATTTTCATAACCACAACTGAATATAGAACATCATAGTTTTTTATTATGAGTATAAATATTGAGAATAGTTTTGTTTGTTTACGCTGGTGCAGTTTTATAGTAAATCCTTTTAAATGGGGTGCAAAGCTTTCCATGGATATTTGTAAAGACTTTGTAAAGTCATGCACACGATAAATTACTCTTGGATTTGAACAAGTTTTGTAGATATGTGTGGCTTTACCAGAAGTTTTTGAAAGGCAGTGTATGTATCTACAAGCTGGTTCTGCATTTTTCTTAAAAAATCAGAGAACTTTGTATATAAGCCCTTGAGTAAAACTAGTAGTAAACCATATATCAGGTAGTCGAGTTATGCTATTTCAAATATCTTTATAAAGATGCAATAATTTGTGAACTTCATCTCCTAGGTTGCTTTTTTTTTGTTTCAAATTAAGTTGTTATCCCATTCTTGTCTATTTTATTTATTTTTTTTAAAATATATTTTATTGATATTTTACAGAGAGGAAGGGAGAGGGATAGAGAGTTAGAAACATCGATGAGAGAGAAACATCGATCAGCTGCCTCCTGCACACTCCCTACTGGGGATATGCCCGTAACCAAGGTACATGCCTTGACCGGAATCGAACCTGGGACCCTTGAGTCCGCAGGCTGACGCTCTATCCACTGAGCCAAACCGGTTAGGGCGTTCTTGTCTATTTTTTTATAGATTCCCCCACTCATTGTTTTAGAGAAATAAAACATATAATGACATAATTAAAAATGTATAGAGCTCTTGCTGAGGAAAAACGCTTTCTTTATTATATTGTGCTTTGTAATAATATATTTCCATTGATATGACAAAATTTCTTTTAATTGTTGGTAATTATTTTGTCAAATTCCATGATTCTTGTTTGTGATATTTTTTCATTACCAAGAGTCTGAGTTTTAATGTTTAATAAAGCCACTTATTCACTCAACAATGTTCATTGAGCTCTTAGCAAGGCACTGGCCCCGAGGTCTGGGCCATAGGGGCCCAGTTAGGACATCCCCTGTCCCAAGTTTACATGCGGGGGGGGGGGGGGTGTCAATAAATAAGAATGTCAGTCAACAAACCTGCATCTATCTGTCTATATCTATCTAAATATTGAATAAGGATAAGTATTGTGAAATAGTAGAGCTGTGTAAGAGGTTAGTATAATTACGGGGTGTGTAAGAACGGGGCATGCTCTTCTAGGGTAGCCATAGAGGGCCTTCCCAAGGAAGTAAGGTTTAAGGTAATGTCTGTAAAGGTTTGAATATTTGGAATGATTTATATTATTTGCATAGATTTTTGAGAACAGAGTACAGGTTCTTAAATCCTTATGTATGAATGCCATTGTACTTTTTCAGCTTAGATTATAGAAAGTAAAAACAATTTGCAAATTATTTTTCTAATATATATAGGTGTATATTAAAGTGGAGATGCCTCGAATACACTGTTATACACATACATTCTAATTTCTCATTCTGTGGTAAAGAAGCATGATTATATAAAAAGATAAACCATGTCCACCAAGGACCAAATGAAAGTTCATATTTGCTGTGAGAAGATAATCACTTAATAATGTATATAGATTATATTTGTCATATGTACTGCCTATATAATTAAAGCCTTAAAGTTAAATTATTATAAGATCAAATTCTATATAATTACTTTGTGGGGAAATGACATTTCAGCTTTATGAAGAATTTGTATTTCAGCCCTCAGCTCTATCTATACACACCATACTGATACATGTAATTGAGTGACTGGTGTGTGTGTGTATGTCCATCAGAGGAATTATTCATTCATTTTTTCATTTTACATGCATTTACCTAGTGGGAGGGAATGTTTTTCAGATGGAGGGAAGACATGGAGACCAGAAAACAGGTATGTTGGGTGACAGTGAGGAGGCTGATGTGACTGGAGCACAAAAGGGTCAGACAAGAAAAGAACGTAAAAACAGATCACCAGTCACCTTAAATGCTAGGCTAAGGAATTGCAACTTTATACTGAAAGCCAGTGGTTCAGTGGGGCAGATCTGAAGTCAGGGAAAACTGGTTTTCAGTTTTTAAAAACTTATTTTGAAAGGAGGCAGTAAGAGAGGAAAGCAGGGGGAGAAATTAGTAAAGGCTGCAGTAGTAAAATCAAATAAGGTTTAGTGAAAGGTTTGCAAGCATTGCTGAGGGAGAAGATCCAGATCTCTGCTTTATCTCTCACTGCTTTATTAGACTTAATCTTTCGTGAAATAAAACCATTTTGATTCTTCAGTGTATCTTGAGGTAAAGCCTTTTCTCTCTATTCTACCTTTTCTCTCGCTGTACTTTGGGATTCCCTTCTCCATGCTCTCTTACCTTTTCTGCTGCATCTCTGGAACTTTCCCTGAAGGTTCTATCTCCTTTTCCAGAAGATGTCAATACACAGTTCATTGATGTTTGTCATTTGTAGCTTTACTTAGAACTTTTTGCTAATATAATTTTTTTCAAGAGCATATTTTATCTCTTTAACTTAATTTGAACTCAGATTTATAACTAATTTGGAGAGGCCCAAACTTGAAAATAGATTGTTTTCTATATCTTTAAGTAATAGGATTTATTTTCCCTTCTATTGAAGTGGGGTATGAATGATCTTTGAGGCCTCAGGAGAGGCCACAAAACTTTATGTAGTCAAAATATTGCAGAACTTCAGTATTATTAATACTTAAAGATGGTTTCCTGGATCAAAAAATGTGAAGATCTGGGGACTACGTTCTCTGCTCTCACCCAGTGCGGTTTGCTCATCAATAGTTGATATGGAGCAGAGGTTCAGTTTTGAAAACACGATGCAAGCTATAGACTCTTTCTCCAGAAAAATGCATTTAACTAAATACATGAGTACAATTTTGCAACGATTTCAGGAGTCTCTCGATCTTCCTAAGGCCCACAGTGGGCCTGGGATCTGGAGAGCCAGCCTCCCCCCACCTCTCATGCCCATGGCAGTGCTTAGGCCATGTCGGTGGCATGCCTGTAGAACTGATTTTGGTAAGTCAAGGAGAAAGTTCTTTCAGTACCTTTTGCAGCCATTAGCCTTACCGGTACTAAGTGCTCATTTAGTATTTCCTGGTTGATATTTGTGAGAGGGTCACAGGGGACAGGGGAGGGTGAGAGAGAAGAAATATGTGCATAGCAGAGAAGAATTGCATTAATGGGGGATTATGGAGTACGTACCTGGTACATTTCCTGAAAATGATGCCTGTGTGGGCCTTGGGCAAATGTGAGTGGCCAGGAGATGATGGCATTGCTGTAGAAATCCAGACTTATTCCAAGATGGTATTTATTGTCAAAGAACCTTAATGAGCAGTAAGTTCATAAACCTTTTTCTGAAAGGGGGAATCTAGTGTTTTGGGTCTGTTATTTCTTGTAAGATATTTTTAGCTACAGCAAAAGGAAACCCTGAGTCAAACTGCCTTAAACATAAGGAAGTATATTACATCATGTAACCTGTTCTGAAATGTCTAGTGCTTTCCCTCATACATGTGCTGGCCTTATCGGAGGCATGACAAGGAGGTTCCTGCTGCAGTTGTAAGCATCATGCCCAAACAGGAACATGTCCAAGAACACAAAAAAGTCATCTCCTAATTTGTTTATTCCTTCAGAGCCAGGAGACCTTTCCAGGAACACAGTGGCAGATAGGCCTTTGTGTCTCAGTGTCCATTTTCAGACAAATCCCTGACCAGGGGAAGGCAGGGTTGGGGTTGGCAGTAGTACTCAGGATCTGTGACTGCAACTGGGGATGAGGTCACTTCCTCCTGACCCACTTGAAGGAGGGGTGGCTGGGTGAAAACAAACAAACAAACAGACAAACTAACTAACTAACTAACAGCAATAGCAACAAAAACCCCTGTAGGTCTGTTGTGAGGAAAGGAGATGGAATGGATGTTGGGTGGACAGAGCTAATGGTGTCACTGCATCTTCTGATAACTAATGCTTTGAATAACATAGAATAAATGATGTTCATATTATTAGAGTCCAGCTATCTTTATGTTATTTTCCCTGCCACAACATACGAGAGGTGCTCAAGTGCCTAAGTCTGTGTAAGTGAATTTTATAATAGATTTTCTATCCTCTTGGGGACTGGTTTCCACTACTTCCCTCAATTTAATTCTGGACCCTACTGTGATGCACAAAAGAGAAGGGTGAAATTTTACCACGAGGCGCTGATGGGTAGAGTTTGCCTAAGCAGTCTATTGTTTACCATCGCACTTTTCTTCATTGGTGGGTTAGTTGTTAAGTGGCTCGGTTATGTATTTTTATCTTTGAAAATTTTCAGGTATAGCTTACAAAGCAATATATATTTTCATCTCTTTCTATGTACCTCCAATTTAAAAATATTCATTATGTTTCTATTTAGGTGACGGGGCAAATAGCGTATAAAAATGAGTTAATTTTTTTTTTCTCCAAGTCAGTGTTAATTTAAATAATAGAATTTTCCTCTGGGATATATTTAACCCAAAAGAAAAGTCCTGATAATTAGGAAATTGGGCTTCTGAACATCTTTCTCTACCGAGAACGTCCTTTGTCTGAATTTGGGATTTCGGTTTTTGAAGATGTCACTTTTCTTTTCATGGCATAAGAAAGGGGGTGAGAGTCACTTTGGAAAGAGCTTAAGAGGAAAAATGATGAGTTCTCCTCCCAGGTCTTCCAGTGCCTTTCCTTGGGAACTGGAACCACAGCCTGTATTTCTCTGATGTATATGGTTGTAAGGGATCATGAAATATTGTGTGAAAGTGCTTCGAAGAGTCAAAAGCAGTAAACTGCTCTAGGGTGTTTATTGTTGTGACCGTGGTGTCCTGATTATTATACTTGAAGCAGAACTTTAAACATTAATGATGCTCTTGTTTGTCAGTGGGGAAATTCCAGTGGAAAGGTTTTCACAAACTGTGGAGCTGTAGCTGCTGTTGAGGTAATGGACACAGAGTGCCTGCTCCACTCTGCCGGGCGCCGCCACATCGCGGAAAGCTGTGCTGCTGTAGCGGTAGCAGTTGTTTTCTCCTCCGTCCTGAGGACAGTGATGATGTACTATGTACCAGGTCACTAGGGTGCATATCAAAGTGAGCATAAAGAGGCAAATATTTCCCTTTACAATGACCGTATAAGCAATTATTTCTGTCAAGAGGATAAAACATACACGAAGTCTGACTGTTTCACTCCATTTTTCTATAGAAACCACTGAGCTTGAGATCTGTACATTAACTCCTATCTCATCATTGACTGGCAAGAATTTCAGTGTGTTAAGGATACCGATCTGCATATTTCCTGCTGAATCTTAATCCATACTTGCAAATTTGTGAAACAAACTCTAAATTACGGAGAAAGAAGTGTTGTGTGTAACATGTTAAGCTAATCTTTATGGCATACCTATGGTTTAGTTTCTCTAGTGAACAGCAGAGCGAAACATTATACATTTTCATTGTATTAGGTTATCTTTCTCAAGATCTTAAGAGCTCTGCGGGATTTTTCATAACTTGAATTCTGTTTGCCTTTTTGATATTTTCCTGTGTGCACAGCCCATTTGAGAAGCTGATGGCTTACCCATTCAACTGAGATAGTACTGAGCACTTCCTCCCTGTCCAGCTCCAGGCTGGGTAGTGGAGATGGATGGAAAGCAGACAGGACTCAGTGTTTGTCTTCCTGCAGCTTATTGTTCAGGGTGGCAGAAAGGAATCATTTGAGAATCATAATAATGCAAAATCCCATCTGTGATGAGTCCAATGAAGGAGGATAGGATATCTGACCAGGAGGACAGGAAAGCTTCCGCCTGGCAAGTGATGGCTCAGCTGATAGTTGATGTAGGAGTGAAACAGGCCAAGCAAGGCAGTGGAGTGGCAGGACTGGGTGAGAGTGTGTGCTCATAGAGGAGACACGTCTTCAAGTTCTGCCACAGGAGGGCCAGTGGTGTGCATGAGCATTGTCAGGGATCAGGGTAACTAGGGGAGAGAAAACGAGGGTGTGTTGGTACATTACCAAGATCGCCTTGAGGACAATACTTGAAGAACTTTGCTCTTATCCTAACAGCAACGGGAACACTTTGAAATATTTAAAGAGGGAGTGGAATAATGGGATTTGCATGTCCATTCACAAAGCCCTCTTAGTATTCACACTTGCACACTCTATATTAATACACTGATGACGCCTGAGGCTCTTTTTCCATTTGTGGTGGTCTCACTGACATATACTCATCTTCTTCCCCAGTGTGTAGTATCCTTATAGTTTGTGTGGGATTACTACATCACCAGGGTGACAACTGTGATTGGGCTAACCCAATCACAGGATAATTCTGTCCCTTCACCATGGTTTTAAATTTGGGTCATCTACATCTATGCAAATCCCTGCATGTGTTCCCTGGCTATAGGGATTGGTTCCATAATGGTCTCAATTAAGGCAAAATTCAGGAGGAATTTTGCTCTTTTATAAACTTAACTCTCTACAAGAAGAGGAATAAGGAAGCAAGTTGTTTTAGAAATCCCATGACCATGATGGATGGAGTCCAGCTTCAGGATGAAGGTGGTATGGACATGGCACAGTGGACAGGTGGAAGGAGCCTTTGTCTTTCCTAGTGTGGTGGATCCACTGGATATATCAACCCTGAAACCTGCTTTGTCTCTGCACTTTTCACTTCTCTGGGCCAGTAAATTCTCTATATGAGGAGACTTTTAATTAGACTGCACCTAAAGTTACCTTAATCTCTGTGTCAGTACAGCTCACCACGATGCCACTGCTTTCCTTCTCCTTTCTATACCCTAAATTGTAATGTCTCAAAAGGAATGGTTCTAGCCTGCATACTCTCCTTTCTCTAAAATTCCATAACATTTATTTTTCTGTTAGTAATCAAATACTGCTCTTTATTTATGTCTCCTAATGTAGGTTATATATTTCAAAGAGAAAGAGCTCTATTTTATATTGATTTTGCGTCCCATTTGTGTTAAATATGCTATTACAAGAATAGTAATCATAATAAAAATAGGAGTTGTACTTCTATGTTTCGGGTTCCATGGAGATATTTTTTTCTAAATTATCTCTAATCATCACAACAGTACTGGAGGGTGGATATCATAATTCCCATTTTACGGATGAGGATACATAGAATTGAGATGTTAAAATTTTTCTCCAAAATTACACCAGTAGCCAGCAGCTCGCTACTCCTAGTTGGAAGATAATGCTTGAAGAAAGAATGGCTAATGAATTCATTGGGTTTATTTTCTTGAGACAGGACACCGAGCAGCCTGAGAACATTTGGTGCTCAGAGGGAGGAAATGCTAAGATGGGAAACAAGTCTAAAAGGGAGAGAAGGATAGTTCAAAGACCAATTTCCCCTGCCTCCCAATTTTGACTAGTGCCAGTTCTAACTGCCTATGCTTGCTTTGCTTGGAAGATAGAATCGTTGTGCCAGGTTTCACAGGAGTTTGTTTTGGAGGATGCATTAGTCAGGGTGTGCTAATTGCTGGAACAAACAACCACCAAACTTTAGTAGCTTAACACCACAAGGGCTATTTCCCTTTGGTGTCACAAGACCTATGGGGTCGGCCCTGGGCAACCCCTGGCACGCATGCCAAACATGGCAGGCCAGTAATTTTTGCTGGCACACAAAACCCTCTCTTATAATCTTCCATTTACAATTGTGAATCTTTGTTCTCAGTGATGAATTTTGTTAAGTCTCGTAATAGGAGTAGCCTGACAGATGAAAGTAGTAGCTTGTGCATATCTCTGAAGGTCACGAAATATAAACCTGATGTAAAATCTCTGTCATCAGTGATGCAGCAGCAAAAGTCCCACTGATAATATCAAACAGAGTCATAAAGTTTTCTGTTGGACTATCAGTGTACATGTATACATTAAAAAATAAGTGTATTTTTCATTATCAAATACTGTGATTTTGTCGCTCGAATGAATTTTATTATTTCTTCAAGGTTCTTCACATACGTACACCTTAAGAGATATCAAGTAGGCGTAACATGTTCTCAAAAAATTAGGGTTGGCACGTAGAAGAATTTTGAGTCAGAGATTTTGCTGGTTTTGGCACGCACTCACAAAAAGGTTGCCCACCCCTGCTCTAGTCCTTCAGCTCTGGTTTCTTGCATACTTTTAGCTTGGCCATCCCCTAGGCCTCAGGTATTTACTAGATTCTTTGCATGGGCTGAACAAAGAGAGAAGAGAAAGTGCTTGGAGGATTAAACGGGAGATTTCGGGAAAAGGCAAACATTACTTCTGCTCACATTGTATTGGCCAAATCTCAGTCACATGATCCCACTTTATTGCAGAGGAGGATGGGAGATGCAGACATCCTGTGTGCTCAGAGTTGGCGGGGCGGCGGGTGGGGAGGGGGTGGGGGCGGCAATAGAAATGGGAACTGGAGAAAACATAGTCTAGTTTTAGCCACGGAGTGTTACACCAGAGACCTGAAAGTTTGGTGACCACTGGTTTTCAGAGGCATTGAGATTTCAACCAAGGCACTACCGTGTGGTGCACACTCAGCTTCTGAAGGACATTGGATTTGAGGCGTGCTGATGGCCTATAACTAGGAAAGTTGTTCACCACTGTGAAGAGAAGATAATAGCATGCATTTCAGGAGTTGTTTTGGAGAGTAAAGGAAACCATGAAGATGGAACTGATTTGTTAACTAGAACTGGATACCTTGGAAGTAATTAATCTGCAATGTTGCTTGGGAAGAAAGAAAAATGCTAATGCAAAGAGGATTTGGTAATAAATGTTGGCAAGTAGGATATAGATATTTTTCTTTGGAAACCCATTGCCATGTTTCATGTCATTAAATTTTATTTCTTTTAATGAAGTAATTTTTAAAAAATGTTTTTATTTATTTTAGAGAGAGAGAGAGGAAGGGAGAGGCACAGAAAGATAGAAACATCGATGATGAGATAGAAACATCGATGATAAGAGAGAACAACTAAAGGCAGCCTCCTGAACGCTTCCCCTCACTGGGATTGAGCCAGCAATCCAGGCATGTGCCCTGACTGGGAATTGCACTGTGACCTCTTGGTTCATGGGTTGATGCTCAACCACTGAGCCACACTGGCCGGGCTACTGAAGTAGTATTTATAAATACCATAGAGCAGGGGTGGGCAAACTTTTTGACTCGAGGGCCACAATGGGTTCTTAAACTGGACCGGAGGGCCGGAACAAAAGCATGGATGGAGTGTTTGTGTGAACTAATATAAATTCAAAGTAAACATCATTACATAAAAAGGTACGGTCTTTTTTTTTTAAGTTTTATTCATTTCAAACGGGCCCTAGTTTGCCCACGGCTGCCATACAGGCTTTCCACAGTGTATTATTTAATATCTTTAATTTTTACTATAACGGTTATATTTATGATTATTATTATTTATGGTTATTATTTATAATTTGTAAAACTGATTTTTAGTGATTGTAGACTTTTCACTGATTTCAGAGTGACTGCTTTGAAGAGTCCTGCACAGAGCCTTGAATTGAAGTGGGGAAAAAAAGCTGAGGGCTGGGTGGGTCTTTGTAAGATAAATTACAATACATTTGATACTATGAAGAGAATTTGTTTTTTCCTGTTTTGCATTGGCTATATGTTGCTTTGATTTCATTCTGCATTTATGAGGCTTGTAGTATTTCTTTTCTTTGGCTTTCTTATTTGTAACTGCAGATTTAGCGATTTCTTTTGTGTACCACTGCCTCCCAGAATTTGGCCCAACAGTTTTGAGTAGCTGAACGATTTATCGAGGACAGATCAGCTGAAATGTGGCTCAACTTTAGTAAAGCAGACGGAATGACATAAGGTTAGGTGACTGATGTGTGAGTTTTTGAATTTGATTTGGTTTTACATGGAAAGGTTGAAGCAATGATCCATGTATTCTAATAAAAATCATCAGTACAAATCAAATAAAATCTGGCTTAGTGGCTATTTTCCCACTGTCACTCATGGCTAGCCTGTGCTGTTACAGACCACATTTTGGCAGGCACTGGTTTTTCCTACAACAACATCTTAAAGTAGTATTGCAATCTTTGTATGTTAAGAAGGCATCTTTTCTAATCAAACTTTCTGCTAATCTCATCAGATAAATCATTATTCTCTACTGACAGCTCTGGCTACCCTTAAACCCCTTCCCTGCTTCTTGTTTTCTCTCAAGATGCCTGGTTATTGTCATTTTTCAGGTCTCAGTGTCTATTTCCTTTCAAACTCAGGACATTTCTTCCATTCCTGAGGAAAAGTTACAGCTTTTTACCATTCCGCTTAGTGAATTTGTAGACCAGTAGTACATCATAGCAGCTCATCTCTGTCTGACCAGTAATTCATCGATTATCAGATGGACAAAAGGCAGGCTGCATCCAAACTGTAGACCAAATAAAAGACTGAAATGCTTATTCCTATGATTTGATTGATTTAAACTTAAGAAAATATCAGTTGATTATAATGTATTTCAATGTCTACCTCCAAAAGCTGGACTAGTAAATTAATGCAGATGTATTTCAACTACTTCAGTTATGTCAGTGGTTTAAAGCTCTTAGAAATGAAAGTAAGAGTAGCAGCATGGTTAGGGGAAAGGTACAGTTCATTTTTTTTGTCATTTAGACAAGACCAACTATCACAGCCCCTGGGCCTCTCTCAAACCAATGCAAGCTCATGTCATATTGGTCATATGGTGCTGTATAGGATACAGGGTTGCTCAGAGGGGAGATTGGCACTTTTTTCATTGCTGATATGATTTTAAAATGCATATTGCTAGATATGAAAACTGAATCATTATAATACCATTGAACTTTCCTATTTTTGCAAGTATTCTAATGAACTTAAGCAAGTATTTTGTTACCTGTTAGAATTAAAGGGGGGAATGGAATGGCCTCTTTTATATCAGATAACTTTCGTTTTTTTTATGCTTTTGAAAAATAGTGTTGGCCTGCTTATGCTTAAGTATGCAATTTCCTTTGATCCCAATTTCATACTTTCAGTGTTTCCAGATAAATCATTTTAAATGAGATAACTATAAAAAACATTTTAGAAAGCAGAAAGCATATTACGCCAGTTTGGTTACATTATTGTGAGATAAAATGTAAAACACTTTAGGTCACCAGACACACTTCTCTGACTACACACACACACACGCGCGCACACACACACACTTATAAGCCCAACTAGGAAAAACCTTTGCAAATATCTGCCAGGCATTTGGCTGAAATGAATTATAGGGAAATCTTTCTAAGTATGAATAAGTCAGAGTTGAAATCCACCAGTACTGTTCAGCTAGTAAAATGACATAGGCTTCATCCAGGGTTAAAGGGGCCATTTCCACCTTATATTGATGACAATAAGTTAACCCACTCAATAGTGTACAATATGCATATGTTCTATCAAATGACCAAGCTTTACTCACAGTCTTTTCTGGTGATCAAGCTTCTCTCCCCCCCTGCCCTCCCTTTTATTTTTTTTACAGTAGTTAGGTCATTTGTGTAACTGACCTCTAAATGTGGGAATATTTTCTTTCTAAGGAGTCAGTTTACTTACCACTTCTAAAAACTTAGGTATTTCCCACTTTAAAACATTTTTAAGTTTTTTTGGCCAGCCTACAAAAACCACACTAGATCTTCTTGTGACATATGTGTACTTCTGTATCCTTGATTTTATTAGGAAGTGCCCACTGAGGCAAGTCTCCTTTGTACATAGTGGTTTCTAGAACGTGGTACAAAGAGGCAAGGAACAGCCACTCAGGACAGCATGGACTCCAAAATGGATTATTTAACTTGGCTTCATGCATTTCATTGATTCACTAGTGGGTTGCTCAATCTTGTCTTTATCTTGGCTGAATTCCTTCCAAGTTAATAGTATATATGTCTTCATTTATTCTAGTTACTGTCCTCCTTATCCCCACCGAGGTCACACTGCTGCTACCACTAATAACGTTATCCATTGAGATGTCACCAGGGCATAAATAAACAATTGAGGAATAGTTCTTACCAATTCATATAGGACAGAAATTTCAGTCGAGTTTTGCATGTGCTTCCCTATATTTCTGTGCTTTTAAAAACCAGTTGACCACAGACCAGAGGATCTGCAAGGTTGTCTAGGATATTGTGAAGGGTTATCAGTGACCCGAAGATGGGAGGAGTGGGTGTTGAGGAAGTTTTCACTTTTTTCTTTATACACTTTGTGGTTTGATTTTTTTTTCAGTAAGAACAAAATTAAAAGTTAGTTGTAATGGTCTTAAAGTATCTCCCCATAGATTGCTGATTAGTTGCACAGGGAAAAGTTGTAATTATACAGTGGAGAATTCCCATAATACCTTGACCAGGTGATAAAATTAGAATAACAAATGAAGGAGGCAGACTATGGCTGTATGTGATATTCTGGGAAGGACACAATACCACTTATATAGTTTTATGTCCACCTGAATATAATCCTGAGGCAGCATCAGAAAAAAAAGCCAAGTTGAAAAACATTCTATAAACTAACTGGCCTGAATTCTTAAAAAATACCAATATTACAAAAAGAAAAGGAAGACAGGAAATTACAGATTAAAATAGATGAGAGTGATGTGCTGATGAAATACAGTGAGTAACAGGATTTTTTTGGTGTGTGTATGCTTAGTTAAATGTATTTATTATACTTGAGATCACTTGTTATTTATCGACTGTGGATTAGATAACAGTATTATATCAAAGGTAGATTTCCTAATTTTGATAACTATGCTCTTTTGTTCTTAGGAAATACTAGTAGACACAGAAGTATTAAGGGATAAAAGGATATGACTGCTGCAACCTACTTGATAATGGTTGAGACATAGCAAATTACGTAGTTGTAACTGCATTGTGATAAAAAAAAAAAAAACTTTGAAAATAAAACATTAGAAAAACAGGAAAAAAATTAAATGTGTTGTTCCTGCCCTACCAGCATAGCTCAGTGGTTGAGCCTTGACCTATGAACCAGGAAGTTGCTGGTTTGATTCCTGGTCAGGGCACATGCCCAGGTTGCGGGCATGATCCCCAGTAGGTGGTGTGCAGGAGGCGACCCATCAGTGATTCTCTCTCATCATTGATGTTTTTCTCTCTCTCTCTCTCCCTCTCCCTTTTTCTCTGAAATCAATAGAAATATATATTTTTAAAAAATGTGTTGTTCCTAGACTTTAATCTTTAAACTTTTCTTGATTACCTTCCAGGTGGAGCCAGATTATCTGTGGGTTTTGTTTTGTTATTTTGTTTGTTTGTTTTGAGGTTCCTTGGTATTTTGATGGTCAGCCACATTTGAGACTCACAACCCTCGAGTTTTTTTTTTTTGTGAAGAGTTGGTAGGATTATGTTGAGATTGATCAGGTGCCACTAGATAAGTAGCAGAAAATTCCTCAAACTTGGAGTGAAAGGGTGAAAATTGACTTTGTTGAGTGTGGGGAAACGAACTTGGTGCAATGTTGTTGCATTCTTTGTGGGTTTCAGCCTACTCCGAGCAGTCTGTAGTTGACCAGGTGACTTACTGTTCTTTAAATGCCACAAAAATTAAATGTTTTCTTCAAATTCTGTTCTCTCACAATTCTGATCATTGAACTTTTATTTTATGGTTGGGTATCAGACTGTATATTTAGGCAAAATTCTGTTGAGCCCATTAAGTAAAAATAAAGATATTCCCCCATGTCCAAGCTATTACAATTTCACATTTGTAAATTATTTCAAACTCATTTTTAATGGACTATTTCCTTTCAAATACATGTGGAGATGGTGTTATAAAACTGTAAACAGTTTATGCATTTTTACAGATTTCCATTTTATGTGGTTGATACTGATTTACCTCTTTTTAATTGCAACAGAGGTAAAGAATTAGTAGTTTAAAACAGTAGGGACTGCGTGTTCTGCTGTGATCAAGGAATTAGATAATCTGGCTTGTTTGCTTAAGGGGTCTGTATCTTGAGACTTTTATAGGGTAGTATCAAGGCTCTGAGCCTTCTTATTATGCCAATACCCAGAAGATTGCTTTAATGAGAAGTAAAGGGCCTTTTTCCAATTACAAGGGAATAATTGTATTAAGTTC
This sequence comes from Myotis nattereri, assembly GCF_964212035.1. NCBI lineage: Eukaryota > Metazoa > Chordata > Mammalia > Chiroptera > Vespertilionidae > Myotis > Myotis nattereri. Next base: position 40,267,645 of record NC_138083.1, on the reverse strand, counting down.
CTGTGTTATGTCAACCTGCTTTGATTTGATTACTGCAAAAGAAATGGATTTATCTGTCAGTGTTACTTAATTAAGCCTTCTCATTGATGTTTTGCAGAGTAATACAGTGTGGTTTGCACATTTGAGCCTAAATACAAAGAAAATTGGCCTAAAACTAAGACATGACCCCTAAAGATAACATGTAAGATTGATTGCTTGTCATTGGCAGGTCAGAGGCTGCAGTGCTAAACACAGGTGGAAGATAGGGATGTTGAAAGGACAAAATGAAAATCAGTCAGTGGGAGTGATTATTGTAAGTGAAAAGGACTGTGCTAGGAAACTGGATTTTAGGAAAGATTTTTGACTATTTAAAACTGTTTGGCTTCACCAATAATAATCAGGCATCTGGAATAGGGAATGAAATGAGGTGAGACTGGAGGGAACAGAAGTTGATGTTGCTACAGTATAAAAGGAAAGAAGATAAAGAAGAAAGCAAGAGGAATGATGCCATTTGGGAGAAGTGGACCATTGTGGTTATGCAGAGCAATTACAGCTCACAAATATTTCAATTAAGCCAGCATCCCTTTCCCAGAGCCTCACAAATGGTACCCTAGGGAGAACAGAGGTATGGGGTGGGGGGAACAAAGAAGATGTAACTGTTACATGTTTCATCTTGGCTCTTTCCCCCTTTCCATTGGAATAAATGTAATAAATTATTTATCAAATAGGGGTTTTAAATATCAATTTGTATATCTTAAGTCATTATAGTATTATGGGCTTTAAACCATGAAGTTACATGTATGATTTGAAAAATGCATGCAAAATTGCATAGACATGTTAATAGAGTTATATATTTTACTCTATTAGGGTATAAAGCATATTTTAAAATTTATTTCTTTGTTTAATATAAATTTTCTAAAGTATCTTCCTTTTATTTTTCACATTTTGTTAGGTCTATTGGTAAATATACCCTTAAGAGGTACTAAGCACCTAATTACAAATTTCCCGTAATTATATTTACTTTTAATTTAGGTAGCTTGAAGCTTATCTATGTAGTATTGGAGCTAGATGCTATGTTTTAAAGTCTTCACATATGGCAGCTTACTTTCAATTGTCACTCTCAATTGATTTTGAAATAAGTCCCCTCACCCCAGAGCATTATCTTAGTAAGACTAATTTTTTTAAAAAAATATATTTTATTGATTTTTTTACAGAGAGGAAGGGAGAGAGATAGACAGTCAGAAACATCGATGAGAGAGAAAGATCGATCAGCTGCCTCCTGCACATCTCCTACTGGGGATGTGCCCGCAACCCAGGTACATGCCCTTGACCGGAATCGAACTTGGGACCTTTCAGTCTGCAAGCTGACGCTCTGTCCACTGAGCCAAACTGGTTTCAGCATAAGACTAATTTTTATTAAGTACTTTTAGACCAGTTACATTTTAAAAAGTCAAAGGAGGCATGTACAATTCACACTATTGTACTCTTGCTTCAGTCATTCACGGTTCTTCTTTCTGGGCTGTTGCTCAGAAAGAAATGATCCTGAACGTATTGCCTTCACTTTAAAGGGAAGACCCAACTGGTTAGTTTCACACAGTTGAAGTGGAAGGGTTTAAATAACAGCCATGTCTCTGTATTTCATGTTACATTATTCAAGTTAGAATTTTATTCAAGTTTGGTTGTTATTGATGCCACCAAGTTATATGGGTTGATACAGACTTCAATGTTATTTCCTTTTGTCTCAATTTCATAACATAGCTCTTTACTCACCTTGCGTTTCAAGATTTTTGAGTTTCAAAATGAGGAACACAACTGGCATATTTATAACAAAAAAGTTATATATTTTATTTAGTTACTTTTTTAGTATTTGAATTTTGTATTATATGAAAATGCTTTTTCTGTTTTAGAGCACCAAAAAATGTAGTTAACTTTATATTTTAAATATGTGAGATTGTTTAATGTACAACTGTTTTAGAGCACCAAAAAATGTAGTTAACTTTATATTTTAAATATCTGAGATTGTTTAATGTACATTTTTGAAAAATAGTTTATTTTGAACTTCAGAAAAAGAATATTGTTTTAAGCAGTGTTCTAAAGGACACATTAATATAAGTTTAAGTTCATAAAGGCTAAAAAATGCAATCATTTCCCCCTGAACAAATTTTCCCACTAAACTTTCTCCCCTATATATCCATATTTTACCCTTCTTTATACAATTTATATACTTAAATATAAACTATAAAATCATCTTATACTTGACCTTTGAGTTTTCAGATTTATTTGATAAGTAAATTCATCAGTGCTGAGAATGCCAGTGTTGACAGCAGTGATGAAATGGAAAGCCCAGGTCTCCCTGCTCTGGATTGTAGAATCTTAGAATTTGTGTGGGAGGCATCACCACAACCCTCATCTTTTGCTCAGTCCATTTGGGAATGTCAGGAAGTTTCTTGTCACTCACAGTTCAGATCACTCATTATGAAGTGTATCTCGTCTCTTATGGAAACAGAAAGAAGTGATCATGGCTTTGTGGACATTACCTCTCAATATTTGAAACTCATCAAACTCTTCCCTCTGCCTTAGTGCTCAGATTTGACTTCAGATTCCTCTACTTTAAGCTCTTATTATACTTGCTGCTAATGAAAATGTGCACATCCTTAACACGCTCTTTGCTGATGAAATATTTTGAACTCTAAATTCATCTGGCACTGACGGAGAGCATATGCCATCTCAGTTTGTGCGGAGGGCTCAGCCAAGGGTTCTTCCTGGACTAGGAAATTAGTAGGAGCCACAGATGTACGCAGTCTGTGATTCTCCATGATGATGTGGAGCATTTAATAGTGTCTGTTGTTTCAGAGCAAAGGATTTAAGACAGTGTAGACTTCAACATGTTTCAGAGTGATTATCTTTCCAGGAAAAACAGCCTCAATCCCCCAATGCATTCTGAGTGTGTAGAAGCTTTCATCAGGAAATCAATGTATTTCCACAAAAGTAGGGATTTGTAGACTCTTAGAGCGATGCGGAAACCAACTCTGGTTGTTTTACGACTTCATGAAATTCTAGGGCCTTGGATGTTGGGCATGATCTGGGTGCAAAGTATGGAAAGAACCAATGCACAACTCTAATGAACCCAAAGTGACAGAGTTAGGTAACTCTCACACGTGTTTATTTCAATAAAGTTTAAACCTATGTAATATTTTGTCTATGTTTTTAGCTTGGGCTGTTGGTCAGCATATATAACTTTTGACAGCATATCAGTTATATAGCACACAGAAATATGTTGAAGTGGTGAGGCGGAAAGAGGATATTCTAAAAGTAAATTAAGGTTCAAAACATCTGATGGTTACTGAATTTTCACTGTGATTGTGCTATAGAAGTTCATGGAGGAGGTGAGATGTGTTTACTCTGAGTACATTGGCTTTTCTAAAATCCAGGAGAATATTTGAAAGTTTCTGCCCTATTAAGCAGAACTAGTGGTCATTAAAAGTGAGAGTGAGGTTTCCTTGACTAGGTCACCATTTTACATATTTATGTGGTTTAATTGTCTTAGATTTTGAGTAGTATTAGTAAATTAGGCTCTCATGGCAGATACTGGTTCCTGAGTATTTACTATGGGCCAGGTACTTCTAAAATTAGTAGGAGGCACAGATGTACGCAGCCCGTGAGCCTCCATGATGATGGGAGGACATTTACTAGTGTCTGTTGTTTCAGACCCTAGAGCTGGTTTATGCCGAGTTGCTACTAAAATCCAGGCCTCCATCTCAACTGCCAGTGCTATGTTTTCTGATATTTGTCTGGTCCATCGGACAGTTTTGATCTCCTGGAAATTTGAGAAATCAAACCATCAGTTTAATGAATGTAGATGAGAAATCATAGAAATGAAAAATTATGTCTATATCTTTTCTCTAAATGGAGTGTTCTCCCTTCACCTCACTTTGGTGTTTGGATGCTGAAATGTCAGCCATGTGAGAGGGGGCTTATGCATAACTCCTCAAATAAATACAATGAAAATTTGTGGATTGCCAGGCTGCCTCCTAAAGCAACTGTCCATACCAAGAAAGTTACCATATCGGTGCTAGATTAGGGTAAAATAAATAAAATAAAAAAATCTTGCACATTTGAGCCCATTTCAGTCTGTGGAAGAAAAATTTATTTCATCCACTTGCTTTTCTCCTCTCTCTTCTGTTGCCTAGGACTAGGCTATTGTCTCTCTATTATTTATTCTCACTTTGGACAGAGGTGGCAACAGAACAGGGATGCTCATTGTGAATCTTGTTTCGCTCTTTGCTTTGCCTACTCAGTAGCCTCTAGGACAGCCGTGGGCAAACTACGGCCCGCGGGCCGGATTCGGCCCGTTTGAAATGAATAAAACTAAAAAAAAAAAAGACCGTACCCTTTTATGTAATGATGTTTACTTTGAATTTATATTAGTTCACACAAACACTCCACCCATGCTTTTGTTCCGGCCCTCCGGTCCAGTTTAAGAACCCATTGTGGCCCTCGAGTCATAAAGTTTGCCCACCCCTGCTCTAGGATAATGACCCCTTCTCCAGTCCATTGTAGTGTACATTTTGATAAGCTCACTACTCCTCTGGCTTTATTGTCCTCCTTTTGTTTTCTAGTATCTTGATTTCTTTTAATATTTACTTTATATATTTATTGTTGTATATAATTCTGTAATCTTTTGTGAACACAGAATGGGCATAAACATCCAAATGAATACATTTTATCTGCTGGGGGGAGTGACTGAAGGTAACATTCATTGGAGCTGGTCCTGTAGAGATCTGTAGTTCTCATCAAGAGGGTATTTTTTATGGTGGAGAAAAACACTTACTGGTTCTTTGCATTGACAGCACCTGTGTTGGCCATCTCTGCCATTTATTGTCATTTAAGCCTAAGCTTTCTCATCTATAAAACTAGAGACCCGATTCACGAAATTCGTGCAAGGGGCTTGGCTCCTGTGTTGGCAGCGGCTGACTCTGCCTCACCGTGGCTTCATCGGGAAGGTCGTCCGGAAGGACATCCGGTCTAATTAGCATATCACGCTTTTATTATTATAGATGGTTATACTATTAGTGCACTGAAGTGCTTAGCATAGTGTCTGACGCATATTTAAGCTCACTAAATGTTAGCTGCTGGTTTTTTGTTTTTTTTTTTGAGAGATGAACAGTTTAGGCAAAAGGAATAGAGGTACAGAAACACGGAGGCATACAAGTGTGGGTGCAATGTTCAGATATACCAATAGGGAGTTAGCAGTGACCAAGTGTAGGCCATGTGTGGGGCTTACATAAAGAGTGAGTCTGGGCAAGAACCGCTGGGATGCAGATGTGATGAGGGCATGTATTGAATGCTGCGGAATCCTGCAACCGAGGCAGGGATTTAAAGAGAGGGAGGGAGTCAGGCAACTGTTGGTGTGGGGCATGCATCTGTCTTGACTTTCCAATAAAGTAGGCTGGTGGATCTCGAATACCTGTGTACATGAAAATTACTTGGGGACCTTGTTAAAAACACAGTGTTTTTCCCCGACCCTGATCCTGTTCCAAGAGATCCAGACTCACTAGGTCTGCCTTGGACCCTAAGATGCTGCTCTTTGATGAGTGTACCAGGTGATTCAGATGCACAGTGGTCCTCAGATGCACTTTGAGAGTGCTGGAGCAGTTGTTGAGGGAATACATGCCAATGTACCAGCAGGTCTGATGAAACTCAGTGGGAGGGAAGATAGAAACAAAAAACATAAAAGTAGCATGTTTACATTCATTATGAGTTACAAATATCCATGTTCTAGCCTTGTGTTTTCTTGCTATAGATGATTGAGCACCAGTTATACAGATATAGTTTCAAAGATAAAATCTAATCAACAATCATATGATTGTTCTCTTAGGTTTTGGAGAGCTAGGAATTCCTCCCTATCTTCTAGATCTAGCAGGAGGGCAAGGGACAGCAAAACCTGTTATAAAGAGAGCAGTAACAAGGAGGAAGGCACATAGCATGAGGTCAGGAAATGAGAAAGGTGGAAATGGGAAAGGATGGCAAAAGAGCAGAAAGATTTGATTGGTTGAGAATCTATTTGTAAAGGAACCCAGCCAGTATTTAACCTGTTTTGAAAAAACTAAACTTGAAGCATTTTTAATGAGTGGATTGCTCGATTTTAAAATTGCCCAATTGGGAATACTCAAGTTTTGATGTGTTTTATCTGCCTGCTAATTAGCATACTGCATGGTTGACCATCATTTTCCCTTTATTTTTGTGGATAGAACATGTATATGAAGGTCTCTTGCAACACTACAGCTCAAGTCTGGATTAAAAATGCATGTCACTCTGCATTAGTAAGAGTTCGTACTAAATTATAAACAAATTCTAGTATATCTGTTCTCCAACTCAATTCTCTCTTTTTTGCTCTTTAATATGATTTTTCCTCTAGCACAAGACTTCTCTATCCTGGCACAATTGACATTTGGGACTAGAACATTTTTGTTGTGGGGGATTGTTCTGTGTATCCGTAGGATGCTTAGCAGCATCCTGGTTTCTACCGACTAGATGCCAGTACACCCTCTCCCCTCATCCCCCCGAAGCTGGGATGACTCAGAATCTATCTGGACATTGCCAGATGTCCTCTGGGGACCAGACTTGCCCCTGGTGGAGAACTGCTAGCCTGGCATTACTATGGTCTTATTTCCTCCTCTCTGCTTACTTTTTTTGTTGTGTTGTTAATCCTCACCCGAGTATATTTTTCCATTGATTTTTAGAGAGTGGAAGGGAGGGGGAGAAAGAGAGAGAGAGAGAGAGAGAGAGAGAGAGAGAGAGAGAGAGAGAGAGAGAGAGAGAGAGAAACATAGATGTAAGAGAGACTTATGGATTGGTTGCTTTCCGCACACTCCTTGACCAGGGCTGGGGATGGAGCCTGCAACCATGAACCCAGGACCCTTCAGTCTGCAGGTGAATGCTCTCTCTATCCACTGAGCAAAGCCAGCTAGGCTCTGCCTACTTTTTATGTTTAAAACCTTTTTTAAAAACTGAAAAGATAGAGTGTCTCTGAACAATATGACAACATCTTATGGTAGAGATAGGGATTCATCCCTTTTCTTTCATTATTTTTTGGCCAAATTTAAGAGCAGAAGTTTCTCCAATTAGTCCGAACTGACTATTTCAGGTAAAAAGGAAGTTAAGATGTGCCAGACTTCTGAAAAGCTGAAATGTTCGAGAGATTTTTGTCACAGTGTTTTTTTGTTTGTTTTTGCTGAAAATATTTGCTTTTTGCTTAAGGATGAAGTGCAAAACTTATTCATGTGAGAATCCAGAGGGTTCTAAGTAATTTCTTCATGTACTTCAGTTCCGCATACACAGGATAGGCCAGGAGGCTGGGTTGTTAAACAGCAGATTTGGAGAAAGTATTGCACCTTTTATCCAGATTGGATGCATGCCCCAGAGCTTTCTTGACATTCCTTAAAACTCACAGTCCCTGATTTTAGCTGTCCACAGGGGGCGTCTATTTGCTGTTGCATTATCTTCTGAAGCACCAAAAGAAAAAAGAAAAAGGAACCAAAATAATTTGTTTAAGAAAGAAAGAATTCAAGTTTAGTGCTAATAGTTGTTTTTTATTGTTGTTCTATTTCATCTCATAAGATATTCTAAAACAATGTGTACTCCACTGTACCCCCAAAATAAGTCAATTAATTATACTATGACTACTTTTGCTGATAATAAAATAGCAGTAATAGAAGGAATGACAGTAGTGCAGAAAGAGAATAAACAATATCACTGAAATGTTAGGAAACACAATAAATGGGATTATGTCTGCTGAACCAAAGTTTCACACCTCCTCCTCCAATGCTGTCAGAGGAAGTTTGTGATGGCCATCTGTTATCAACCGTGATCAAAATAATAGAACAGCGAAACTTTTTATGCTTCTAAGGGGCCTTTCATCAAAAATCTCAAAGCTGCCTCTAAATATAGAGTGACTGATCTCTAAAATTTTAAACCACTTTTATGTTTTAAGCAATTAATATGATAACTTAGTTTTTATATTCTCCATCCCGAGTACTTGTCACTTGAGCATCCAGCAACTGGTCAGCATTAGAACGTTGTTGCTGCAGATTTTAGAAGAATGCCAACTTTTCCCGTAGTTCAAGTAGGTCGCTCCACTGTCATTTATCAAAGTAAAACTTGGACAACTTTAATTTCCACATCTCAGTGCCCAGATTAAGGATTGTAGACCAACTGGCCAACTCTATTTTTTTTAAAAAAAGACCGAGACAGTGTTGTCTCGACTTTAAAAGCAAAATCCTGATGCCCATATAGTGCACTGCTAGAAATAGATGACCAACTTCTTTTTTGTCGTGTGTATGTTGCTGCATGTCTGTTGTTTGGTGTGACAAGTGGGGCTAGAGACCAGAGTATTCAGGAGCATTATGGCATGGATGCTGCCAGTGTTAGTTTGAATATTTACCTGAATTTAGCTTTGTTTTGTTTTTGTTTTGTTTTTTTACTAAGGTTGTGTTAGTGTATTTACACTTATTTTGTCCTAAAGATTTAAATAAAACATGCAGCGCAGTTTCATGCCTATAAAAGTCGAGGCTATGAAACACTGTGAAAGATGGAAGTACTTTTTATGCTCATACCTCTGGTTCCTGAGGGTCCAGTTCACTTTTTTGCTGTGAATTTAAATGAGTTAATTTAAGTAGATGGGTCAGAAGCCACTATCATTGTGGTAGCCCTGTGCCTGATTCTTAATTAAAGGCAACAGGAGATTAATTTGAAACATTAATTTAAAAGTGCATACACAAAAAGAAAGAATTATTGCAAGAAAGCCTAAAGAACTTTTCTCTTGTCCCTAGATGTAGAAGACAGAAGTAGCTCAGGGTCCTGGGGGAATGGAGGACATCCAAGCCCGTCCAGGGTAAGTATATCTAATCTCTTCTCCCACATCCAGACACCCCGCATATGTAAATTGACAGAGCGAAGGTGAGTTTCTCTCAAGCACACACACAACTGCACAGATATATATTCGCACTAAGTTTAATGAGGATCAGCTTGTGTTTGGATTTTTTTTTTCATTCTCTTATTGGATGCTGTTATTGAATTTGACACCTGTTCTACTTCTGCTAACCAGAAGAAAAATCCTTCATTAAATATTTGCCCTTACTTTGCCAGTTATTGATCTAGTATTATAGAAAGTTATTTTTTGTAGCTGGCACAACTTTGGAGAAAAATCCTAGTACTGTATCTCTGTAATATATTGGTGTAAATAGACTACTGAATAATTCTGAAGATGTAGTGTGAAGGACTAGCCTATCAATATACTCTACATAATAAATCTGTGTTGATTTCACTTTGTGAACATGTTATTATTCCACCAGTAGTGCCTTTGGTCATCAATGAGATTCATTCATTTGTTTGGTCTCAGATTTTTGCTATTCTTTTTCATGGATTTCCTCCATTATTAATTGGTTGTGAGTTTTGATGTAACGGAATGGCCATGGAATGGGAGGGAAAGGAGTGGTTAGGTCATGCATGTTTTTGTATGTGTATGGCTTTGGGCATGTCATTTCACCTCTTTGATCTTCATTTTCCTAATTGATAAAATGAAGAAGTAGAACCAGAGGGTCTTTTATGTTCCTTCCAACTTATATAATCTGACTTCACCTGAATCGTTTCTAGGCTCTGTAGAATCCATGTCCGCTTTTATAGTATGCATATAATGCCCCAAATTAAAAAAAGACTTAGAGCCCATAGCTGAGCAACCATCTGTACCTCCCCCAACCAGCTATATAGATGAAGCATTCCGCAGGGAGCATTTTGCTCTAAGTATTCACATAAATTTGGGGGAGGGGGAGTGGTCTCTGTTTTGGCATAAGAGGCAAGGAAGGTAGGTAATCAAGCTGTCAAAATGAGGACAATTCAGCAAGCCGTAGTTACTCATTCCTACCCATCCTTTGGCCTTGTGGTTCTCACTCTAGTCTTCAGGGTATAGCAGGGTCTCTAAGCTTACCAGTAACTTTATTCAGCCCTTGTACCAGCTATTGAGTTTGACATTCTAATGCATTATATGGTTGGTTTGAGGAAATCTTTCCTCCTCCTCATGTTACAGTCTGCACTTGCAGAAATAAATCCATTCTCCTTGACAGCAAGTGTAGGAGATGACAGTGCTTCCCTCCATTGTTTAGTTCATTCAGACTTACTTAATTTCTTACTATTTCTCAGTTTAATACACACAGTACTTTCAATTATATTTCTGAGAACAAGATCCGGTTAGGATCATCCTGAATTTTAGTTAGTGTTCATTAACTGTTCTGACATTCTTTTCAGGGAATACGTTGGTGAATAATTTGAATCAATATTTTGCTATTTATATTTTCTAAATCCAGGGAGTTTGAATGAGAAAGTTATTGTGGCTGACTTGTATCCTTGCAGCCTAAGTCTATCTCATCTTAAAATGGCGATACTATCAGCTACCTTGCAGTACTATGCAGAGTTTTAAATTAGATAATGTATGTTAAGCTTTTAGAATACTTTTTAGGGTAGGGACCCTTCATAATAACCAGTATTATGCTTGGTAAAGAATGAGTGAGTGTAAAACCCATACTGGGTATGTGGCATCTTTCTCTGCACTGACGTAGTGACAGCGTCAGATTACAGCATCATTCAATTAATTTCTATAAATGAGGGAAGGCAATTGAGAACGGGTTTGTTTGGAACTTTAAGGGTTCCAGTTATTCTCTAGTGAGCTGACGTTCATTTTCATTTTTCATACAGTATCTGTCATTTTTATGTGAGCATATTCTGCCCTTTGGCTAACTTGCCAACTGACACCTCTGAGTAAATTTGACTTAGTCGTTATGGGCAGTGCAACCTGCTGAACAAAATGACATTTTTTTTTTCTTTTCCTTTTGGGCTATTTAATGCACCTTTGTAGATTGAAATTTGAACCATATAATATACAAGTACATGCTTTGCTTTCGTATATGTTATCAATTCCTCCACGAAAAGTAAGTGACTGGGCAGTTTAGAAACATTATTTTAATTTTAAATTCCCATTAAAACAATGAGTTGACCTTAATAATGACAAAGTTAATGTCTGCTTTCAAACCATTTTTTTTGTGGTACACTTTGTCCAAACCCAGAAGTACTCATTTATGCAAATTTGTGATGTTCATTCATAGTCATCTATCTAATAAAGAGGGAATATGCTAATTAACCCTCATGCTGTCGCAAAGATGGTGGCGCCCACAGCCAATAAGGAGGGAATATGCTAATTGACTGCCCCACCCTCAAATATGGCAGTGCCCACAGTCATAAGATAGCCAGCAGGAGAGGGCAGTTGTGGGCAATCAGGCCAGCAGGGGAGGGCAGTTAGGTGTGACCAGGCCAGCAGGGGAGGGTGGTTGGGGTCAACCAGGCCTTCAGGGGAGGACAGTTGGGAGGGACCAGGGCTGTAGGGGAAGGCAATTAGGGGCAACCAGGCTGGCAGGGGAGGGTAGTAGGGGCGACCAGGCCGGCAGGGGAGGGCAGCTGGGGGGAGACCAGGCCGGCAGGGGAGGGCAGTTGGGGGTGACCAGGCTGGCAGGGGAGGGCAGTTAGGGGTAATCGGGCCGGCAGGGGAGCAGTTAGGCGTCAATTAGGCTGGCAGGGGAGTGGTTAGGGGGTGATCAAGCTGGCAGGAAGAAGCTGTTAGGGGCAATCAGACAGGCAGGCAGGTGAATGGTTGGGAGTCAGCAGTTCCGGATTGTGAGAGAGGGATGTCTGACTACACATCCCCCGAGGGGTCCCAGAATGGAGAGGGTGCAGGCTAGGCTGAGGGACACCCCTCCCACCCCCCACCCTCCGCCCCCCAGTGCTTGAGTTTCATGCGCTGGGCCTCTAGTATTATAATAATTTTAATATTCTATGTGTAATTACTTGTGGAATGATCCAGTTCTCTTACAACCACAATAACAACCTATAACCAAACATTGCATTTTCAATATCATAAAAAACCATGTGTTGCTTTTTCAAAGCCTCTACCTGGATCTTTCAAAAGCTATTGATTACAGACTGTGGGTATTTTCTCTTATAGTACAACCTTGCTTTTTTCAGAAAAACAATGTGGGCCTATCAAAATAATAACATAATATTTACAATATATTTTATGTCAGGTGTTTTGAAGGCATTATTTCATTTAACCACTTCAACAATTTCATGCAAGTTGGTTCAATTATTATTGTTTCCTAGATTTCACAACAATTATGAAGAAAATTTGAACTCTGCAGACTCTAGAGCCCTCTCTTAACTACTGTACCTGTGAAAATTCAGGTTCCTTATAATGAGGTTCCTGGGTCAGAATGATGGACTTTTAATTTCTTTGGGTCAGAGAGGACTCACTAGTGGGCAATTTATGTGCTGATTTTTGTTCATGTAAAATTGAATTAGATAATGTATGTAAATGCTGTTATTTTATTTACAGAACTATGGAGATGGGACTCCCTATGACCACATGACCAGCAGGGACCTTGGGTCACATGACAATCTCTCTCCACCTTTTGTCAATTCCAGAATACAGAGTAAGACAAATTTTAAATTAACGTGGCTTTTTTGAATGAACGTTTTACCATGGAAGGGAGAACAAAAACCCAGACAGATGTTCTCTTTTTAGGAAACTGGATTTTTAGTCAGTTCTCTGTAGTAATTTTAAATTGGAGGGAAATATTGTTAGTCTGTGCTTGGTAATAACACATGAAGAACTAAGTTTCCCTACTATGTGGAATTACAGAATTTCATGGAATCTACATGGAACATTTTGTCTTCCTTAGATACTAAGCATTTATCACAATTTCAATGATGCAATAGTACTTGTCTAAGTAAAGGTTAATGAGATAAAAAGTGGTGAATACTTAAAATAAAAATGTATTTGTGCCTGATCATTGGCAATGAGATATCGTCAGTATTAACTGTGAATTTTTATTAATAAGGTTATGGAAACCCCTTTAATAATTCACATAGGTTTATTATGTTTAAGTCAAAGTCGTGCCTTCAAGTTGAATTGTAAAATCTCATTGTGTGTTTATCGGAGGTGAACTACAGTGCTAGTGGTCTAGGCAGGCATCATCCTACTTCACTGAGAACACGCTATGTGTTGTTTGAGACAGTCTGCGAGCTTCTTGCATGCCCTTTCTACTGGTTAGTATAGTTTTCTGCTTTTACTACCCTGTGGGATGTTTGTTTAACAGCAGTAACTTAAGCAATGGAAAGATAATTCATAATGGCTTAAAAGGTCTCAATAGCTGGTTATTTTACTTATGATTGAAAAAATAATATTTGTTCTAGTAAAATGTGAGTTTTTAACAATGTTAGTAAATCTCTCAACTTGGCCAAATTTTTTTTTGAGAATCCTCAATAAATGAAGTTGAATTTCTTGGTGCAAGGAAAACATACAGCCATACTTACATCATTCTGAAACCATAATTGCAAATGCTTTTAAAGAATGTCTCTATTTTTAAGCCTTGTATAGTTACTTGTTATTGAAGGGGGGGTAGATAGTCCTTGAATCTGTCTTTACCCCATCCCCTCAAATCACATTAAATTCATCTGAGGAATTTCAGATATTTATCATAAAATAGACAAAGCAGAGAAATACTAGCAATTTATTTTTAATGGGTAATATATGTTGTGCCCTTACGTGTCATCCCAACTTTGAGAGTCACAGCATTCTCTTTGATTATAAGTTGTTATTCTGTTTGTGCTTTTTTTACTTTAAAATGGTAAATATATATGTGTATGTTTCAACTTTATAGCTAAAACAGGAATCCCAGTTTTTCATCCATTGTTGATAGGAAGGTACAACACATTTTCTGTTTTCAGGATGCACAGATGCAGATGGCTAGCTAGTTATCAACTTAAAAGTGAAAAAACAACTTTAGACACTTCAATGACAGTAGTAATAATTTTAAATTCTAATGCCATTGCTTCTCTTTTCATCCTCACCCAACTTCATAAAATAGAAAAAAAAAATTTGAAAATAAAAATCTTGAGAAGTAGCACTTGAAGAGTATATTAAAGAACTTCCTTAGTAGGTTCTAAAACTGTCCAAGGTAAAGTAAGTAAAATAGAATAAATAAATTATGATTTCTATTTAGAAATTCATGTACTATACATTAAAAAAGTTTTCCTAAAGAACAATTTGATAAATTAATATTATAGAATATGTCAAGCGATACAAAGATAGTAAGTAATTGTTGTTCCTTTGTCCTAGGGGCAACTGTTTTAACAACCAAATTCATTTTTCAACCCAAATAATATTTAAAATATAAGCGGGATGATTGTCTAGAGCTAGAAGGGAGAGTTCTTTTCACTTAGCTGTTGTTTAAGCTGAAAGTCATGTCAGCTGTGTTCTTTTATCCCTTCTGCCCTCCTTCCCATTAAACTCTTAAATATGGAGGCCAAGACAGTCTCCTGCATTGTGATAGGAAATGCTACTATGTCCGGAGGCTCCCACCCACTGTTCCCAATGAAAGGCCTTCTCTGTTAGATAAGCTGTCTGGTCTGAAACATGGCTCTTTATTGTTTACAAACTGCTACATTTTCCACCTCAAGCAGATTTTTGCACAGAAAAGAATTGTGCTTGGGCTAAATGGTTTATCTGACATTAACGGTGCAGTGTCAGACTGGGGTCAGGGAAGTCACCCTCAGAGTGAGAGGGCATGGTGCAGTGTGCAAAAAAGGAAAAAGAGAGAAAAAGACATTTAAATAACTATGAAGTGCCTTGCATTTTTAGTTTGGAAAAGAATTTTTAAGAAATAGTTTTAGAGAACTGACTACGATGCTACATTAAAAACTCTTCCCACCCTTATAATTTCTCACATCCCAAACGCCTTCTTGACTGGCTTGAATATCTCAGAGCTGGATTCGGGAACAAAGATTCTCATTGATTTTGCTCAAGCTGCTGTTTATTTAAAATGAAACCATTTTGAGATGAGTGATGCTTGGTGTTAAGTTGCATCTTAACAAAGAGAAGGTAGGTCATTTTCAAGAAATTAAAGACAATTAGCTTACAAAGGGAGACAAAAACACAAAATAAGATCTATTAGCGTAGAGAAGAACAATTTAAACTCATAGAATATATGGTATATTCTAAACTATTCTTTGTGTGCAAGTCCACACTCTGTGTTATGATCTTTGTGGAAGTTTTCATTCTATCAAAAGAAGGTATTAGATTTTAATATAAGTATTTGACAATATTCCTGTATCCATTCTTAGAATGTTTAGTTTTCATTAATTACAAAGATTTCTTTACATGTCAGAGACTTAATTCTACTATGATGTCACATTAGAGTAAAAGCTATAGCATCAGAAATAAATCAGCCACTTTATTGGACCAGATTCTCTATTGTCAAATCAATCAAGCCTATAACTGAATTAGGCGTCTGCTACAGAAATAAGTGACACTAATTTTACGGGAAAGAGTTATTAACTCTAGATGACCTGATTCTTTTTCTTTTTTTTGTAAACTGTTCACTTAGTGAAATTTAGTTTATTACAAGTAAAGAAAAAAGTAATGAACCACTTTCTTCTTTTGGGGGTGAATGAATATTACATATATTGTTCTTTATGGCAATCCACTATTTTGGAGAAATGATGCAGGAATTGGTAACATTTGCTCATAAACTCTTTTATGCTAATAAAACACTTTATTACAATTCTGAACTTCGATATTTTACATGAATGGTTTTGAATAAATGTTACAGTTTTTGTAATATAATACTTATGTTTGGCAGCAAAATAATAAAATTCGATTTACTTGTGTATCTCATTTATGAAAAATGGGTCATAATCTATAAGATTAATAGAGTGACTCCATTAATTTACTCTTTTAGAAATAAGCTTTCATGTCTGAATATAGTGCCCTATTTAATAGTTTATGAATCCCTGAAGTAAAAATAAACAAATGAACAGAAGAGCACTTATTATGCTAGAAGAATTAATGATATTTCTTGGTTTATAACCAAGTTTGCACTCTGTAATTTGAGTTGCCATACAGAGTTTTGGAAGTTGATATTGTGTACATCCTTTAAAGAACATAATTAAAGCAGATAAAACAGCAAGCCCCTAAATTTGTTCTTTGAAAAAATAAGTGTGCATGGCTTTTTGTTTTTCCTTCGGTGTGAGTGAGTGTGGAGGAGTTGAGAGGTTTAAACATCAAGTCACAGAGTTGACTGCCTGCATTGATCAATTGATGGACTCTTATACCTGGCATTTCCTGAGTCCCCGGCTCATTGCTTTCATTTGGTCAGTTTGCATTTTTAGTATGTTTCCATTTCTGTGTCCTTTTTTGTACTGAAGAGAAAGCAAATCTCTTCTTCCTTATGACTACTTGTGATTATTAATGGCTAGAGGCCCAGTGCACAAATTCATGCACCAGTGGGGTCCCTCGGCCTGGCCTGCGGGATTGGGCCAAAACTGGCTCTCTAACATCCCCTGAGGGGTCCCAGATTGTGAGAGGGTGCAGGCCAGGTCAAGGGACCCCACCGGTGTATGATCAGGGTTGGGGAGGGACGCGGGAGGTTGGCCAGGCAGGGAGGGCTCCAGGGCATGTCTGGTCTGTCTCACTCAGTCTGGATCTGCTGGACGCCAGTAGCAAGCTAACCTACCCTTCAGAGTGTCTGCCCCCTGGTGGTCAGTGCACATCATAGCAACTGATCGACCGGTAGACTGTCTGCCTCTTGGTGGTCAATGTATATCATAGCGATTGATCGACTGGTCAACTCTCTGCCCCCTGGTGGTCAGTGCAAGTCATAGCGAGCGGTTGAGCAACCTTAGCATATCATTAGCATGTTACGCTTTGATTGGTTGAACGGATGACCGAACACTTAGCATATTAGGCTTTTATTATATAGGATAATACTGTACACCTGACCGTTGGAAACTTGTTTGCTGTAGTTTTAAGTAGTTAGATGAAACCTATATAGATGGTCAGTGGTTGGCTTTCAGAATAAGTTCCTCGGACCAAGAGGCAGTGGGTCTGAGTCTTGTTTTTAAGAGAACTGTATGCTATGGAATAGTTTGAAATTCCTGGCAAGAACTATATGCAGAGAGTATGTATTTTTAAAACTTTACTGTTTGTTTTATTTTTGCCAACATTAAACTTTTGTAGGTAATTATTTGTCCAAATATTTTTGCAGTAGTATACAATATATTTTCCAGCTAAAACTTTTTGATCTAAGGAAGGATCTTAGGATGCATTTTCCTTCTATTGTTCCAGAGCCTTAATTGAAAACCAGATTGTTTGAGTGAACGAGTTGCCAATAAGATTATAGACATGCATTTGGTAACTGCAGGATGTGAAAAGTGATACTTTTGTACGGTTGGGTGCAGCTTAGTTCAACATCAGCTGCTGTGTTTTTACATGTCCCCTTGTGAATGGTTCGGTTTCCTTATTGTGGTATTTGGTTCTCATCCCACTAATGGTACTCTCTCTATCCATGCACTAAGTAATTTCCCACTATAGAGTCACTGGTTTCTAAACTAGCTCAGTGGAACATTTTACTGCAAGAACAGATCTAGGTTTCAGGCACAACTGAAGAAAGCTGCTGGCTTATAGGATGACCTTTGAATCTCATCTGGGTTAGCGGTTGATATTTTGATTTGGTTACTGTGGTCATATTGTGACAGCTGCTAGCTCATTATAATTCGGTTCCACTGCTCCGTTTGCCTAGCAGGAATATTTAGGTTTGTATTACTTCAAAGTGTTTATGGCTACCCTGAGTTTAGCCCAGCATAAAGGTAAAGTGTTGTGAGTTTTTTCAAATCCCAGTGGCAGAGGCTAGTGGCACAGTCTTGTAAAACGGCAAATGTGAGTAGATGCTAATACAGGGAGTGTTTCTTTTCCTGTAAAACTGGCACTACCCAATGATGAGGCTCTTATAGGAAAGCTGTTTTGAAAACTTTAACCTACAAAGGAAAAGAATGACCATAGTTTTTTTCAAAAGCATTGGTAAGATTTAACTTGACCTCTTGGTTAGATTTCTTTTTCCGTGCAGGAATATAAATATTGAAAATAAAAAACCTGTGCAATAATGGCAATTACTGGATGTTCGAAAGTGCCAGAGGTCAAATAATATTTTAGTAACTTCATGAAATGGAATTGTGAATATAGATGTCAGCTTTAGAAATTTCAGTTCACACTGAAAGTATTCTGAAGTTAGGGAGTGATATCTTGCAAGTCCATTGGTAAAGGCCTGTCTGTGCATTTTCACTGTCTTTTTTTAAGGATGCTTTTTAGCTTGAGGTTATCTTGAAATTATCTGTTATCTATTGGACTGATAATGTAGCAAGCAATTTCTGAGCGAAGAAATGTTTAAAGTGGCCTTATTTTTTGTTAGTGTTTTGTTTGTATGGGAGTTTTCTTATTTTAATATATTAAATTTAAAATGCCTTTCCAAAATAGTAAAAATAAGACCATTTTTAAGTGTCATCCTGTTAACATGGATGACTTTATTAATGCTAACTTTGAGCTAAGTTTGGGACTCAGAACAACTTTTCTCTTCTCTGTTTTGCTACAAATGCCTATGGGTCCCTAGTCAGCCACTTTTCAGGTCTTTACATTAATTGTGGAACAGACCCGTTGATTGATCTTTTAGGTGTGCCGTTTTATCTTTATACTGTGTTTTATCTTTAGAGGTGTTGATCAGTCTTTCTAATCCATTTGTCTCTGTTTTACCTTCAGGTAATTTCGCTAGTGATGTATTTTCCAAATGTAGTTTTTTGTTGTTTTTTTTAAATATATTTTATTGATTTTTTACAGAGAGGAAGGGAGAGAGATAGAGAGTTAGAAACATCGATGAGAGCGAAACATTGATCAGCTGCCTCCTGCACGCTCCCTACTGGGGATGTGCCCGCAACCAAGGTACATGCCCTTGACCGGAATCGAACCTGGGACCCTTGAGTCTGCAGGTCGACGCTCTATCCACTGAGCCAAACCAGCCAGGGCCCAAATGTAGTTTTTAAAGCATGATTCAAATGGATATTTCTTTTCTACCTTAACTCATTCCAACTCTGTAATTAAGGGATTTAATTGATTGAGGATATGATAACAACCTGTTAAGTCACATCACCAGGAGAAAAGTGTTATGCATGGACCAGCCTTTGGCACAGAGCTGTAGGAACTCCGTAAATGGCTGTTGAATGGTGTCATTCATGAATAAAGCAGGAATAAGATATATATATATATATATATATATATATATATATATATATATATATATTAAGCCCTTAGTGAAAAGCCATAAATTTAAGTTGGGCTTACATGTTACAGTATCAGGATAAAACCCTAAACCAGAGCCAGCTATAGAAATTTATTCTATGGTATTGTATCCTTGACTGGACAGAATTTTCCCTATTGTCAGGAAACACCATATTACAGTGTGATAGATTTCAGTTTTCAGTAAACACACCACAGATTATCTTACTTATAAGAGGAAATAAGTAAAATCAATATTTATTAAAAGTGTACTGAAAAAGTTGTGTCTCCAGTATTCAGATAAGTTAAACTTATTTCCTCTTGTCAAATTAATAACGGTTTCTATTCCTCTTTCACTGGTCTCATTTCCTTTCCATTCAGCTCCCTACTCTAGGGTATAGCACATTTAATGTTATGATAGACATTTTTATAGTCGAAATAGATGGACTAAACCAGGTTTTATAAAATTTAGAAGAACTGGTGCCAGAAAAATGTTACTTGAAACTGCATTTAACAGATAAGTATAGATCTTCTAAATACCAGAGGAAGAGTTCTCACATAGAAACGTAGTGACCCTAAGAGAAAATAAACCATTTTAGATTCCAGTAAAAGTAAAAAGCAGTTTCTATCAGGGAGGAATGCTTTTGCTTGGAAGTAATGGAAAATGCGACGAGCGGTGGCTTCAGAATACTTGTTCTCGTACTAGGAGTCTGGGGGCCAGCCTCTTTTGGAATTGGTTTGCAGCCCAGTGAGGGCAGGCTTGGTGTCTCTGCGGTTCTTCTGTCCTTTTCCTCATTGTCTCGGGATGACCATCACAGCTTCAGTGTCCAAGCTTGACACCGAAAGAAGTAGGGAAAGGTGAGTCCAGCCAGGGCCATCCACAGCTGCAGGGTTTGGATGGGGGTGTGGGAACCTACACAATAGCCTCTGGCACAACCAATGGAAAGAGACAGGAAATGAGCCTGTGTATAGGGCTTAGCAACTTAAGGGTTTATTTAGTTTCTGTTAAGAGAAAGTATATAATTTTCAATGTAACAGTTTTAAAAATTAAGAACAGGGCTCAAGCTTTCATGTAATAAGCAAAATATAAAAATGGGTCTCAACTCTACATTCTGGCCAGCAAATTAGAGAGAAAGTCATAAAAAATGAATGGAGTAGACAAAAAGGTATTGAAATGAGGAGCAAAGAGAAAGTACAGGCATGAGAGTCACGCATGAGCAGGAGTCTGAGGCGTGCTCTTCTCATTTCATTGTCAAGGCCTTTGCCTTCGTTGTCCTCATCACCTTGAGGTAGGCAGCACCTAGCCAGAGTCAACCTCTTAACATCCGAATCACTAGAACCTTCACTTTTAGGTCTCCGGTTTGAATTCCTGCCATGTTATCCAGATCATGCGGGCAGCAGGCCCATAGCTCCAGCCCCCAGTCCCCTCGGTAGCCTTTGGCATAGCCTTAGGTCAGTGCCCACCCCCACAGTCTCCTACAGCAGCCATTGGAGCAGGGCTGGAGTGACAGACAGCCATTGTTCCCTTGCACCACTGCCAAATAGTCTCCCGGGAACTTATTTCCAACAACCTGCCATATTATCCTGAAGCACTAGACAAGAATGCCCACTGACTGGGGCAAAAAAGCCCTCAATTTTGTTTTAATATGTACACAATTATGTTTGTTGTTCTTTAATGTGGAGGATTGGTGTGGCCAAAAAACGACATTTAATTTTAGTCAACATGCCAAGACTGCATGAAATTGTGGTGAGAGCTGAATCCAACTTTTGGCCAGAAGTTCCCCACCTCTGCTGCACACAGTCATGTATGATTCAGGCCACTGAGAACATAGGCAGGGCATCTATCATTAAAGGTAAGCTGGCTGCGAAATAAAATGTGCTATTTTTATTTAATAATAAAGTTTTTTCTCTATGTTTTTCATTGGAACAATGGTTTCTTTGAATTTTGATTAAGCTTGACACTTAAAATATGCCTGTGATAGATAGCATTAAGCAGTGAACACAATTCTTGACTGGATCCTTGGACAAGGGATTAAACAGTACATTTCTCAAACCTCTCATTGGCCATCAGCTCCAGGAGACACATCAGTGCAGTTACAGGGTCTGTGAACCTAAAGTCTAAGAAAGAATGTATCTTTCTTCAGTGCTCTATTGACCTTCAATACAAATAAGTCTGTTTTCTTTGCTCACATCATAATGTGCATGAGGACCAAAGAATCAAGGGAACCCAGTTGTTAGCACTACAAGTCTTGCGAGGCATCATGAAATAAAGGACTAGCTAGGGGTCACTGTGGTCTTAGACTTGGCTTTTTCACCTCAAGGTGACTGGGACTTTGAATAAATTTCTCATGAGCCCCAACTTTCACATTCCTAAGATGAAGATAGTGGTATCTGCCACACCTACCCCCCATAATCACTGTGAGCAGTGTAATGAAGTGATAGACATTGAAATAACTGCTCTTCTCTGTGACTGTAATCTTATGGAACTGCAAAGTTGCACATTGGTACTCTGTCTCTTTGGTCTGTAATTAATTTTAAAAATCTATATTCGTTGTGCCTTGGGTGATAGCAGTTTTAAAACACCTTACTTTCTAATGAGATTGGAACAGAAGGCAAGAACAGGTGGAGATAGTATAGAATATTCAGTTCTCTAAACGTCAAGACCAAATGGAAAGATTTCTTTTTCAGCCAAAACAGTAATCCTATAAAATAAGTACCTCTTTTGGGACAACTATGTTGAATTCAGATGTGTCCCTTTGTGAAATATTTTCCTCCAGCGATTTTTTGCTCCAACTTAAATGTTCTCAGGTTTCATTGTTCACTTGGCTAAAAACACCTTGGTGTGGTGCTCGAGTGGTGACAAGTTGAGCTTTTTCTGCCTGCATTGCAGGTCTTCTGAATAATGGAGTAACCATCAGGTGGGATGCTTTTCATCAAGGAGATACTATTACACACCTTCCATGTTCTCAGGAAGGTGCTGGAGACAGTCTTCTTCCATTTCAGTCCCTTCTTCTCCAGAGACACTTGGCAAAGGATGTTGCCTCTGTATGTGATTACTTTTTATTCCCTTCACTCGCAAAGATTTCTGAGTCTTTCCTAAGTAACTGTGTATAATTTTTTAGTAGAAAGAAGTATTTAGTGCAGAGGTCCTCAAACTTTTTAAACAGGGGGCCAGTTCACTGTCCCTCAGACATTCCACACATGCGCACTGCGGGCCCGGGACGAGTCGGCTGCTAAGCAGGACAGGCAGCGGCTGCAAAAACAACCAGCGGGCCAGATAAATGTTTTCGGCGGACCGCATGTGGCCCGCGGGCCGTAGTTTGAGGACCCCTGATTTAGTGGATGCCATTTTATTTCCTTTTGCAGAATATCAGGCCTGTTGACCAACAGTTGCAAAATGTAGGGAGCATAGATTGAGATTAAGTTAATTTTATTCCTAAACACTTAATAGACAGAGCCCAAACGTTTTTCATCTTCTCAATGATTTTTTATTAATTAATCCTCAGTTCCTTGACACATGTTTATTAATAGGAAAAACTGTAAGGAAGCTTCACTTTAAATTGGTATAAAATATAGCTGGCTATTTTATGTTTAAAATAAAACATTTACAACTCTCCTATAGATTGGAAACCCCACTAAAGCCCTAGTATGGGGGAAGTGGAGGATGGTGAGCTGAGCAAGGGTTGTTTTCAGCTGGGTGTTAGTTTGACCTTGGGCAAATATTAGTGCTTCGTTGGAATTTCTCATCTGAGTAGTTGCTCTGTGTTTAAACAAAGGCACTTAAATTCAGTTACTGTGAATTATTATTATTATATCTACTTTTATTTTATCTAGACTGTTGTTCTGTTTATTGCATCTGACCAGTTTGGCAAAAGTGTTATGCAAACTTGAGAATCACGTAGCGAGTTTTGGCAAAAAGTGAAAGTGATTAATTAAATGCTACCCCCTCATGGGCCATATAAAAGCTGAATGAAATAGACAGTGTAATATCTGATAACATTTGGTGGCGAAAGTGGAGACAAAAGAAGAGAAGGATGAGAGAGAAAGAGACACACAAAAAAGCTAATTTTACAATGTTCTGATCACAAAGTATGATTTTCTGGCATTGTATTATCACATTAAAGTGGCTGCCTTGGTCTGAAATTACTATGTTACTAATTGCTCTTGCTTTTTCCTCACCGTGGCTATTCAGACCAAGCTGTACTCTTAACAGTTCAGTAACCAAATCTGAATGCTTTGGATGCAAGCATAAACTCTTTATGTGTAACTGATTGTACTTAATTAGGCAATACCAAATCATGGAGGAACGTTTATTGGTGACTCTGTCTCCTTCAGAACTTTCTGAGCAATTGGAAATGAGCCTAATAACCATATTTTTGGAAGCCTTAAACATTGGTCTCCTGACAGGATCAAATTCATACTTTATATTGCATGTGGTTGTTTTTTTCTTCATTGTGGAGTTTCCCTTTTCCTTATTTATCCATGATCTCACAAATATTATTTGGAAATTGAGATGCAGCGAGCATAGAATACTTGAAATACGTTGGCAGACCACTATTATAGCTGTAGACAGCCTTTGTTAGGCATCGTAGTAACTAGTTAAGGGTAAATAGGGACCTACTGAACAGTAGTGTGCTGAGTAATCTTTTGGTGAAACAAGCCATTTTTCACTTTACCCCGGTTTCCTTATTTCTGTTACTGACCTAATCCATGGAGATGTGGTCGGTGGGGAAAGAGATCTTCGAAATTTTTTGTTACTTCAAAAATAAAATGGTTCTAAATATGTATAATTTTGTAATTGCACTTTCCATTCCATGCAAACTTTATATATATATATATATATATATATATATATATATATATATATATATAGTATAGTTTGAACACCAAATTGGAAATAAAAGAGAAGAAAGCAACCTTGCTCACAGTCTTTTAAAGGCATTTTAACAGTTAATGAGATTTTGCCCCGTATCCTCATGAGTTTCATTTAGTTCTGAAATAAAAATTTACGGCTGTTCTCTCAGCTGAGCTGATACAAGTGTAAGGGCGGAATTGACTTCACACCTGCTCTAGCATAAAAAGAAGCCTCTCTGTGACTTCTTTAAACTATTCACAGAGCAGAATAAGAAAGAGAACTCACTATTCCTACAATTGTAACCAAACAGTAATGCAAACAAGAAGGCAGCTGCTCTATAAATGAGCTCTAACGTGCTGATATTGTCCACACCTAGATGCCCTCCTTAAGTTACCTGTGTTCCTCAAGGTAGAATGTGGTTGTAGAAATGTAGTTGGTTGCAAAGGCAGTGGATCAACATTAACACTGGCAAGTGTACATGTGGGAAAATCTTTACATTTGCTAGGCCATTTAGCTGTTCAAGTCATGGTCCGTTAGTCAGGCAAAGTACAATGGCTTTTCTGAGTGCTTTAGTTAAGGGGCAGGATGTGTAAAGTACTGTACACTTAGGTGGATAATTAATAATTAGTGTAGGCTTGGAAGGCTGTAATATAATACATACATTTCAGCACCTGTTAAAGTTTTATCAGACAGGTCACCTTTTCTTACAATGAAGGGGTATTCCTCCCTATAGAAAAACAAAGTGCTCCCAGTACACGGGAAAATAATGATGACTAAGGGAGGGCAGGTCTTTATAGAAAACCCTGTTTCTATGGTCATTGTGATTAGGCAGCACATTTTAGCGGTCAAATTTAAATAGCATTCCTATACAATACTGTTTTGTATGAGTGGGACTGCAGATGACAAACTGTTTTGGTGAATTCTAGCAGTTGGAGACTTAACTTGCCGGAGAAGCTCCTGCCATTTGCATTCCCACATTAGCCCCCACAAAACAATGGGGGTTGTTCATTTCATAACTTCATTGCAAGTAAATATTCAGAGGGCGACACTTTTCCAGAGGCGAGCTGGACGGGGTAGAAAAGATAAGTTAGAAATCCTCAGCCCAGTTTTCGGCTTGGCTGTATCCTGAGCAGTTTTTATACCTCATGTCTTAGCTGTCTTGATTTTTAAGGAGAGGAAGTGTGCTCCCTTACAGCAGTGAGGAAAAAGGCAAATTACATATTTGTGAAAGCAAAGCAGAATATCTTGCTGCTTTAAAAGTTTGATTAGCTTCTTGATAAATAAAATTAATGTGTTATAAGAGCGACTGCAATCATATGGTACTCAGTATATGTATTTTTTAAACCATCTATTTGTACTAGAAGCTAACCAAATGATAAACTTCAACACTCAAATTAAATTAATTTTTGGTTCATTCTTTCATTCATCCAATGAATACTTATGGAAGTCTGTGCCACACAGGTCCCCTGTTGAGTAACCAGATAGTGACATGCTACTTTTCTTGCCTTCAGCATAGCCCGTAGTCTAAGGAAGGAAATAGATTGGTATTAGATAATTATAAATCAGGGCATTAGTGAAGTAACCGATATATGCACACGGTGCTATTGGATTATACATCTGGGCTACGAGCCATCAGCTTCCTCATAATAATGGCTAAAATGTGTTGGTGCTCACTGAGTACTTGTTATCTGCTAAGTACTTACACATATTATCTTGTTTGCTTCTTATAATAAACCTGTTTGATAGGTATTGTCATTCCCATTTACAGGGGACAATTGAGGATCAGAGAGATCAGGTTTTCTGGTGGTGTGTAGCAGAGTCCAGATTCGAACCTATATCTGCTGAACTCCAAAGCTCTTGTTCCTAACCACCCTGCACTGCCTCACTTGTAGAGAATTTGGAAAGAACTCCCAGATGTACAATCTCAGTCAAGCATGTGTTCAGCTACAGCTAATAAAATACCTGATAATAGCAGGTTAGTCAAGTAAGGGTGGTTTTTCATCCCCTCATTTAAGGGGATGTCTGGCGGTAGCAGCTCATCTGTATGGATTCAGCACCTCAGTGTTGCCATCTTTCCTTTCTGATCTCCTCAGCATACTGATTTTTATTCTTTAGCTTTTAGGGTGTGTAATATGGGAAGAAGAGTAGGGTTATGGGGGATTAAGATTGTAAATTCAGTTTTGGGAAATAATGAATTATTGAGATGTCTGTGGGTGGATTGATTTGTGGTTCTGGGCTGCAGATTTGGCATGCAGCATTCCATATTTGGTAACAGAAGTCATGGGAATGGATAACAAAAAGAGGGGAAACTGATCTTATTTTCCGATTAATTATTTTTTTCTGAAATATCTTAAATTGATCTGTCTCATCGTTTTCTTCCCTACGAATTTGGCATAAAAAGAAACTCTGGATAATTCATGATTTGGTCACATAATTGTTTTCAGTGTTTTATTTAATCACTCATCCTTAATATGCTATTTTAAAATTCTTTCTTTTTATCTTCCTCCCTCCCTCCCTACTTCCTTTCACTAAAATTGGCTAAAATGAAACTTGTTTCAGAGCAATGGTTCTTCTGTGACCAATGGAAGAGACAAATGCGATTCTTATTTTTGAGTTGTGTTATTAGTCAAATTTTTTAGGTAATAAATAGGATATGATGATAAATAAAATTGCTGTTGACTGGCTACATTGTTGGGCAATGTAAGAAAAGAACTCAAATCAAATAAACAACAACAATAACTAAAATCTTAAAATTACCTGGACAAAAGTCCTAGGTATCCTTTCACTTACACATACTTTTAAGACAGAAATTACAAGGCAAGTCAGATGTTAAATTATAAGTGATAAAGGTTAAATGAAAATGTGCATAACACTAAAGATAAATTTACAGGGAATTATTTCCTTTAGAGAGGGTTTGCTAAAGGATGACTTTAGATTTAGTGTGTGAAAATTAGGATCATGACAACTTTTCAGGAACACAGTTCTGTGACAAAAAGGCCCCTGAAGAGTCATGTGTGAGCTCTTAAGGAAGTTTTAAGGATGGGATCCTTCTGTAGAATATTCAGCTGGAAGCTAGGCCTTCTCAAAGAAAGAGAATGGGTTAGCATCCAGCAGCCTGTTTTATAACCAAGCAATGGGACCTCATACAATGTCTAGGTTGACCAAGCCAAGGTTTGGTCATATTCACAAAAGCACAAATGATACATAATAAAAGTCAACCTATAATGGTTTATCACACCAGTGTGCAGAACTTCTGTAGACTCAGGCTGCAAATGTCCCTCCATACACCTAGCTTCTGTTCTGGTCATTTCCTCCTGTGTAGATTTTGATCTGGTGCTATCGGGAGAGGGAAGGCAGCCATTGTGAGAGTGGAATTTTCAGTTTCACTATATCTGATTATTTGTAAGGCATGAGAGGTGGTTTGTTGGATAGGGAACATTCAAATTTTGTCTGAAGCTTATTGCTACTGCTGTATCTCAAATGAGCCTAGACTGGTGGTAATGGCCAGAAACTGAGGGGGCTGTAGAATTTATTCAACTATTTCCCTTTTCTAAACCAAAGTAAGATTATATTTTTCACTTTCATAGACAGACAAATTAAGGTCTTTAAAACCTACTGCCCCCCCCCCCCTCCTTTTTCTTTTTTCAGATAACCTGTGGCAAATAGCTTATTGGTTTTCTGTAGAACTGCCTTGTTTTAAAAATCAAATTGATGAACAACTTGATTCTGCCTGCAGAGCAAAGCTATCTGCCTTTTGAGAAAATCTAGATGGCTCAATTGAAAGCACGTTCTGCACATGGTTTAGCAGTTAGTAGCCTGGAAAATGACCCAATAGCCAAGATAGTTTTTTTTTTTTTTAATCTTCCTTGTAAGTGCTTGTTTAAAGTTTAAGCCGGTAATTGACTATTTTCTACATTGTTCATTGTTAATTATTTTCAGGCTATTATAGTTTGATAAATACATTGCTTGCTAAGTTGAGTCAGTGGAGAAACATTAGTGCTATAAGACAATCCAGTTAAATATGGTGCTCAAAAGCATTACCAATTAGGCCAGATCACCATGATTCCTAGTGATCCTAGGAAAGTCACTTCTATTTGTGGAAATTTTCATGTATTTAAAGTGGGTATGATGCCGTGCTGGTTTGTTATTGGTGGTGTTGTTTTTTGATAAAAGGGCAGAACATAAAAAGACACTATGCTGTGGCCTGCTGAACAGTTTCTACTGGTTGGCGGCTACATTATTCAATATTATTATTTAGCTCCCTCAGTCTTTTCCACATCAGAGGGGCAAAATCCTTACTATTTCGCACTTAATATCATATTTATCAGCTGGTATCTGCCAGAGAGCTCAAGCTGTTCTATTTTTCATATACATATATGTTTGTATTGATTTCAGAGAGGAAGGGAGAGGAGAGAGAGTTAGAAACATCAATGATGAGAGAGAATCGCTGACTGGCTGCCTCCTGCACGCCCCACACTGGGGATCAAGCCTGCAAACTGGGCATGTGCCCTGACTGGGAATCAAACTGTGATCTCTAGGTTCATAGGTGGATGCTCAACTACTGAGCCATATTGGCCAGGCTCAAGCTGTTCTATTTTGTATAGTTTATATTTCAGAAATTTTAACACATGCAATAGATGGGTATGATAAGCACTGATTAGCATGCATTCCTTAATTTTTTAGTTTAGAAGAAATGGACATTACTTGAAATTACAGGTACAACCTAATACTGGCTAATGATTAAAGGTTACAAAAATTGTAATGGAAAATGAGTTAAATTTTGTCTATTAGGTAGGTAGTAAGTACCATTAGAATATGGATATGATGGAAAAAACAATAACGTAGATAAAATGTGGTTTATCTGTGTATGATATAGAAAGAAAAATAATGGAGGGGAATGTACTGAATGTAGCTTAAGCTATTTATCATTATGTACCAGGAAACTTACATAAAACTACTCTTGATTAAGTTTTATGTGAAACAAAGGGTATGATTGGAAGTGTAGAATTGGAGCGTATTTTAGGAGCATGATGACAATCCAGCTAAAGGCTTTAGCAAGTCTGTGGTTGAACTAGAGAAGGAAAAGAAAGAGCTGGGATTTGTTATGCAAATTTGCAACACATGTAGGAGTTGGACCTAATGGATTGTTGCACTAGATTTGGTCATCAAATGATGCTTTTCATAGCAAATATTATCTGAGCCATTAATCTAAACATTGAAAAATGCAGAACGCGTGTAGGCAGAACTGCAGTCTTCCTGTCCCTTGAAACAAAATTTACTGCTCTTGAACTTTAGACTCTATAAAGGAGGATGGGGAAGAGAGGGTAAGTAGTGAAAGGGAAAGCACCTGTGCAGGGCATACATACTTAGAGATAAATTCAGTAAGCAGATGCCCAAGAGTTAAGGATATTCCAACTATCAGGCAAACAGGATGGAAACTGATAAGCGCAAAGCAGTTATTTATTAAGAAAGAGGAACAGTTGACATCAAGTCTTATAGAGGAGGAGACTGGCAGGGTTACAGGAAGATATTAAAAATACTAAACACGCCCCAAAGTTAAGAGTGGAAAAAGGAAGAAAGACTACCTCTGAGATGATGGTAAATTATAATGGGTTACTTCTGAAAGCACCTAAAGAACAGGAGATCTGAAAAGTGGTTTGTCAAGCCCCAAAGAGATAGAAGGGGAAATTTATTAACAGACAATGAAGACCCTACTAAAAAATAAATGAATTTTTCACCCCAGTGTTCACAAAAGAGAATGGGAGACAGATGCTAGAAATGGACATAAATTTCCCAAGGGAGAATGAAGAAATATAAAAGAAATGAGAATCTTGCCAAAATAAGTGAGCAGGAGTGAGAAGAAAAAATAGAAAACCCTAAAATTTAGCAGTTGTCACCTAAAAATCTTGAAAAGGTAAGAATGAAGAAGAAGCTTAGAAAGAGAAGAAAAATAACTGTTTCGTGGAATGGTTGTAAGTAATTTTGTTGACTTATTGTATCTAGTTAATTCGTTAGCTTATTTGAAATTTACCCTTAAAGGGAATAAGCTAGTGTACTTAAAAAATACCTTTGGACCTTTGAATAACCAAAACACCTTTTTTGTCCCCCAATTCACAGTCTAAGAGTTACCTCACTATGCCCAGTATTTAATGTTTATTAAATATTTGTTAAGTGTTTATTAAGTCTTATTATTTTTTCCAGGGTATTCACTGAGTCATTGATTCAGCCAGATTTATTGGATATTTCTTAGTGCGAGACATGTGCTAGATCCTGAAATGCAGCACTGGAAAAGACAGACCTGCCTTAGGGCATTTGAAGTTCCTTCTCCCTCGCTCCTATAAACAACCCTACCTCATGCCAGGCAAAGAATTGATTCATTTTGTTGTCACTTCCGGTCTTATTTGTCACTGGATTCTTGACAGCGAATGTCTGGAGAAGGGTGGCCTCTTCTTGCTGG
This sequence comes from Myotis nattereri, assembly GCF_964212035.1. Classification (NCBI taxonomy): domain Eukaryota; kingdom Metazoa; phylum Chordata; class Mammalia; order Chiroptera; family Vespertilionidae; genus Myotis; species Myotis nattereri. The sequence goes on along the minus strand of NC_138083.1, from coordinate 40,237,150 downwards.
GCTGTGCTCAGCAAGTGTGGTGCCTGCTTCCTTTTCTTAGGCCTCAGATGTGCATCCCTCTTTCCAAGCTGTCTGGTCTCCCCAGGGACCCAACCCAAACTTCTTGCTTGTTGCTCCTGCCCGTGAATGGATTTAGGAATCCTTGACCTCCTTCTGCTCTTTCGAGATTCATAGAGTTCTTGCCTTGAGCTGGCAGAGGCTGCACTTTCAAATGCACATTTTCCTTCCTCTATTTACTCCACCTCCTGCATTTGGACCTGATGTGCACACCCCCCCCATCCCAGGATAACAGCTATTGTTTCCCTTTGGGATACCTCATTCCCCACTCGTTGCCTTCATAAACTTTAGGGTCTAGTAATCCTCACTTACTAATAAGACCTTTCCATTTCTGTTCCCAGAATTAAACTTTCTTTGCTCTGTATTCAAAGATTAATTTAAGGTACTCATTAATGCAAATACTGTTGTGAAGAGGGCTTCACTGTGGTCAATTCTTTCCACCTTCCAATATTGCTTTAGTTGCTACCTAAGAATGGAATAAAAGAGGTGTTTCAGGACATTATTTCTGAGCATGTAGGAGAAGGACAAAGAAACTTTCACTCACTGCAGTATTTGTCTTACAGTATCTTGTCCCCAAAGCCTAAAGAAATTCTAAATAAAATTAATCTCCAGAGCCATCTTTCCCACCAAGACTGTAGGAACAGACCTCCTGTGAGCTCTTACTTCTTTGATGTAGTTGCTCTGTGTTTAAGTGTCTCTGAAAGCTGGTTTACTTAAGTTCATCCATAAAAGAAAGATCAACTAAGCTACATTACTATTTCTTAGGTCATTTTTTCAACTTTTATATAGAGCCAGTTTCAGTTTGATTGGTTATTGCCCTGAGAATAACTCATTATTTTGGGACTGTCAGACTTGGGTGAGTCTGCTGTTTCATTGAGGGGACTCACATGAATGAGACAGCTACAAACATGGCAACACCAGTCCCACCTGCAGGTGCTATGGAAGCAAGAGCTGGGCTGAGGATGCCAGAAAGAAGCTTTGGTACATTTTGAATAATATTTTATCCCACTATTTCCTAATGCTCTTGTATATTTGATAAAGTGTATCTAATGAATAACATTATTTTGCCCTGACCAGTTTGGCTCAGTGGATAGAGCGTCGGCCTGCGGACTCAAGGGTCCCAGGTTCGATTCCAGTCAAGGGCATGTACCTTGGTTGCGGGCACATCTCCAGTGGGGAGTGTGCAGGAGGCAGCTGATTGGTGTTTCTCTCTCATCGATGTTTCTAACTCTCTATCTCTCTCCCTTCCTCTCTTTAAAAAAAATCAATAAAATATATTTTAAAAAAAATGAATAACATTATTTAGCTCTCAATCCATGGTTCCTGAACTCCATAAATAAATATGGCCACATCTTGTAGATCTTCAGCCTTTCTTGCTGTCCATCTGAGTTACCTCTGAGCCATTCACATAATACTGATGCCTCTCCACCTGCAGACATTCTGTGTTCGGAAGTCTGAGGTCTGGGCTGGAATCCAGGCATCAAATGTAAATGTGCATTTGGTGATGCTGATGTCATGCCAGGTTTGAGAATCTTACCTACACTTTGCTTCAAAGAACTGTCATTCTAGTTTCCAAAATGATTCATTTCTCTTCATCTGAGTACTTATTTTTAAATCCTTCTATTTCTTTTTCACTCAGTAAAAGTGAGTCATCACCTATTTAGCACCTAACTACCATCAAGATATTTTCATGCCATAAACTAATAACTTTTTTAGGTCAAAGAACATAGTAATTTTTAATGCATTAAAATAGTGCATACTTCCAGAAAGGCTGACATGATCTCTATTTTTTATTTGTCCTTCAAATTGATAGGCTTAGTCTAATGACTTTGAAGGTTTGCCTCTGTAATGGTGACGTGAATGGCAGATATTCGTTGTTGTAGATTCACAATTAAACATTGTGTATATGCAGTGGGAATGATTTTCCTTGTATTGCAGAAAAATTGTTAATGTATTTTTACTAATTTAGAGGAAAGACAAGCCATATTAGAGAAAAGTCTGCACTATAAATATTTCAAAAAGAACATTCATTTGTTACTTCTTATAATATACAGCTAAGATTAAATGACATTAAGTAGGGAAGCTTTGTCTTATGCAGAAGAATTTGGCAATAGCTAAGAATGCAGTGAAATTAGCCTTGAATTGATTGTAGGCAAGTACGTTTTTCTCAAGGACTTGGGCAATTTTGTTATATTTGTAATATTAATTCAGCTGTTGAGTACAACCTAATGTACACAGTAAATTATATTTTTAAGACGTCTGTTCGATAAAAGGAACACAAACCCCAAGTTGTTATAACTTGATTTAATGAAATTTTTAAAAATAATCTGTGACATGGTGAGATAGATAGTTAAGGATATTTTGTTGTACATTCTATTGCCTTTGGGATGATAGAGCTGCTTTTGTCTAATTTGGCTTTTTCATACATGCAGTAGTTTGCTCACATTATGGGTGCAGAGCTGGCTCCAAGCTGCTCATAGTTGTAATTTCATAGCTGCTCATATGAGGCTCCAGGTAACATGTTGCCACGGTAGTAGATAGACTTTTTTTCTTCTGTTGAACTCTGAATATTTAACTTAATAAAATTAAAATGCAGAGAGAAAACTCAGTCTTCTATATGTTTTGTAATTTTATGCCTCAAAGTTAAAGAAAATGTATGGAGCCCTAACAGGTTTGGCTCAGTGGATAGAGCGTCGGCCTGCGGACTGAAAGGTCCCAGGTTCGATTCCGGCTAAGGGCATGTACCTTGGTTGCGGGCACATCCCCAGTAGGAGGTGTGCAGGAGGCAGCTGATCGATGTTTCTCTCTCATCGATGTTTCCAACTCTCTATCCCTCTCCCTTCCTGTCTGTGAAAAATCAATAAAATATATTTTTTAAAAAAGAAAATGTATGGAATTTGGGTATTGACTTGTTTTTGTACAAAATGGATACTAGTATATTTCATTTTGCCATTGACATTATTAACAACTTTTCTTATTTAGAATTCTTGGCAAGTTTAAAATGAAATGTAACCTTCAGAGAGAGTTAAAGTTCTTGTACTGTATTTGAATGAATAAAATGGTTAAATCATTAATCACATGAAATTATTTCCTAGAATATTAATAACCATTTTTTTACCCACATAGAGTCTTTTTTAAAAATACGTTTTTATTGATTTTAGAGAAAGGAAGTGAAAGGGAGAGAGAAAGAGAAACATCAATCAGCTGTCTCCTGCATGCCCCCTTCTGGGGATGGAGCAGCAACCCCCAGCATGTGCCCTGATGACCTTTTGGTACATGGGACAATGCTCAATCAACTGAGCCACATTGGCCAGGGCTAATCATAGAATCGTGATTTAAAAGTGAAGTTTTATTTCCACTGTTAATAGGCCAAGAATACCTACAGCTTATAGAAAGGTTAATAAAATATTGCTAATTAAATTTTATATTGTTTGTAAGTTTATTTAACTTGTATCGTATGTACTGATTGGTATCAATTTCTCTGTATATAGACATATGCTTCTTATGGTTCTTTCAGATATTTGTGTTCAGTCTTTAAGTGGTTCATTAATTCCCTTCATCAAATATTTATTGAACACCAGGTTTTTGCCAAATACTTGGCATGGCTTGGTGCTGAGAATACACACTTGAATATACCACGTACTTGGAGTTGACTTTCTATCATAGGAAAGACACAGAAGTAAACAGGTCCAAGAGAAATACAGGGTTCTATGGGAGCCCTGGTTGGAAGGGACATAGCCCAGAGGAGGCTCGGGAAGTTGGCATCTAAGTTCAGACCTGAATGATCTGAAGGAGATCGTCAGGCAAAGGGAGCTGGTGAAGGGATGAGATGGGAATTTTCCAGGCCTAGGGAGTTACGTTTGCAGAAGGCTAGAATAAAGGAAGGATTGGACATTTCTTTCTGAGTGCTGTAAGAGGGAGTGTGAGGACTAGCTTCTCCATGGCTACAAGAGCCAGCCGTGCAGTGTCTTACAAGCCGTGTTAAACATGCCATTCATTCAGCAGATATGTGATCAGACTATGTTATGTGCCAGGCACTAGGGACACATCAGGAAGCAAAGCAGGAAAGATCGCTTGCCCTTGTGGAGCTTTTATTCCAGTGGGCAGAGACAGCCGATAAACATGCTGCTAGTGGTTTTGAAAGCAGGCCAGAAGCATGTGTAGTCCAAATGGTTACAGTCTCAGCATTTGCCAATATCTTTGGGCCAAATCAAAGAATATTTAATAAAAATAACTTTGCAATCATTTTCAGTTCAGGTCTGATAGGCTGCAGATAGATTTATTGATAACTCAATATATTTGCAGGGAAAGTTGGAGGCTACCTATAATTTATATTTATTGATCACTCACTCTGTGCCAGGCACTGGGCTAAGCAATGAGCATATCATAGTGAGGAAATTACTGAAGTTCACTGCAGTCAGTATTTCTAGTTCATTACACAGATGCTCCTTGAAAGTCCATGGCTTATTTGTAATGTTAGATGAGAATACTTGAGAGCTGATCGGTAAGGAGGGGTTGTCTCATATTCCTGTTTTTAAAACTCATTACCAGGACCAGAATTCTTCCTTGTATCATTTTGACAATCTCACTAAACAGAAAAAAATGCTTGCTTTTTTTCTTTTACCATGCAAACAAACAAATATTATACACAGTGATTGAAACTAGACATTTGCTTGTCACTCAAAATTAATGATTTGTAATTAAATAAGTTTTAGTGTGGTTGAATACTTTTTTGGTGGAATTAATAAGGAGCAAAAACAGTACTAGAAGTCAGTGTATAAAAGCAGAAGCAGAAATATAGCTGAGCACAGTGAATGAAGAAAAGATTTGTTTGAGTTTGTCCTACAATTGTAAGGACATTGAATGAAAATACGTGATGTGTGAAAGGTATTTGAAAAACTTATTTTACTCTGGAAATCTTAGCCTGATTTGTTTATTTCCTTTAGAATAAAAGTTGCAAGCGGGTAGGAATTATGTCTTTAAATGTTAGCCTATAAAGGACTGGAAAACTACTCAAGGATAACAGCTGAAGAGGAAATGGCTCTGTCAGCGTCATGCACATGGATGATTGGGCACATGAGGGACCAAGCAGAGAGAGAGGTGCAGAGGGAAAAGGTCGTAAAGCAAGGAGGCTTGTTTGGAACTAAAATATAGTAATAGCAAAGCAAAAGCTTTGGGAACCACCGAGGTGATATGTTTTTCCTCTTAACATAGTACAAATATGTACAACTGAAAATGTGTGGTGTTTCTTGCACAGACATTACTGTCATCAGCAGCATACACAGTTGGATGTATTTGGAGAAACAGTTAATCATATGGTTCTCTGTTCTCTTTCCATGTCACCAGAGGCATGCATTTTCAAAACAGCCCAGATTAAGGTCCAATCTTTAGATATGTGATACAAATATGAAGCTGACTTGTTCACATAAGAGCAGATTAAGTCCATGCTCCATCAGTATTAAATGGTAAATAACGAGAGTGGCCTTTGTCCAACAACATCCATAATGCTTGTTGCTAATGTCCATAATGTGTATCAGTATCCTAATGTGGTAACAATAACCACTGGTGATTTGCTCTTACGATGTGCCAAACACTGTGCTGTTATTTGCATATTTTATCTTACAACAAAATGATCCTCATTTTGCAAATAAGCAAAGTGAGGGACAGATAGTGTAAAATAATCTGGATGAAGGGGGCAGCTCTAGTTGGTTAGTGATTTACAGTCCTGTCAGACTCTGAAGCAAGTGGTCTAAACCAGCAGACCTGAATGCTTCCCTGACAGTGCAGGTAGATGGAACAGGTAAAAATATTAGAAGTAACTGTAAGAGATTAGATGTAAACACAAAACAGGGGGGTTAAGGGACCACACCGTGATTGCTGGACTTTCTTTCTTTCTTTCTTTTTTTAACGTTAGCACACTGTGAAGCTCAATAATAAAGAAAAGACCATACAGGAAGAAGGGTTAAGGGTGACAAACATCAAGGGAAAATATCATCATTCTTTTGCCTTTCTTACTGACTTTCACAACGTATTGACTTTCCAAGCTGTTAGACCCTCTGCCATTCTGTATTCTATACCCTCTCGCTTCTCTAGCTGACCCTTTGACTTTAGTTGTCCCATGGCCCATGAGCAATTTTGAATATCCATTTGTGTCATGTTAGGATTTGTTGAAATCAAAGAAGCATTAGATCTTGGGAGAACACCTTGGTACGTCCAGTCTAACTGATTGTCCTTAGACTGTTGGTGGAGATGACTTGAGTCTAACTCATTCTTTCTCTTATCATCATCTACCACTGGCTATCTTTTGGCTCCAGGTCTTCACTGTTCAATCCCAGTTCACCACTGTAAATGGATCCAGTGGTCCTCAGAAGAGAAAAGTTGTAGAAAAGAAAACGGCCACAAAGTGAAGTAGGGGTCCTAAAATTTTAGGAAAGATGTCAGACTTTGCAAATGTGTTGCTTGATTTGAGGTCGTTGATCTTAGAACACCTGCCACTAACCTTCAACTGCCTTCTTCTCTCATGTGTAGAAGAAACTGTGCCCCTTCTTAATTCGCTTGTCAACCCTCAACATTTGCATGCAAGCTTATTATAACTCTCTTGTCCTGGGATCTTTTCTAAGAAATTGTTCACTTTCTCTTTCCTTTCATCATCTTTTGTCCCCTGACTCCTTTCCCTCTACGTAAAACTGTGCAGGTAGGTCTTTTACTCTGGCAATGGTTGTCAAAGTGTGGTTTACACATCACTTACTTCAGTTCTCTTGGGGTGATGTTAAAATAGGGACACACTTCAGGCCTACGCATCAGCACCCCTCAAGAGTTTTTCTGAAACTACATATTCTCAAAGGTAGTTTGCCAACTTCTGAGGTAGCACAACTTCAAATCCTATGTTTTTTCCTACTCTAGTATTTTTGTCTTCTGAAACCCAGCACCTCCCTCAATATCCACAATGTCAGAATTAACTAACTCTTTCCGTTCTTCTTACCACTCTTTTCTTTTATTATCTGCTTTCCTCTTTTATTCTTGTAAGTATAGGCATGGGAAGAGCTTAGAGTTTGGTGTTAGAGTGGGATTTGACTTCCAGCTTGATTATTTAGCAACTGATGATATTGGACTATTCATTCATCTTCAGTAGGACTCTGTTCTGGAGATTTACATGGCTAGCAAGTGGCATTTTTAATTTGGGAGCCCAAACAGTTCTTTGTTCTAAGAATTTGCCTTTCCCAATCTGCTGGTGAAAAACTTAGAAATTACACGTTTTGGCAGGGTTGTGGTCCCTGAGTAAGAGCCAAAAGATGAACTGCCTTTTACCCATTCTGCCTCCCCTACATAGCCATGGTCCTTTCCTACAACAAATCATGGTCAGTTTGGCATGGCAAGTCCTGGAAGAGAGATATTTTCTCTAGTGAGCCAGAAAATGCAACAGGATCTGTCTGAGATTGATGGAGATAAGTGTTTGATCCAATTTACACTTTGCCAGAAAAATATTTTTTCTTGACAGCTGGAGAGATCAAAGATCTAAAACTGTGGATATAGGGTGATGAATGTTCTAATGTTAATATTTTATGAATAATATAGTGCCATTTAAGGTCAACATGTTGTAATTCCCTCTGTCTGGGAAACTCCAGCCAGCCATGTGCGGAGAGAGGAATTCCAAGCACAGAGGTCTTCACTCCAAGGAGACAGGCAGTCATTACCTGCCTGTGAATAGTTGAGCAGGCCAACCTTTAATAGCCTGTGATAGATCATGTCAAGATACAGTGGAATCCGCAGGTTTTTGCAGTGGGGGCTAAATCATCTGGATTGAGGAAGACTTACTGATGAGTCAGCCCGATAAATGGGATTTTCAAGTATTATCATGGAAGAGGAGGAAATTTCTTCTTGAGTGAGAGCAATATGATGGCACAATTACCCATTACCAAGAAGAGGTACGTACTTTGTCCTAACCCCGGGCATGAGTAGCCATTCATGTTGTGCACAAACATGTCAGGACTTGTGGCTTCTGTAGGGACGCCCAGATGGAGGAGAAGACTCTATGAAATGCATTGTCCTGGTGTTGCTGGGTGTGGCCCTGGGCTTGGGTCAGAGAGATTCAGCCACCACATGACATTTTTTCTTGCTTTGGACAACCTTGCTTAGCATTGATTTTAGTTACATGCTTTCTGAGAGCCTTTTGTGGTTCTTATTTTTACTATGGATATATTTATTGATTTAAAACATTTCCATTGTAGCTTTTCATTCACAAAAGATATTTAATATTTTTATATTTTACAGATTTTACTTAATTAGATTTTAATTTTTCCCCATTTATATTTCTCTTATATAAGTTTTTCTACTTTTTTATTGTTTGTTTTTATCAGGTTAGTCCATTGCTATATACATTCCCCCTTCTCCTGGGTAGAACTCTCATTGATTCACCAAATATCTCTCCATTATGAATCAGGACGTTCACAGGGTAAAATGCTCTTCTAGCTTATAAGGCTCAAATTAAGGGGTCATGATTATTTCTTGACAACAAACATTATTCATCCTCTTAATTTCGACTTATAGCCTAAAATCCATGGTCTGTAATGAAACAGAGGTAATTTCTCTGAGTCTTACTTCTCATCTTAAAAATAAAGATAATGCTAGCCCTGGCTGATGTGGCTCAGGTGTTTGATCATCATCTGATACACTAACCCGTTTGATTTTCTGTCATGGCACACGCCCAGGTTTGGGGCTGGATCTCCAGTAGGGGGTGTTCAGGGGACAGCAGATTGATGTTTCTCTTTCTCTCTCCCTCTTCCTTCATCTCTCTCTCTAAAAAATCAATAAGAACATATCTTAAAAAATGAAGATAATGCTATCTACCTCAGAACATTGTAGTGAAGATTAAATGAGATATATACATCTAGCACATAAGCTGGAAATAGAAGATTCTTATAAATCTAATTTCATTTATTCTTCAATTTCTGTAAAAGTCCAGGGAACATTAGTAAGTGTCTAGTTGCAAAAGGAGAAGATCATGATTTTGGTGTGAAGTTTGAAGTACTTTTAAACCATTCAAGTGAAGATATCAAGTAGGTGGTTCAAGTTAAGGATGTAAAGCTCAGAAAAGGCCGAGCAAAAGGTCTACAACTGAAGAAACCTTTAGCATATAGTTGCCAGTTGAAGGTACAAGACTGGACAACAAGTGGACTAGGGCCCAGCAGTTGCAGGGTTATCAACCCTTAAAAAAGCCTTTGGGTGAGAATGAAAGAGAATGCCCAAGGAGTAGGAGAAAAAGGAAATGTGATGACATCAAGCAGATTTTTATAAGAAAGGGGATATGAGTATCTTTGTTATTGCTATGGGTGATGAGAATTAAGCATTGCCTATTGGCTCTAACAACTTAGTGGTCATCATTGACATGTTCTTGGAGGAATCATGGGGTAGGAAGACTACGCCCCATTCCCAGAACTAAATTATCTTTCCTCTTACCTGGCAATGTTTTCATCCTATATATTTCTAATGTGAATTTTCCTCTATGATTGATAACGGTAGTTGTTTGTACTTAGCTTCATTCCCATAATAAATGATTAGTTTCCTGAAGATAGAGGTCGTGCAAAGTACCATGTAAATTACACCTAGTATTTAATAGTTCAGTCTTAGAATCATTGGTTCTAAATAACAAGGCATGTTTGTCTGTTTATCCATTCATCATTTATTCACTAAACATTTGTTTATTTAACAACTCCATATCACGTGTCAGGCACTATTTTAGTTGTATATTTAACAACTCCATACCATGTGTCACCACTATACGGTATCTAAATATAGTGGTGAATAAAAGATATTCCCTTTCTGTATGAAAGTTACATTGAGGTGGAGATAGATGATAAAAAATACATGTATATTCTGAGTACCTTTAATGTCTTAACTTACTTATTCCTCAGAACAAGCATTCATGGCGTAGATGTTATTACTAGTCCTATTTTATTGGTGAGAAAATGGAGGCTCCAAAACATTCAGTACCTTGCAGGGTCATCAGTTCAGTAGGGGTGGATCTGGGATTCAAACCAGGCACTTAGTCTCCCAAATCCATGCTGTTAATTACCCCACTGCACTCACTGCAAAGTGTTTGGCACACACTAAGTTATAACCATCATTATGATTACTATTAATGTTATTAATAGTAGTTATTTCTCAGCCTAGCAATTGTTTACTTCAATTCAGATGAGGAAACAGATACATGACTAATTATTGGCAAATGTAATTTAGAAGCCTAGGTTCTATGCTTCCAAGCCAGTATTTCCCCTCATATAGTGCCCCTTCTTTAAGGGAGGGAGTGTGTAAAGGGAGGAAGAGGAAAAAAGAGGAAGGAAGAATGAAAGAATGGGCAAAGAGAAGGAAAGATATGTGGAAGAGATGTAGGAAAAACATAAACCTGTTTGATTTTGGGTTTTTGATGTTACCAAACCTGCCTTATTTTTCAAGTTTTTTTTGTTCTCTGTATTCTAGAGCAATGGTTCTCAACCTTCTGGCCCTTTAAATACAGTTCCTCATGTTGTGACCCAACCATAGAATTATTTTCGTTGCTACTTCATAACTGTAATATTGCTACTGTTATGAATTGTAATGTAAATATCTGATATGCAGGATGGTCTTAGGCGACCCCTGTGAAAGGGTCCTTCAACCGCCAAAAGGGTCGCGACCCACAGGTTGAGAACCGCTGCTCTAGAGGAAATCTTTAAGTTAAAGATATTTCCATACACAATACTTATATTCCATTTCATAGACTAGCAAAAAATAATTCAGGGCTAGAAGACCCTAGCTATTTAAAAGACTTTATTTTGGAAAGGATGTTATTACTGGCATTTATATTGGGAGGCATTGGTGGGAAGATAGAAGCTTTGTTTACCAACAGCCAAATCTTTGAAGGGTGTGTGTGTGTGTGTGTGTGTGTGTGTGTGTGTGTGTGTGTGTATGTGATATGTGTAGTAGTACATACTTATATCCTGGTAATATTGAATTTACTTTGTATATACTACTTGGGGGAGAAGCATTTTTCTATGGTTGGGGAGTTTTTGTACTTATATGCATGGCTGCTGTATTAGAAAGCACCATATTTAAGCATCACAAATATATACTAAATAAGGGACAGATGCACAAGGAATTTTAGCAGAGTTTTTCTAAATGGCAAGTAATTAGAGGGGAACATATGCCTATGGGCAGCAAAGGATGAAGTGAGGTACCAGGAATTTTAAAAGGGAGATAGAAATGCATATTGTAGAATGCAGTCACTCTCAAGGATGCTTAAGCCTAGAGGGTGTTCTTTCCCAAAGTTTTCTGTTTTTTGGGTTCTGACATTAAATTTTGTTCTTTCTCTGTACCTATATTCCCCAAAGAAATTGATCATGCTAATCATTCCAAAATGGAACAGATTTTCATTCAAACCTCACTTTTCAATGACTTTGTGGTTTGCATGTCTTTCTTCTCCCTCCCCAGGGCCTTGTCCTTTCACAGGACTGCCAGGATATGACATTTCACAACAGTGTCATTCCTCGTTTATTTATTATTTATAGCCCATCTACTTCTAAATGGTAGCCTACCAATAGAAGACACCTATGAATGTGATGTTTTTTCTTGATGTGCATTTTAGGATGGACGTGGCCTTCTTTTAGAACAACTCTACTCTAAGATGGCTTGTGTCCATGTCAGAACCATTCTGCATAGTCTTGATGTGGAAGAGGAAACACATCTCCAAGACCAGAGTAGAGAAGAGCATCAGGCATTTCCATCTTCCTGCAGAGTGGTAGTTTAAACAGCAGGGGCACAGAGCAGAGCAGTTGAGCTCCCCAGCAAAGCTGAGCTGTAGCACCTGATCATTATCCTTCAGGTTTAAGTTTTACCTGTTGTGCTCATTGTAACAAAAGAAATGAAATCTCTGTAATTATATTGGATGTGGGAGGAGATCATGTTTTAGTTCCTTTGATCTTGAGCTAGAATAGGCTCTGCTTTTTGGAAATTTAATTTGAAAGAATCCAATGTACACATCTGCTTTTTGTACTGCAATTTCTATTGAGCTTGAAAATAGAAATTTATTAATGCAAATGTGCAGAGTCTGTTCCTTGAGAAAAAAACACACATATTCAAAACACAAGGTGAACTTTCTGCATATCTATGGAAGATTTTAATAAATATGTTCTCTGTTTTTCTTCTGGCGCTCAGAAATGAGGGACCAAGTATAAAAATTACAGGACACATTGGGGTACAGAAAGATTCATGATTACTTCAATATTGAAAAGTTTTCAAAAGACAAATTAGATGGTAAAGAGATGAGAAGCATACTGAATCCTCAAAAAGAAAAAAAAAACAAAACAAAAAGAAGTGCGTCATCAAACCCTTTTTGAGAACATGTTTGAATTGATGATAGAGCCCATGCTAAGAGACAAAGCTTTCATTTCAATGAATCCAATCTGCCTAGTGTTCTGTAAAATTGCCTTTGCCTAAAAATGGCATGGCATGCAGATTTTAGGTATGGCACTTTCTCACCCCAACTTTGCCTGCACTCTTTATTTTTGTACCATTACATGAAACTTCACATAAATGATACTTGACTTAATCCTTAGAGTGGCTGGATTTCATGGTCTATTTTGATTAACTTTTTCTTGTTCTCAGTAAATTTCCCAGTAAAGACTAAAAATGTCATGAGCATTTTGGGACACGGCTCCTTTAAGCTATTTGCAGTCATATAGTTGTTCTTTGTAGGGTTTGAGTGCTTTCCTAAACTTCTCCTCTACAAATGGGCAAAATAAATCTAGAATTGTTGAGAGCCTTCAATCATTGGGTGAGCAGTCATCTCCTAAAGCTTGGAAAGTATCCATTTTTAGTTCTTTGAGTAAATGGAGCTGGTTTTTTACAATATTTGTGCTCTATCGACAGAACTCAAAAACCTGGTTATAAATTACCTAGGCGTACGAAGGAGTTCACGATTAAAGAATACATTGAATCAATCAAACTGGTCTTTTTTTTTAGTGTAATGCGATGAGATTTTTTTCAAAGGTGGTAGGTGCACTTCAGCTGTGGGTATTGTCATTCTATTCTGTATTTGTTGGTTACTTTCTTCCCTATGGAGTTTTTTTTTAATTTTTTAATTTTTTTTTTTTAAGAAACAGTAAGTGCAAAAGCCACCAAGTCAGGCTGTGAGTTAGAAATTCTGACTGTAAACCTGGGAGCCTATCCTTAACCTGTGTCTGAGCTGGTATTTCAGCTGTGTTTCCAGGATAATGTATGACCCTAGTAAATGTACAGTTTCATTTGGGTCCAGGGATTTTGGTGTTACAGGACACCAAAGGCCATAGAAATTACCTAAGACACAAAATGTTGAGCCAGAGTTGGCTGCTCAGGGACTTTTGAGTAAGTAGGTTTTCATTTGAACCAGTTTTGGGGGGCCATGGCATGTACGGCTGACCACGTCTAATTAATTAATTTCTAACATTTCTATCTAATTGTGACTTTGTCAATGACACACCTTTTTTTTTTCTTCCTTACATGCAAGAAATTCAGAATCAAAATTTCTATGTCGAATGGCAGACAGTTGGGGTGCAGCAAGCAAGCAGTCACCCTTAAAAATTAATGAGCTTAATGATGGTTAGAGAAGTGACTGTGGTGGTGGTTTGGGAGGGAGGGGCCACAGGGATGGCAGAAGGAAGAAGGCTGGACTCCTCCTAAGTGACAATGATGTGAGCCCCGTCCTTATCTCCCTCCCGCATTCTCCCTTCCCCTCCCCCAGTCGCCACCCCTCGCATCCTCTCCTCTCCACTGGAGCCAGAGCAGATAGAAAGACAGGGCGATTATGAAGACGTCAGTTGGAGGCTAGGCAGGCGAGAGGGGCGCAGTGCTCCAGATGAGGTCCGGGGGGAGCCGAGGAGGGTCACTCATGAACGACCGTGTGTGTGTGTCTGACAGACTGTGAAATGGTGCGTTGTTGCACGGCTGCGCTGCACCTGGGCCCTTCATCTGTGATTGATTGGTTTGGTCATGTGTAATGGTCCCATCTGCTCTGTGTTGTTTTTCTTTTTTTACTTATAACACCGTTCCCAGCGGCTGAGAGAGGATGAGCTATGTTTTGTCATCTTCGCTTACACTTTAGCTCAAAAAAGTGGTCAGCTAGGTAAGCTCTGAAGTCTGTGCGAGTAATGGAGTAGGAAGGTACGGTCCCCTCTGCTTGGTGTGTGCGCGCGTGAGTGTGCGCGCCCGCCTGCGCAAGCGTGTGTGCCTGGAGTTTCATGCTGCCTGTTAATAGCTGAATAGTTCATGAACCACGGAAGACCAAAAAATCACAGAAATGATTTGCACAAATCTGTGTATTGTGACTCTTGCTGCAGCGAGGAGTGCATTTTTTTTTTTTTTTTTGTAACGGAGCCAATACTTAATTAAAACCGCTGACATCATGGTGTTATAATTAAGCGTGGCATTAATTAAGCTGGAATAACGATTTTTTTTTTATTAAGAACTGCTTCCATTGTATAAAGACCGTTATCAGCTAAAAACAAAATAATTTTAAAGCAAAAATTAATTCCCTCTAAAGGAGCCCTTTTCAACTTCCCCAAAGTCCAAGTCCAGCCTCTGGGCTGTCGTCATCATGGGTGTGTGTGTGTGTGTGTGTGTGTGTGTGTGTGTGTGTGTGTTGGGTGGTGTTGGGATGGGGGGAGAGTGGAAGTGAAATTTGTGTGTTTTTTTTTTCACCCAAAAATGCTGATCGGCTCCTGGCATTCTGATGGCTAATTATGCATCGGAGAGCTTCGACAGCTGCATTCATCATCATAAAATGTAATAATTAATGACATTCCAACAAAGAAAAATATGCAAATGAGGACTCATTAGCATTTTCATATTCAGCTTTGATAATGCTTTTGCTGACAAGGTTGTAATTAATGAAAATTCATGTCGCAGTCAGGAGATTGGATCGGTTTCATTCCGCTCACAATTCCCAAATGCTTGCATTATGGAAAATCGGCAGCTCTGCCAACTTTTCAGGGAAGAAAACACACACACACACACACACACACACTAAAAGCACCAGATGCAAATTAATGGTAGGGAGTCTTTAACTCTTTAAGCCACCCCCTAAATTTCCATCACAGGAAACATGTGATGAGTTTTAACCTAAGAACTGGATTCTTCCTCTTTTTGTAAATAATAGCAATGAAAGTACTTTTATATGTGACCCCAGTATGAGGATTTCTGGCACACTTTTTTTTTTTAATGTTTAAAAAATCCTTCTACCTTTTCCTCTCTTTCATTTTCCCTTTCAAGACTCTTTAAATTTCCATAGTAAAACATGTCAGGACAGTCAAGCCCCAGCGTGTTGTGTTCTGTCCTCTGGCTGGCAAATTTACGCCACGACAGTTTATTCACCCACATGCTTTTTGGCGACTCTTCACTACGTATTTGTGCTTAGTTCCCGGTGCCTCCCTCCGTGTGCTACCCATAAGGTCCGAAAGAAAAGCAAGTATTCGATTTCTCTATTCAGGGTGGGTTTTTTGTGTGTTTTTTTTTCACTTTTGGATGATAGTTGTTTTCTTAGTGCTTTTTCTGTTTAATCTATTCCCTTTGTGGTTTTGTGTAAGAGTTTGGGAATGTGCCCATAATTCTCTCACTCAACACTTCTGGTTTAGTGTTGGGCTTCAAACGTAATTTTAAGAGACACCGTACAATCAAAATGGATACCCAGCAACCCCAGAACAGAGCTATCGACAAGCATTCAGTACAGAGAGCTATTAATTCATAAGCCCTCTGTGTGCTGCTTTCAAATGTGTGACTGTAGATTGGCAAAAACCATTTGATGCCAATGTGGCACTATGTTTTGTCTTCCTAGCCTGAAGTTAAACTGAAAGTTCGATCTCGCCCTCAGCACTACAAAGGAAAACCTCAATGGAGTTATGATCTGACTTCAGATTTAATCTTTAGGTTAAAACAATGATTACTACTCAGGCAGATATTTTGCTGAGGCAGATGTGTTTTTTGTTTTGTTTTGTTTTTAAAGAAAAGGTTTGTGTAAGGATTAAGAAAAGGGGAGAAGGAAAGCATATTTCTTTATAAATTGTCAAATTTATAAGTGTTTTCACTCTGGAATGATATAAAACAACTTCAGGCAGTTTCTAAGATGCAGTTTCCTGTTTATTGAAAGTGAAATTGTAATTCCCAAAATTGCTAGTCTAGCATAAATAAAGAGTATAAATATGTCTTGTTAGGGGAAGATAGAAACTTTGATATGTGAGATTTAATTCTTAGAGTATCTAAAGAAAATAGAAAGGATCATCAATTATTTAATCAGAAGTTTAATGTAAATCTTATTTCCCTATTATGCAATTAAGAATGACTAGGTTTTTATTCCTCATTAATATCAGAGTTTCAAGAAACAGAATTTTATTTCAATCTCTTGGTTTTTTTCCAACTTTTGTTTTGTCACTGTGTGTGTGTGTGTGTGTGTATTCATTGTCTGAGATCATAGTGGCTGTGTCTTCTTTAAATTCTATTGTGTTAAATAGCAGGCAGAGGAAGGCTTCACTTTTTTTCTTTTAGTTTACTTCTTTTTTATGCAGGCAAACTGCCCATCCAGATGGTAGGATTTCACCTGTAAGCAATCTGAAACGATAGGTTAATTCTGACATTTTATAGAGCTTTTTTATTTTCTTTCACATAGTACAACTAAGTACAGAGTAACCACTCAAGATAATGTTTCCCTTTTTTTTTCTTTTAAAGCACTTCCTGCTGTGATTGGTCCCCCGCCCCTCGCCCCCCCCCCCCCAAACACACACACACACACACACACACACACACACACCAAAAAAACAAAAACCAACAACCCTGTATTTGGGGCTCAATTAAAATCTGTGGCTTTAGGCACTTTGCTGCTATTGTGAAAACCACATCTGATGAAATCTTTGACCACTTCTAATATGTGTGAATGAGGAAGTGATGGCAGAAGTGAAGGAACACGTGTCAACCTGCAGGTTAGTTTTGGAGAAACAGATTATTTTAATTTTATAAGCTCAGGGTTCCACTGGCTTTGATAAACTCACTGTTCGTTTTTTCCCCCACCAAAGTCATAAACGTTTGCTAACTCATTCTTCCCTCAGTAATGCCTAGCATGGTGTGAGCAACCAGAATCCTGAAATTTGATTTTGTTTGAGTGTGGCTAGCCTCTGGTAGCTTATGTGACTGAGGAAACTGGGGAAATTCTCTGAAGTGATTTGTTGACCTGTTATAGGGAATCCCATTATTTCCCAAAGCAGGTTTTGGTGGTGTCTTTGGAGTAGAATATGAAAGGGAGAGGGAGTCTTGAAGATTGTTTTTACTCATCATAACTGTAATCACACTGTATTGACAGGTTACTTTGGAACACTATCCTCTTGATTTTATTTCTAGAAATCCTGTGTTGGCATGAATTATTTCTCCAGTTATTTACACAGGAGGATGGCTATCGAAGCATCATCTCCCCTGGCTTATTCCCTTGGGAGAACATTTTTGAAAGTACTCAACTAATCTTATACTTGTCAGAATTGGGGACCCTAGTTGTGGCATTATTTATTGCTTTTTCAGTTTCCTATTTTGCACATGTTAATTCCCATGGGTATTTTCTTCTTCATGTGATGAGATTTCCACTGTCCGGAGCAGCAAGCCACACTGGCTGGAGTTATTGAACTCTGAAATAGGAAACCTGTGGGTGATCCGGTTTACCTCCCCAGAAGCGATTGCTTTAGTCAAGGAGAATTACAGCCCCATGACTGAGAATTTCAAAGTAGTTGTTTCACTAAAACATCCACAGATTTTCTTTCAGGTATTGCAACAAAATCAACATTTGTTTGTGGCCAGCGAAGCCAGTGATCCTGGGTATTCTCATCCAGATGCTTCTCATATTTCCCTTGCAAACTTTCCCATTGGTTGGGGTCTGTGGAGAGATTTAAGTGGCTGGCTGGTGGAAATGTTTGGGAGAACATTTGCGTATCAAAGCAGCCTAAATATTTGCAAAAATGTTTGCTTGAGAAAAAAGAATCCACTTAGGATTAGGAAGTAACTGCTTAAACATTTAAAAAGCATTTGTGATTTCCTGAAGTATATTATTCAAGAGCCAAGACCCAACTTGAATTTCGGAGGTTATCCCAGAATCCATGTTTTGTTTTATGATTAAGATCTTTATCTATATGTGCTATAAAAAAGCAACCCCCCCCCCCAAATATATTTAACATTTAATTTGTTATTATTTATAAACCTATAAAACAGTTGATGAGAGAAAGGGCCTCATGAAATGATGAGATATTGAATAACTTTAACCTCATTCTTGCCCTCTACTATGTATTCTTCCCTGTAAAACACAGTTGTATTGCTATGATATGACATTTGGTTCTGTAGGAGTTCATGGGCTTTCTCGTAATCGTAATGGTTGAGTGGCAACTCTTTCTCTTTTTTTCTTGGTAAAGAGTTTAATGTGGGCTTTTTTTGTATTCAGATGATTAAAGTTTTAGCTGCATTTCACCGATGGTTTGAAAACAGTGCATACACAATTCGTGCAGCCCAATTTTTCCAACTTCTTAACAATGCAGGAGTTGAGCACTGACAATTGCTGTACTTAAGAGCCCCTTGGATCAGGTGTTATTTTACCATCTGGACATTTTAATTAGTAATAAAAATGTGGGTCTGGATACACAGAAATAGGATCTACAGTACACAGTGGCCCAGTGCTCTCTCTTGGTGCTGAGGTGTGCATGGCTACAGTTTACAAGTGTGTGTGTATGTGTGTGTGCTCATGTGTAAATGTGATTGTATGTCGAGTATGTATTCATTCCTCCTAGGAAACCTAAGGATAGGATTCTGGTGCCCTTTTCAAACTGGGCACTATCACAACACCAACAAAATATTATATTGGGCTACTTTTTCTCGAATATCAAGTCAAAAATGTATAACATATATACTTGCACTCCTAAGTAATACTTGCCTATATCTTTCTAGTGCTCATATTTCCTTGTGTGGTATATGGTATGGCATGGCAATACAATGCTGACTGGGCAGGAGATGTGGCTCCTTCATTCCATCGCTGGGTGCTCTAAGTCAAATACATTAACCTCTCTGAATCTCCTTTTATCCTTACCTACAGAATAAAAGTGTTAATGATAATAGGTATGATAACTACCTAACAGAATTATGATGAAGCTTATGTGAAAGCACTTCATAAAATGCAGAGACATAACAAGTGATTTTTAATACAAATTACCATTTCAAAATCTACATACCATTTTCATAATTCATTAATTGTCATATTAAAAATTAAAGAAAATGCAAATATAAACACACTGTAGGTTACTAACAAATAATAACTTTAGGACCACCAGAAAATGTGTTTATAATTTTAAACATGATGCAAAATGATCTTCTTTTATAAAGTATCAGGATATGCTCTTTGAAATAATGTTATTCTTAATTAAGGCAGAAGCGGGTACATTTGAGGGAAATAGTGACCCTCTGGAGAAATGGAGAGTGAAAATAGTTTAGGGAAATGAGTCTTAGTGTCTTCTCTTTTGGAAAGATGCATGCATGTTTATCTTCATTATTATGAGTTTCATGTTTGCAAATCAGTGTGACTGCTTAAATATAATCACCTACCTATTACAATTTATTTCATACTATTATTTGCTCAAGAATGCATCCTGCGTCATACTCAGGAAGGGAGGGAGTTGATAAAATTACCTTGGGACACTGGTCCAGATCCATGAGTTTGGATACTTCTATAGAAAGCTTTTTCTTTTTTATTATAGGCCCAGTTCTCGTCCTGAGAATTCTTCAGGAGAAATAGGAACATCCCCCCTCCCCCCTTTATTGTATAATCGTATACCATTGCATAATGATACTGCTTTGGTCATTTCATTAATTTAATCCCCCCTCCCTTAATGCAATAAATGCATACCTTGAATATAGTGCAAATATGATTTCTATTACATTGTTTCAAACATCAAATATATATTATTATAGACAACCTGGTTTTAATCAGTGTCTTAGAAAGCTTATCAGACTTGTCTCTTGGACATGGAATTAGTCAGGAGTATACAGCATTCCTTTTTAGTATCATGCTAGGAGGAGTGGGATTCAACAGAGATAGTCTTCAGTCTGTTCATTAATTTGTTTAAAATTAAGTAAACCACAGAAGAAACAGGAACATGCGAATTATGATTTCAGTTTTTAAGATTTTTTTTGGACTTGAAAATGGAAACTGGTTTCATTTAATGCTGTCTCGGTTTTATTTAAATGTCCCAAACTAATGACCACTTTCATTTGCATATTCTAATCTAGTGAATAGATAGGATCTACCAATAATTTGTCTTGAAAATTTTGAAATAAGACTACAGGTCCTCCTCTTTGCAACTCCGTTTCCTAATAATGGCCACGTGTACCTTAACCTTTAGGTTGCAGTACCCACAGTCATGATGTGAGCAAGAAATTATGGAACTTCTTTAAAAGTTGTCTCATAAAAGGGATTCAGTTAAAAATTAGGGAGACAGCATTTAAAATTTAATAAGAAATAAAGTAATTCAAAGTAAAGTCTGTAGCCAAACTCCTTAATTGTGATGCATTTGCTGAGTTCCCCTCTTCCATCGTCGGGCCTGCTCTGATGCCATATGGCCTACCATGGAACATTTAACTTGTCAGATATAATGGATTGTCCTGGAAGCAGATTTTTGCTTTGAGCACTCGGCTCCTTTCTTGCATTTCACTCTCAGCTCCAGGCTGCAGGATGAAGGATTGTGGTGGAAATGCAAAGAAGAGACACACAGTTGATTCCCCTTAAGAGAGTGACCTATATGCCACAGAATTTTACCCACGTAAAGAGGCATTATCCCCGTCACTGGCCTTAGCAGGCTGCATGTCAGAATCATTTAAATGTGCCCGGACTTAACAGATTGTGCAAACATTTCAGAATTGAGTGCTTAGGAATAATAAAGCATCGCCATTGTAACTTATGCAGAAATGGGGTAGCCACATCAGCCAAAAGATAAGTATTATTCACCGTGACCTACTTATAACATAAACCACCTGGTTTGTAGATGTTGTAAATTCAGTTTAACTTTCAAATCTTAAGAATGCTTTAAAAAATCACCTGATGGAGATGTGGCAAGGCTTCGTTGTTTTGTTTGGTGAGGAGAGGTGAGGTTGAAGTGATCAGTTGGGTGGATGGACAAGTGGCAATTAATTATCCTACCAAGCTTTCCATCTTGCAACTTAAGTGCAAACCTTCCGTTTATTCTAACATACTATACATTAGAGATTGAACATCCTGTAGATTATTTAATTTTCATCTGTTAATGTAAAAAGTATAGTGGTTGGTGTTGGTTTTAATTTGGTTCTTTCATAAGGTGATTCTTTTTTCATAGTAATTTGTGATACTGTTTCTGAAATCAGAAGCCTGGAAAGTCCTAGGAGGAGTTTATGACTTTTGCATTTATAGGAAAACTTCCTTAATAGAATAAACAGTGGCTATTCCATCCATACACGTACACATATAGCTAAGAGGAACTCTTTTAGTATATAGCCTATTATAACCCAAAAGCTAATATGATACAGAGACCGGAAGGGACAACTTACAAATAATCAAGTACAAACTACAAACCAGTGGACAAATAAATAACTTATGGACCTTAATTTAACCATAAAATGGTACATATTTGATTGTTCTAGGGTTACAAAATTAATAAGTGTGTATGTGTCACATGTAAATACACTAAAAGAGACTCTGTTTGCACAGGGTAATTTAATATACTCATCAAAATGTATGTTTATGTGTTAGAAATTTAACATTTAATTTACTTCTACAAATTTATTTATTGTAGATAGTTCTTAATAGTGATCTATAAAAACTATAGTGGCCTTGAGAACTGGTATAACCTTACTTCTATACAAAGAAGACATTTCTTTTTAATGAACAATTTCCCATGAAGCAGCTAGGAAATGTCTGTTAAAGTCAGTATTTACTAATAAAGTGTACTTGTGTGTATTTCTTACTAATCCTAAACGGACCACATTTGTTTTTGTTTTTGTTTTTAATGCCACTGATAGGATGATTTTTTTCTCCCTCCCTGTATTAAAATTTTGGTTAGGCTTATCCTAAGTGAGTTTAAGTGGTGGATGGCCAGAGCTAGTTCTTATTGGGGTATGTGCGCCCTCTGCTGGCTGCTCAGATTGGAGCCAACTGGTGTTTAAGTTCTTAATAGCTTATTTTTCAAGCTTAGGGTTTTTTTTGTTTTGTTTTGTTTTTGCACTTTTACACAACTAATATATTTGCAGTAATTATAAAGTTGCAGGTTAATACTGAGTATGGCAGTTAATTTGTTTTTATTTGGAAATGAAAGGTTGTTTTGTTTATCTGTGCGTGTGTTTTTTTTGTTTGTTTGTTTTTTTGTTTGCTTGGTTTTTTTGTTTGCTTGCTTTTGCTAAATAGAGTCCTGATAGTTTAAATAACATGAAAAGTATATGGTACTCTTGAGTTTTTAAGTGGTTGGTTTTACATTTCCATTAATCGTATTTTTATAGTTCTTCCTGGCCTAATTACACTTACGAATTCTTGTTTGATTTAAAAGGATAAATCATTGACATTTTGAAACATTACTTTTTGTAGGTAATGGATCTGATAGGCAGTCCCTGGTGAAGAACTCCCTAAAAGGGTTTACAGTTTTCATTTGTTTTGTGAAGGAAAAAGAGCTGATATTTGCATCAAAATGTTTCCTAAAGACATTTTTTGTTTCCTGCAGATCAAATTAAGCTATTCTTCCTGGCAGACATTGAGACGGGTAGTTTGAGTGGAACCTTTTTGATTTTGTTTTGCAACTTTGAGTTATTGTTGCTGTAGTGTGAGATGTTAAAGGAGCAAGGACCAGCTTGGTCACAGGACCAGCTTCTATAGGGCAGTCACAGAAGGCGCATCCTGGCCTCCGCTCCACAGCTTGGCTGCAGAGCATCCCTGGTTGCTGGTCATGAAGACCAGGTCTCTGTATAAGGAATGTGTCTTAGAAATGGCAACAACTTTTGCTAACACATTTTTATCAAGTTCCTTATGAAAATTAATTATAAGTGATTTCTACATATATTTAAAATGAAATGTCTTGTTGAATCAGTATGGTGTTATATGGAGAGGAGAATTTAGATCTTTACAGTTCTTTTCTTTGATATTAATTTTTTTTATAATTTGTGAGCAAATTCCATCCAAAATCCAAAACCAGCTCCCCCAAATATGAGATGATTCAAAAGCTTGGATCTGAGCCCTGTCTGGTGTGGCTTAGTTGGTTGGGCATTGTCCCGTGCACCAATAGGTTGCAGGTTTGATTCCCAGTTAGATCACATGCCCGGGTTGCCTGCTCATTCCCTGGGAGGGGTGTGCAGGAGACAACCAATTGATGTTATGCTGTTGAGGAAGGAGGAAAATGTCATCTAACGTGTGTGTGTGTGTGTGTGTGTGTGTGTTCAATTTTTTATCTTTCCATTTTTAGGTACCAGTGACTTTAAAATTCGTTTTGGATAGTCATATAACTATCCGTTTTTAGTTACTTTGATTTATTTACCATTGTCAAGTAACTACAAACTGCATTCTTTTGTCAAGGTCCCACTAAATCTGTTATGATGGCATTTTGCAGTATCTCCCATACATGTCTTTCCTGTTGCCACCTGTTACCAAGACACAGGTGTATTAGGTGCTCTTCCTCTGTGCTTCTCATCATTCCTGTTTTAATCCTGGCCTAGCCACATTATTGGGCTTGCTCCCCATTTCAGCCATCTAAACTCTTATGCCCTGAGAATAAAGTCCATCGTGACACTGGTACATGGAGACACTCCACAAATAGTGATTTTCCTGTCCCATGTTTTCGGGACCTCATTCACGAACCTATTGAGATGATCATTTTTACAAGTTTTAGATGTGAAAATTGCCATGTCTAAACAACTGCCCCATGTAATGTGTTTTATTTTTGCCTATTTTGATAGGATGAGGTCACTGTTCCAACTACCCCCCTTCTCCTTCCTCCTTCTCTGATCATCCTTTCCTCTGCCTCTCCTCTTCCTTCCTGTGCCCTGGGCCTCCCTCCCTCGACTTAGTCATGCTAATATATTCAGTAATTGGAAGCTTTTCTCAAATATCCTGTGTGGGTCTGAGTGGCTTTGTAATTTTATCTGTGAGCCATCACCTTCCTTTAACAGTGACTAGTGTCACAGGGGAGTCATACTCTGAGAAGCTTGGCCTGTTACCCTCAGAGTTTGGTTTTCTTAGGTCCATTCTTTTAAAGTTGACCTGGAAGAGCAGGCTCAATGGTTAACCGTCTTCCTAGTTTATCTGTTTTGTGGATGCCCTCAAATATATTTTGAGTTCTGGGCATTTCCTCTTAATTTCTCAGTAGTGTGTTCAGGGACCATAGACGAATTGTAATTCAGTACTAGAGCTAGAGAAATGCTCATCTGATATATTATAGATACATATGTAAGGGACACGCGAATTACCTTCTGTCTGGGGTTTAAAATGTTAATTATATACGTGTAAGCTCGGCTTGGAAACTGAGGCCCTCACCTGCCTACCAGGCGCTAAAATAATGTGTTTTCCTGTGTAAACACTCTGTAACAAGCGTAACGCTAGCAGGCCTTTTCCCCTCTTTCCTGTTCCACTGCGCCTAATTTAGAGTTTGGTCATTATTATTTTTTATATCTCATGCTAGTGAGACTCTGTTAGAACATCATGTTTAATGGGCAGCAAATAATTTATTACTAAAGTGATTTGTGTGGTGAAATATAGCCGCTGATTTTCTTTAAATTTGCCGATAAATTCCAAATAATTTAGCCCTGAAACCAAGTCTAACTCCTCTGATGTTGTCTCTTCGGAGTCTGGCCAGGAGTGTCATTCATCTGTCTCCTCCAGAGGGATCCGAGAGCCAGGCTCTCTCTCAGGTGTGAATCTGTAATGCCTTCCATGCAGCAGGGGCAGAGGACAGTGATTGGGGTCTTTGGGTAAACCCAGTAATGTTCACTAGAGGTTGCTCTGGGAAGCCTGAAGGTGACTCCAGCGTGGGGGAGGACGGGGAAGAGATGCTTTTGGAGCAAGGGCTGATGGGAGAGGAGCAGCCGTTCACCTCCAGGACTCTCATGTCTTGGAATTGTGTTGTTTATCAGGGGAATCTGCTTGGTAATATGAGATTCATTTCTTTCAGTCAGTCAGTCTTTATTAGTGGAGACCAACAAGTTTAAAGGCTAGTACGCTCCCAGGAAAAGGTTTCTCTAACGCAGCAAATTCAGCCTTCTTCATCTCATGCCACACACAAGCTAATGACTAACATTCTTCAGCACACCAAAGATGTACTATAGGTATCATTTTGGCGTATTCATACCAGTCGCCTACTGTTGTGCTGGCTGTTGTCATTCTTCTTATTTATTTATTTGACAACCTAAGGGAAAAGAAGTTAGTGCCCCTGACAAAATAGTCAGGTATTGTATGTTTAAACAATTTTTGTGGCACGCTGGTTTGAAAGTCGCTGCTTTAATCCTTAAATGGTTCCGTGGTTACTGTCTGAAAGGGCCAGAAAGCAACAATTGTTTGTCTTTTTGAAATCCATTTAAATAGGTTTCACCAGGTAGTAACTGATTTTTTGTTATCCACTAGGATACCAGGTTTATAGGAGTTTCACCTGTTATAAGTTTAAAGGCAGTGCCTGCCACTTAAATTGGTTACTCCCTGGCTTGTTAGCCTAACCAGTGGAATTTCATAAAAAAATATAGAATGCCAGATCCCACTCCACTGAAATCAAGTACTCTGGGGTGGAGACCCAGGTATCTGTTATGAGAAAAGTCTTACAGGTAATCATGGTCAGCAAGGTTTCTTAGCCCTGCAGCTGAATTTGGGGGGGTTCCTTTGCTCCAGGCCCACCCTCTGTCTTCTTTTGCTCCTAAGGATATAGAAAAAATACTCCATTTCTGCTTGCTTTTGATACCTTTAGTATGTATTGCAAGTATCACCTTTTTCATTTATATATGAACTTATAATTTCTTCTAATAAAAAATAAGATTTCAAATGCATATGTTGTTTCCTCAGAGACCACAGAACTCCTCAGTTGTCTTCCTTATACCCAATCATAACAGACACTGAAATAGAAATATAAAATAGAGTTGATAGAACTAGTAAGTTCTTACTCCCATGAAGCCAGGACTAAGTTACTGATTAGAAGTAAGTTGAATGATTTCAGGGTTGCCCTTAGTCCTTCAGGTCTCTAGGGGACCCTTGTACAAATTGCTGATTCAGAAAATCATTACTCTGGTGGCTCAAGTGGCACTTTAGTGGCCTTAAAGAGTTATTTGACACACCTCCCCACACAGCTAAGTTATCCCCATGATTATGTTGATTAATTGCACACTCTGTGGAATGAGTGTTATTTTCAATTAAAGATTTTCCTGCATTTGAAAAATAAAGCATAAAACTCGTATCCTTTAATTTGATCATGTGCACACACATGTCCTAAAGCCGACACTGAATGAAGGGGATTGTTTTGGCTGTTGTCTTGGGCATGTGAAATATTCTAAGATAGTATTTTTATCCAGCATTGAGAGAATGTAGTTTTTGATCTCCCAGAGGGTGGTCACTCAGAATGTTGATCAGTTTTAACATTCTCATCCGAGAACTCCTCTTTGACTTACTACATGTTTAGTTCAAATTATTTGAGGGGAGGGTTGTGAAACACAGGGAAAAGAACACAGGTGGATACTCTTTGTGACTACAACATATGCTGATAATGCACTAGAATATGCCAAAAAGAGATGGCATATTGTGAAAATGGGCTTTGGTACTGGAACTGTAAGTTTTTGTTCTAGCTTTATCTCTTAATATTTGTATAACTCTTACATAAGCTGGTTTCTTAATTTGAGTAATCTCATCTATTAAAATAGGGATTAAAATGTCTAAGGGACTCTTAGGGTGTGTTGTCTTAAATAATACAAGTTAAATTACTTCGGGTACTTAATGTGCTTTACACATGTAAGTGCTTTAAGGAGAATTGAATATCAATTTGAACCATAGCCCCCTAAAATGATGAGTTTTGATGATGCCTCAAGATGCTTAGCATATTTGGGATTTGAGTGCACCCATTGTTTGAAGGGAGCACAGTGTCTAGACGAGATGAGGTGAATCAGTGATAAAATGCAGCTAAAACTCCAAATTTTCCATGATTGGAGCCATAGATCATTACTGAATATTCCATTTTTATGACTTAAGAATATCAGTGAAAGAGACGACTAATACTACTTTTTCCCCTGGGAAAATGGCTAGCTTCCTATTTCCCATTAGTCTTTGGTACAAACTATGTGCCTAATCACCTTCCTCCCCCCTCCCCCCCTCTGCTTTTAATTTAGAAAAAAAGGGAAGAGGAGAATTTTCTAAGCTATGGATGACTAGTTTATCGACTGGAATTGAGTTGTAATTGTTTTAGCATGAAATTTATTAAATTTTGATTCCTTAATGCCTGTGGGTGATGACAGGTTGTCCTGGCATAGTAAGATTCTGTAGAAGAGAACCAGTGTTCTCTGTATTCTAGAAATCCAAAGACACTTGTGGTCTATGCTGTGTGGTCCTGTCTTATACTTCTATTTTTACTTTTACTCTTTGCTGTGCATTTTAGATGAAGTCATATTCTTCCCTTCAGGAATGTGTAGAGGCGCAGTTTGCTGCCATGTTTTTGTTGCTTCGCTGCTTCAAGTTCGTGTGGAGATGATTGTGGCTTGTTGTATGACGTCACAGATTTTGGTGCATGTCCTTTGCACAGCTCTAAGGTACCTAGAGACCATTTAGGAGTAAAACACCATGTACGTGTAAATGATCCCCACTTATAAGACACTTTCATTAATTTCTTATCAAATTCATGAGTGTTTTGGGGCCTGGGATTTCAGTCTTCAGTACTGGGCTTCTTGCTTATTGATAGTCTCCCCGCCCCCCGCCCTCTGCCCCCACTCGGATTTAAATAGCAGCAGCACAAACTAGTGCTAAAAGCCCCACCTTTGGAATCCAAGTGTCAGGATTTGATTCCGGGCCTAATCACTTAGCTTCTGTGTGACCTCTGGAAATTTCTATAACTCAGCTTCCTCATTTATAAAATGGGGTTTACATTACCCGCCTCACTGGGTTGTTGTGCAGCTTGAATAAATCAGTCTATATACGCCCTTTGCATTGTGGGTAATATATAACAGGGGCTCATCTATTCTTATTTGAGCAAGGGAGGAAAAGGCAGACATGGAAAAGATGAAAGAACTGCAAATAATGACCTCATGTATATTTTCAGAACCATTAAGAATTGCAGTCATTGTTTAATGAAATAGTCTTTTCAATATAAAGAAAAATTAATAGGGTAACCAGGAATAGGTTGGGGTTGGGGACAGGGACACAGATTTATTCTGACTGGAACATGGTGATGATGAGTTTCCTAGTCTGATGGCTGGGAACAAAAGGCTCATTCTTCAGTTCCCAGAATGAGGATTAACAGTGAAGCAGCCTTGCCTGGTATTGTCCTGCAGCATCAGATAATTGTTAGCAAGGCTTTTCATGGGACAGGTTTCATTTGTAGAGGTACATTTTTTTTCAGTAGTAGGTGAAATACCTACCATTTACATATAATTTTAAAAGCGGCCTTTTAAGGATGAATGGCTAGAAACCTGAACATGACCTGTTATTGTCCTACTGGTCAACCACGGGTGGGATCTCCCGTGTCACAGCGTATCTCCAGAAATCATCAGTATGTTGTTCTTGTTATTTCTCACTTTTACCATGTAGATTAGAACTTTCCAGATGTAGGAATCTATCAAAATGGTCTCGTAAGGCATTCAATCACAGGGATACTTCCTAGATGTATGGCATTGTTGTACAACAGGATGCTATATATATGGATATATTGGAAGAAAAATTGGAAGTCAAATGGGAAATTATATAAGGATATAAAAGTATTACATTTGGAATTGTATTAGCATTTGTTAACCATAGTGCCCCAAATAAAAACCACTTTTTTCCTTATCCTCCCTGGGAATTGTTGAATAGATCAGCACATATATTGGTCTTTAAAAAATTGGACATAACTTATGCAGTATTTTCTACTTAGATTAGATTTTCAAGGGGAACAGAAGAAGCAAGTGAATCTTTTATTGATTGTTAGTTAGTGCCATTTGTAATTATCAAATTTAAATATAGGTTTTAGCAGCTGATGGGTTCATTTTGGACAAAACACGTGTTGACTTTCTGGGTTGTTTGCTCATTGAAGATGCCGACTGTTCTGGAGAGGGGGCTGCGTGTTGGTCTCCTTTGTCTCTGGAAGGATTGATTGACTGATGTGTCTGCTCACTTACAGCGTTTTTCTTGCTTAACTTTAAAAATTGTGACATAGTATCGCATGTTCCTTGTATACATCATTTCTGGGGAAGAAACTTGTTTAGCCAATATGTCGGCTCAGTTTATGAAAGCCTCTCTGTAGCTTTCATTCAGCCTTCAGTGCACTCCATTAGGTCACATCGTTTGTTTCATCCACGGCAAATCGTCACCAGCAGCAGAACTTCACATTTGGTGCTCTTAGGTATAAGAATGAATCAAATGCCTGACAAGATTTGTTTCTGGTCCATATTTCAGAACCATCCCTACCCCCCATACACACACCCCACCCTTTCTGGGCATACGACAAATGTTACTAACGGGTACCTTTAGTTTTTAAAATACGGACAACAGTACTCCATGCAGTAAAAGACTTGAGCGATTAATGCTACCCTTATGCCTCTTTTGAGTAGTTTTAGCCATGGGGCTTGGCACTGCCACCATTGTCTTTGTGCCAAAAACTATCCGCAGCGGCTGTCGCATTCTAGTACTGGAGGGTTGTCTCAAAAATTCCGCAGTGAGCACGCCGCTTGTTCATCACTGCTATCTCTTTTAAATATTGAAAAAATAGAATCTCTAGCTCTCATAGCTCGGCTGTGGTTGTGGGGATGGGGGTGGGTGGGTGGCGAAGAATGGAGAAAGGAGGAAAGAGCTGTCTGCGCCAGCCAGTGGGTCTAAGTGACAAAAACCCATGCCTGACATCGAGTAAGCACAGATATTTAGGAGCTTTTGTGTGCATGAGCACAGAGAGTTACTTAAGAATCGTACTCCAGCATGTTATCAGCACTCTTGAAAATTTTATTATCTGAAACAAATGTTCCAGTGAATTTTTAGCAGAAAATCAACATCAAGACCATAGCTAATTTTTCGTGGACAATTTACACAAAAGATGTATTTATTTGCCTAGAAACTGAGGTGTCATTGTAAAATGGCTGCTTTCTGTCATTAGGAAATGATCGGAATAGATATAATACGTCTGAGAAAGCGCTTGGGTTTATCCTCAGTCTCTGATTATTTTGCTCCCAAATGGGGGTTTGGGCTCCGAGGGCAGATTTATAGTTGAATTTGGGAACAAAAAGATGTAATAAAGTTAAAGGCTTACACTATCAGAATGAAATGTGTTCGTTCATGATCTCTGGAGCGATCTATTTGATGGTAAAAGTGGATGCTACAGATGAAATCTTTACAAGGAGCATAATCCTAAAAAAAAAAAAAAAAAAAGAAAGAAAGAAAGAAAGAAAAAGGAATGCACCTCCCAGCCTCCTGCTGGCTGCACTGCCTCTTTGGTACCTCGCAGACTTCGACAGAGTCCTGGACTGGTGCCCATTGATGTCATGGAAACACTCAAATTACTGAGAATGATTCATGTCTATGCTGGTCTCTTATCCTCCCCCACACAAACACGAGTAGATTTTTAACCCTGACAACTTGTAATTTGCAGTGGGTTTATTTTTGTATCTGGATAAATATTTTTTAACAAGCAAAATTAAGATTAAGCGGTCTGTATCTGATATGATAGTAAAGAGTGCTGGGCCTTGTAGCCTGGAGTACTTTGGGGACTCGGTGCAGCATGAATTCATATTCTTCTCATCTCTGCCTCCTCCTTCTCTCCCTTCCTACCCCCTTGCTTTTCCATTCCACTCTCCCTCTCTTTATTTATCTCATTTCTTCTCTCCTCTCTCATTTATTCTCATTTTCTTTTTTTCCCTCCTCCCCTCCCTCATCTGTACTATTTACACTGACCTTCTAGCTTCAAAATAAGGGAAGGGATAGCTCTAACTTATATATACATACATGAATTGAGACAAATCCTCTTAAGACAATTAATCTCTGAGGTCCATGTGCTGGACTCAAGTTGGGAAAGAATGCCAGGTGGTGAAATTCTATAGGGGATAAATTCAGTAATTCCTTCTAGAGAGAAAAATAGATAGTCTTTCTTACTTTAAATTGTATTTTACAATTCAGTTTTTAGAAATTACCAAAACAGGTTACTAGATGTTCAATTTCCTAGGCAGTCATAGCAAATTCTACCTCATCTATTCATTTATCTATCATCTATCTTTCTGTCTGCCTGCTTGCTTACATCTCTACCTGCCTTTCTAGTTGTTAAACAAGTGAATATTATGTCAAAGTGAATTATGCTGTGGTTGTATGGAAGCTTTTAAAGTTGCAAGAGCTTAAGAAAGGACATATGCCATTCGATAGCTTATAAAGGTCGAGTCTTTTCTGTTAGTAATATTTGTAGAGAGAAGCTAAGGGGCATCTATAGATTATATTTGACCTACACAGAAGAGTAGATATGTATGCATGGGCATTTGCACTGCTGAACAGGTAAATGAGTTTTTTCTTCAGTGTAAAGTCCCCATACAATTAAAGTTATTCTCTTAGATGTCCCAACAGTGACAGTATGTCTGTGAGATGATATCCTGTTCCACAGGAATTAAAACTGATATGGACATTGATTTTCTACTTTGCACTGAACAACATACCAGAAATGGGTGGGGGAATGTTTTCCAAGTTTCAGAGTTATTGAATCAGTAGAAAAGTTAATGCTGGGGGCGGGGGGGAGAGGGTTAATTTTAAGACTCAGGTGTGGCTTTCTTTGAAAAGTCATCTTCTATTTTATATATATATATATATATATATATATATATATATATATAGTGACTTAGATACAAGTATATATATATATAGTGACTTAGATACAAGGTGCACTTTTGGTCAGATAGAAGATTTATTAAAGGTACATTCTTTGTGTAGTATCACAAAGGAATGCACTAATAGCATTGTCACCAAACTAAAACATAAAAAATGACCACTGTTCCTTTTCATATTTGCCATAACTTGGGTTGAGGGGAAATTGAGGTAGATACCATTCGGTCTCTCAAAAATACTAATTTTGAATTTTCTCACCGAAAGAAAGAAGAGCATAATCCTAGGAGTGAAGTATAGTGTTCCTTAACATTCTGTTTTCCACAAAAGAAGCATCCTTCAGTCTCAGGCAGCGTGGGGTTTGCGTTCTGGGTGCTTGGCTGTCCCTAGACCTTTTAAATGTGTGGTCTGGTTCCGTTTTCTGTGATAACTCTTCATATGTCACTAACTGAACTCTACTGCTTAGATCTCTTGTAATGTGGTTTCATTGTCTACCTTGCTGATTATTAAGGCTAACCATACTTTAAAAAGAAACCAATGAGCAGCCTTGATGACATCTTTAGATGTGGCCAAACAGCTTCTGAGGCTGCATACATCTCTGTATATAAAGTTAGGTTGTTAGAATTGGAACAAGATATTCACATTCTGTTATCCCATGTCCTGCGGAGTCTACTGGTAGAATCTGAACTTGGGATCAGAGTCGGCACTTTTTCAAAGCCCTCTTTTCCAAATGTAAATTCCATCATCATTGTGATCACGATGGAATTTACTCCTGGGAAAGGGAGTTAAAAAAAGAGAGAGAATGTCTCAGAATTTTGAGTAGTTTCTTTTGCTGTATTCACCATCTGGAAAGCCTTGATTGATTAGCTTTGGCCTCACCATTAAGTGTCAATATAATCAATGGGAATTCCTAGACTAGGGTCATTACATAGATAATTTGCCTGCTGTGTAAATAAAAATGAAATTGTTTAAATTTGTGAGAGAGAACGCAAGTGAAAATAAGAAATGACAATTTGTTTGTTAGAGAAAGTGGAGGCCATTGGAATGACAGTTTTTGGAAGTGTGGAGCAGTTTGGCTAAGAATAGGAATGAAGGATATTTTTTTCCAGTTTATCATAGCCAGAGTGAGGAAGTGTTATTCCCGCTCTTGCTTGCATACATTGCCAGTAGTGCCTACTTTACGTATGTAAACATCGGGGAAGAGAAGTAGATGTCTATTACCTGGAAGCTTTTTTTTTTTTTTTAAGGAAAAAACCATTTACACTTTTTTTGTTTTGTTTCTCTTGGCAGGTAAAACAGAAAGGGGCTCATATTCATCTTATGGGAGAGAATCAAACTTACAGGGTTGCCACCAGGTAAGTGAGGATCTCGCATGGGAAAGGGTTGGGAGAATTAGCCTGGTAATTTGGTTTATTTTATAAATTAGATGGTGCATTTTGGACTGTGACACTAAGATGTACTGAGAGTCTGCTGATGCCTCTTTCGTTTAAAAAGTAATGAAACAGCACAGAGCTTGGAGGTAATAGGCACCTCATCTTTAGATCTCTGGCATATCAGAACTACATTCGCTGGCTCGCTTTTAGTTTTTAATCCATCAACCGGTACCAATGGCACTGTTTGCAAACCAGCGATGTCGGTGAAAGTGGTTCCATCAAAAGAGTTTATTTGCAATTAAGAACTTAAGAATTTCTTACACTAGAAATACTTCGTGCAGCCATGTGTCAAACCCTGGGTTTGGTGGCTACTGCCCTAAATTATAGTTTTCATAGGGGCTGTATGATGTTGTGTGAAAACAGGGTTGTATTGAGGGATAAAAATGTCTGTGAAAATATGATTTGTTGTCCCTTTTTGTTTCTGAATTGTTTTTGGCTGGAAGTCAAGGCCAGCAGGCTAACAGCAAAGCCGTCTCAAGGGAAGCATGCGTGAGCTAGAAAAATAAGAGTACTTTAATTAAATAATAAAATGCCAGTGTGATACAAAGGTATAGCATGTGTGTGTTTGCCTCTGTGCACCCTGCATTTGCATACCTTCAGCTCCGGAGAAAGCCCCGTTCTAAAAATACTATCAGTGGCCCAAAGTGTAAGCTTTGTTTCAAGACAATTGAGATTTTATAGATGCTTTCTTTTTAATTTCAGTATCAGTTTTAATCATATGTTTAAAACCTTTTTTTTTTTAAGATGTAGGCTTTCTTTTTATAAGTGCATTGGTTTCTGTGGAAAACTCTTGATAGAATTTAATAATCCTCTTTAATATTCAAAGCTTTCTACTGTTTTATTATTCACCCAAACAACGTATGTTCTTTTTGTGCTGGAAAGGGAATGCTTGTTCTCTTGAACCCTCTCCCCCTCCCATTTCCTTTAATGAAATGGAAAAAAAAAATCTATTTAAAAAATTTAAAACAACTGTTTAATATATCCTGAAAATGTAAGCAAACAGCTTTAGTGATGAAATAGAGCCCCTGAAGGAGGTTTGCTTTTCAGATCAGTTGCCTATCACTAAAGGTGGGATTCTGGTGGCTTGGTTTTCCCTGGACGCATTTGCATTTTTAAAGTTTGCTCCTTTGGCCCAGCCACCAATGCAGTCATATTCAGCATCTGAAAGACTTGCGGGAGGAGGTGAATGGTGCCTGGTTAGGGAGCTCCGCTGCACGGCTGCAGGGGACAGTCCATGGGAGTTTGTTTGGAAAGAATTCTGCAGGAAAGAAATTTACAGTCCTTCCAACGCAACGGAAACATCTTTGGAATGTGAGTGCAAATGTTCGGGGTAGATAGCCAGGCGACAAGCCTCTCTCAGTGCCGAGTCTCTGGTGTAAAGCTCTCAATTCCTGCAGAAGAGCCTGTTCCTGTGTATCTGTTTTCTGAGGGTCAAGGCAGAGGTCGTCAGAGTTTTGGGGAGAAGAAAGTTGACAACATCCTTCCTTTTTGCAGATGGTCATGGCAGAGGTCTCTGTTTTTGCTGGGCCTCTTTTTCTGGTCAATGAGAGAATAGGCTTCCTCGCCCCTGTATCCTTTCTTACTAATAGGAATTGGCGTGATTCCTCACAGACACAAAGATTTCCTCTGCTGAGTAAGCGTGAGGCCCCTTAACTTGTGAAAGCATCATCCAGACCGCGTGAGTCGTCTGTGTATGTGCAGGGACACAGACCCTCCCTCGGTGTGTGGGAAATACTTCCCTCGGGTGAAACTGAAGTGAATTTTCTTGGCAAACATAAGGTGAGAAGTGGAAAGGGGCAGAGGGTGGAGTACAGAGGTGGATGGACTGGCGTGTGATGGCTGAATTTCTGGGCCTTGGGAGGTTCATTTTGAGATATTCGTGTCCAGGAAAACTCTGTTGTATAAAAGAGTACGCTTTTCTTAAAAAGTCCTCCTAATGTAGATGTGGAGGGTAGATGCTTTCTTTCTTATTTCTGCTTCATGGTTGTGAGTCTTGCAAGAACTGACTATCTCTATGCTTAGCCTGGTCTCAGCAGCATCCATAAACGGTGTGATCACTCAGGGGTAAATAAAAGAGCAGACTTTTGGAAATGCCCTGATTGGGGAAATAGGGGCCGGAGATGAAAAGTGCCCATATTACGAATTCTCTGTGAAATCTGAGAATAGAGCAGACCAGAGTGTGTCTTCCAGTGAATGAGTCTCTCTCTGGTGCCGAATGGTTCTTTGAATCCCTGTCTGCAACACCAGCCATGCAAACCAAAAGGAAGGCAGCGTCTCTGTATCTTGGGCTTCAGGTCTAAATAGCAGATCAAGCTGAAATGAGTCCCCACGGTGTGGCAAGGTGAGTGACTCGCGTGGAGGGGGAGCTTTTGTTTTCTCCTGTCCCCTCCATTATAGAGACACAGGACGCAAAACCTTTAGATGATATGCCCCAGGGAACTCCAAAAGCTGCTTTATTGTATTATAACAATATCCTGTGGACTTGTAGGGTGAGCACTGTTACATGTGACCTTGCTTATGCCAGTCCCAGAGGCCTTTTGTTTGGTGTAGAGAAATGCTGGTGGTAAGCAACAGGTAGCAAAATGCTGTCCTGGAGAAATGTATATTGATTCAGAAATGCATCAGGTTAAAGCTTGTGCATGTGAGTGTCCATTGTGTTTCTCTGGAGGATTTAACACTAATAGTGATAGACATGTGGCTTTCAAAAAAAGTGGATAGCTTAGCCGAGAAACAAAACCGGCAGGTTTTTATTTATTTATTATCAGTTAAGTTGTTTTCATTAAAAATAGTAATGGGATAATATGAATTCATTAATGCATTTCTACATAAAATTATCAGAAATAAACATGGTGACTTTTCAGACTTGAAATTGTATAGAAAAAGACCCAATAGACAAACCAAAGCGGCTAAAAGGACCTTTTTTAAGTTCTCACTAAATATGGCAAAACTAATTTAAATCAAATTGGGGTACGGAAATCACACCCAGGCTTAAAATGTTCTTGCCAAATTACAACCTCATACTACTTTTACTGGCAGAGAAAATAAAATTTATAATGGAAACTCTGACAGAAATGAAAATGAGCGGAAATAAAGTTTTTCTCAAGATAGTCCAACTTTAAAATGATAAATAGCCAATAGCTAATATCCTGAATGGGCATCACTTCAGAGGATAAAAGAGAAAAGAGGTCCTTTGCTTTTGGCCTTTGTTTTGCTGCTTTGAATAGGATGTTTGGTGATGGCAAACTTTTTTTTTATATATATATATATCTCGCTGAGATCTCTGTGAATGGGGTGATGATGTCAACAAATGATTGTTATTAAGGTACAAGTTTTCCCCTTAAATGGAAATTCTGCATTGATTATCAGGACTTGTTTGTCTTCACTTTCTGGGATATGGCCAAGTCTAAAGCAATGGTTTCTTTATTAGTGTCTCCTGAATACTAAGGGATGTGTGTGTGTGTGTGTGTGTGTGTGTGTGTGTGTGTGAGAGAGAGAGAGAGAGAGAGAGAGAGAGAGAGAGAGCGCGCGCGAGCGCTGGACCCTATTTGAGACTAGTTAAGTTAGAGTCTTATGAGTTGGGCCTTTGCTTTTCTTATCCCCCAGGTGATTCTAATGTGCAGCTGGGTTAGGTGACTTCCTAGAATGTTCTATAGGAATAGGCTCTATTTTAAAGATTTGTGTCCAAAATCTGGAATTGCCACTGACCTTGAAAAAGCTTTTCAATTTCTTGCCTTAATTTGATTATTTAAGGCATGGAAATACATTGCATATGTACTTCATTTAAAAGGCAGTGAAAATTACTGCTATGTTGAAAATCAGTAGATGCCTTGAAATCTTTATACAAAATTCCACAGCTGAACTTCCCGGTCCATATCTTGTTTTCTGTAGTGAAGTCCAAGGCTCTAACCTCCTCCACATTCTTTATCTTTTTCAAGTAATCAAATAGGACTGTGCTGATAAAGTCATTGATTTGTACATCTGAAAATTGACAGGGTTTAAGGATTAGGCCTACTCTCGAATACCTTTGTTAGATTTCAATAACTTCGAAGCCCTACAAGAAAGGGGTCTTCTCTATATTTCATTTCCTCATAAATCTAGTAATTTTTGATTATTAAACTTAAATGTGGAGTTGGTTCTGAAACAAATTACATATTTAAGAATGGATTTTTTTCTTTCAATTATTTTTATTTTTGATATGAAAGGAGTTACAAATTACTTAATTCTAAAACTTTTGGACCCTTTAAATTTTTTTCTTATTTAAAGTCAAAATGGAGAGGATATAAGCAACAAGGCATGGAATCCCTTGCCTCTTTTTATGAAAATGGCTGTGTAGGCCTTGTGTAAACAGAAACACTTTGGTTTTTAATCTGACATCAGGCTTAAATGTTAGTTCACAGTGTGCAGTAACCCAGCCCAGTCCTCGCGTTCTTCCTGGGACCGGTTCCACGGGCACTGCCTTGTGCACTGTCTGTGCACTGCTTAGCGCTCTGCTTCACTGTATAGTGCTTTTCCAACTTGCCATTATTTATGTTTGTTGAATTCTGGGTTCCACCTGAATTCTGTGAGCGCCGAGAAAGCAGGGGCCATGCCAGTTTTAGCGTGTATTGTGTGGACCCGGGTTTATTTCTCCAGCATTACTCTTAGGCGTCATTTCGAGAGTAAAGTCTGAGTAGCAATGCATAAGAACCACATTGTAAGCATCATTTTAATGCCCATGGAAACCAGAAAATTATACTTTCTATAAGAAAGTTCATTGGAAGCCCTTCCTCCTAACTTCTATGAAAATGTCTTTAATAGCTTTTTTTGGGGGGTGTCATTTATGTATAATATTTGGTTTATATCTTTATAATATCTTTTATGGCAGCGGTTCTCTACCTGTGGTCCGTGACCCCTTTGGGGGTCGAACGACCCTTTCACAGGGGTCGCCTAAGACCGTCAGAAAACACATATATAATTACATACTGTTTTTGTGATTAATCACTATGCTTTAATTATGTTCAATTTGTAACAATGAAAATACATCCTGCATATCAGGTATTTACATTACGATTCATAACAGTAGCAAAATTACAGTTATGAAGTAGCAACGAAAATAATGTTATGGTTAGGGGTCACCACAACATGAGGAACTGTATTAAAGGGTCGTGGCATTAGGAAGGTTGAGAACCACTGTTTTATGGAATGATACCGAGGTCATGTCACCGAGAGAGGCACTTGTCACTCACTTTCAAGGGGCTGAGTACTAGCCTGGGGGCCTCACTGTTGGGGCCTGAAGGGACCCAGTGTTTGCTGTTTCTGGCGAGTGTGTTGTTGAAACCAAAGGTCAGAATCCAGACGTGTCCTTTTTTAATGTACCAGCGCTGACCGTGGGGCAGAATATTTAAAATCACAACAGCTAGTTTCGGACATCACGGCCTGGGCGTGCAGCGGGTTTGCCATTGTGACTCGCCCTGAGCACTGTTGTTTGGGCAGCAGCACCTTTGCTTCAGGACATCGCTGTAGGTGTACCCTCTCCCAACAGCCACCCAACACCCACCAAAGGAGATAAAGGAGCCCTTCTTTCATCACATTGCTTAACACATATTTACTGGCCCCCTAGCAGTGTGCTAGGTACCACAGAGAAAGACAAAGGGAGGCTCTTTCTTGCATACCCTCCCTTCACTCCCACCAGCAGCTTTCTGGCTATTCAGGGAGAATCAAACTTCATTTATTTAATTTAAAAAAATTTTAATCTCATAGCATACAGTGTCAAATACTTGCAAAAGTTGTAAAAACAATAAAATGAAGTGGATGTACTCACCACTGAAACAGTTGTTAACATTTGTTACATTTGCTTCATGTTTGTTTGTATATATTTTGAGTGAATCATTTTTAAGTGGAAGATCTAATAAGATTTTATCCCTGGATTATTTTTTATCATGAATCTCTTAAAATTAAGAACACTTGTGTATTTAACCAAAATACTATTATCACCCCTAATAAAATTAACAATGGTTTTCTAATTTAATACCCATTAGGTGTTCAGATTTCTTCAATTGTCCAATGAAAATGTATTTAATAGCTTTTTGGGTGGAGGTGTCATTTATGTATAATATTTGGTTTATGTGTCTCTTTATAGTCTCTTTTATGCTAGAACAGTTCCTGTAATTAAAAACATGCGCTCTCCCTTAGAGTATCCCCCCTTCTAGCAGTGTCCGTTTATTTCTTTGTGGTGCTCTTTAACTTGTTACTCTATCTGGCCTACAATTTGAAAACTAGGTCCAAATTCTTTCAGGTGCAAGTTAAACCTTTTTAGATTATTTCATAGATGATGCTTTGTGCTTCACATTGCATTCTGTCCAGGGGCATATAGTGTTGTTATGTTGCTATTGGCGATACTACTTTTTTTGTTTTGGTTCATCCTCACCTGAGGGTATTTTTTTCCATTGTTTGCAGAGAGAGAAAATGGAAAAGAGGGACTGAGGGAGGGAAGGAGAGAGAGAGATGTGAGAGAGACACATCGACCGGTGGCCTCCTGAACGCACCCTGACCAGGGTTGGGGAGTGAACCCACAACCCAAGTATGGGCCCATGCCTGGGAATCAAACCAGTGACCCTTTGGTGGTGGGCCAACATTCTACCCACTGAGCGACACCTGCCAGGGCTGAGGGCTGAGATGCTAATTTTAATTACTTGGTAAAATGTGTAACCTCCGCCACCCCCCTCTTCTCTTCATTGTAAGTAAACCTTTCCCCTTGTGCTTAGCAAGCAGTCTTGGTGTTGATACTTTAGCGCTGGGTAGTTACCCCTGTGCCCAACAATCTCTGACCTGATTGCTTTAGCATACATTAATGATGCTTGGCTGAATTAGAGGTTTTTGAACTAATGATTTTAAAAAAAACAAACCTCCATCATTCCTTTTGCATTTATAGCTGACATTTTTCTGTGAGGGACTTTCTTTCATTGTTGATTTTAGCGCTATTGATTTAAGTGCCATATATATATGTATATATATACATATATATATATATGTATATATATACATATATATACACAAATATAATGTTAATCCTTGCATTAAATGTGGTCCCTTACCTGGAGGATGCTAGAAGCATTAAAGCCTTCTTCAAACCCCTTACCGCATATTGATAAGAAAAGAGTTATGGCTCAGGCTAATGGTAAATAAGCTTTAATTGCAGGAGGGAAAAAGTAATTATAGGTATGTATCCTTGAAAATGAAACTCTAGTATTTTTCTTTTTTTTTTTTTTTGCTGAAGTTTGGAATTTTGTGACAGTCTCTGCACCCCGAGCAGTTAGATTAATTTTGCCATAAGCACCGGAGTTTCTGTAGGCTCTCAGGCTGCCCCTCAGAGGCTGACCAGCCGAGTGCAGTGGGCGCCGTGATGCGCAGTGAAGTTGCTCTATCAAGGATTGGGAGTTATCGGTTCCAGTCCCCTCCCCAGTCCTCTCACAACCCAGGCGAGGCTGATGAGTGAATGTCAAAATGAGTGAATTTCTCCATGTTACCTAGAGATTACCTGGGGAAATAATATTCAATGCCAGCATAAACCTTCAAGGTCATTATTTTAATTCTCATTGAATAATTAAGAAAATGATGCTTAGAGAAGTAAAGCAGACTGCAAGATTTCACCCTCAAGTAAGCTTCAGAGCCGGGCTTTGACCTGTGAAATGACTGCTTTTAAAGGCAGTGCTTTTCAGCCTTGGTGTCCGGCTGCCCAAGCCTCTGATGAAGTCTAGGCTCAGAGGGCTATAGAGAGCCCATTTGGAAAATCGCTTTTGCTAGATGCCAGGCTCACTACAGATTTCAGGCCTTATCATGGTGCCAAGAACAGAGAAGCTTCACCCGGGTCTGCTCAGGGTGGACTGGAACTCTGAACACAGTTGGTGCAGGCAGGCAATAGAGGAGGGTGGGCTGCACCACTCCTGAATACCCCCCTTTCTAAAAAAAATCAAAAAGCTCCTGTCTATATGAATAATCTATTCTGTAGCATCCTCAGAATTAGCATATGCAATTTCATTAAAACCAATGAAGATTTCCTGTGAAAAGAGGGGTAGAATATGCCAATTCACATTTCAGCACTAGCATGAACACTTTCTTAAACATATACAGATTATATTTGGGCCTTGCTTTTGTGCAAAGCGGGCAGAATAGGGTTTGCTATCACGAATTTGGATTCATCATAGATCAAATTATTCTTCCAAAAATACAAGGACTACTTAGAATGAAATTCTGAAGCAATACCTTTAACAGACTCTTAAATGTGACCGGAACTTTTTTTCGGTGATGGCATTTTACTCACTTGTGAAATATATGACATGATAACCCTGTGTTAGAAGCCTAGGCAAGTTTTATGGAGCAGTTCAGGACAGCTAGTGCAGAACAACCATCAAAATGACTTTGAAATGATTTTTACAAGACACCAAAGAAATGGGGTCCTGGTATCCAAATTGAAATTTCACCAGAATCTTGGGGTTAATTTCTTATGAAACTATTCAGGGGTTTTAATAACTACTAACAATTAGGACTGCAATGTATCTTTAAAGTTTTGATGTGTAAAGAGAAAGGGGAAAATCAATTAATGACCAAACAATTGAGTTAACACTGAGGTGCACTTGATAAAATTTAATGTTGAAATATACCTGCTTATCATGTGGAAATCTGTGTAGCCCTCTAGCTTTTTGCCATAATAAAGAAAACATATAATTCGGCATCAGCAAAACTTTTCACTATAAAACAGCAGAAATATTTATTCTTTTGCCTATGATCATGCTTGATGTAATCCCACATTAAGAAAATGTCTCCTGAAACTCTTAAAGCTGAAACCCAAAGTTAAAATTATTCGAGCACTGCAAGATATCAACAAACCCCTTGGTTTTAGAAATAAATACCTTAGAAAAGACCAGTAATCGAGTCTGCTGCCGTGCCTGATAGTGATAACTGCTTGGAGTAGAAGCAGCCCATCCCCTGAAGGTGTCTGTGTGTGTGTGTGTGTGTGTGTGTGTGTGTGTGTGTGTGTGTGGTGTGGATATTTATGCTGGTCTCCTCCCATATGCCTTCACTCACAGACATACTAAACCTCACGTCCTAAAGCAGTGGTTCTCAACCTTCTGGCCCTTTAAATGCAGTTCCTCATGTTGTGACCCAACCATAAAATTATTTTCGTTGCTACTTCATAACTGTAATTTTGCTACTATTATGAATCGTAATGTAAATATCTGATATGCAGGATGGTCTTAGGCGACCCCTGTGAAAGGGTCGTTCGACCCCCAAAGGGGTCGCGACCCACAGGTTGAGAACCACTGTCCTAAAACATGGGCCTTTGATGTCATTGTGTTATTTATTATCTAATAGAAGTTGTTTCTTGGGAGAAGAAATCCAGCAAGAACACATAGCTGCATTTGCTTTAGCATTTCTAACCCACAATTTTTTTTCTATAATGGTACTTATTTTTGTCTGACATTTTTGTACTTAATAAAGTAATAAGTCAGATTTTGGTGGGGTAGCATCTTTAGCCTGGCACATCCACAGATTTTATTGAATAGAATATATCATCACTGTTATATTTTTGTGGTACTTAATGAAATCTGTGTATCTATGCCTGGATTCCATTAGCCTCTCATTTTAAAAGACATTTTGCAGTGAACGCTTTCTGTGATGTTTTAAAAAATAACCAAGTATATCTTATTTTCAACCCACCTCAAAGCCACGGTTATATGAGTTTGGGACGGTGACAATTCAATGATAAGAAAGTAATTAAGGAAGAACATCACTGAGGTTTCCAAGCGGTGACCATCCTCTAGAGCTGTAGGTGTGGGGTCTCTGTGTGTCGGGTTTGACCGTGAATGCAAGCAGAATAATCCGAGCTCATTTGCACCATGATAATAAACAGCAGGGCACTGAATCTTTCCGTTTTATTGGAATTGTATACAGTAAGTTATTAAATTTCATCTCTGTAATACACCTGCAGTAAAGTAACAAAACATTGCTGCACTTAAGGAACATGTGTGTGTGGTACAATATCCTCCCCCATTATTTCAGCCCCCCCCCCCCAACAGCTGCTTACGGATTTCAAGATCCATTGTATATATTCCCTTGAGCCCATCTCTAATAATCGAGGCACATCTGCCATTGCAGTATTATAGGCATATGTAGTTTTATTGAAAACTATACCTGTAAAAAAATTAAATAACTCCTACCTCAATTAAATTGGCAAGCTACCTTTTGCAAAGATTATATTGCAGATCTCCTGAGACTCAGTGAGTTCATTTTATTCTTATATTACAAATCACTAAATATGTTATTTTTATTTAGCCAAGTAGCTAGCTTTTCTCATACTTTGATGATAAGTCACTTTTACCTATTCTCACTTTTGTTTTCCTTTTACCCTTTTCTTTACATTAAAAAAAAAAATACCATGCAGGGTTTATGATGGAAACATTGAGAGTCTGACTACAATGAACACTGGGTAAAGTCAAGAGAAAGGACCCTAGAATGTAACTTCAATTTTTAACTGATTATTATTTTTTTTAAATGTTTTTATTGATTTTTTAGATAAAGAGGAAGGGAGAGAGATAGAGATATAGAAACATCATTGATCAGCTGCCTCCTGCATGCCCCCCACAGGGGATCTAGCTTGCAATGCAGGCATGTGCCCTGACTGGGAATCAAACTGGTTGCCTCTTTGTTCCTGGATTGATACTCAATGGCTGGGCTACACTAGCCAGGCTTTAACTGATTATAAAGGCTACAAAATCAGGATCAAAATCTTAACTCATCTTGTGCTTTGATAGAGATTTTTACAAGCTTCTTTGAGATCCATTTGACCTTCATAATGGCAGAATGAGAAATAATATGAAGAGGGAATGAGTTGGTAGATCATACAAGCATGTATAGGTGGATTCCTATTGGATGAAATCCCTTACCTTAACATTTATATTTTGTTGAATATTGGGTTAACTATGAATATCTATAAAATAATTTTATCTCAACAGGTTAATAGTAAAATATTTGGTGATATAAAATATTTCTGAGTATAATTTTATTTTCACTTAAGATATGTAGGGCGTCTATGTAATTATTCATAATGAATTAATTATGCTACTAGTACAGTGTCTTAGTAGAAAAGTTTACAAATTTGCTTCATATTACTGTAGAAAAATCCAAAGACTAGATGCCCACTATATAAGTATTAATAGAAAGAAAA
This sequence comes from Myotis nattereri, assembly GCF_964212035.1. Taxonomy (NCBI): domain Eukaryota; kingdom Metazoa; phylum Chordata; class Mammalia; order Chiroptera; family Vespertilionidae; genus Myotis; species Myotis nattereri. The sequence continues at coordinate 40,192,425 of NC_138083.1, read as the reverse complement.
CTACATATCCTTTCTGCAGAATATGAAGGTTACCCCTTACATAGTTTTTTACAAAGGAAGAATTTTTTGTGCTATTTAAAAGGACTGTGTGAATGGATTGAGGGAAACATGGATGGATCCCTATCTCCAAAGTTAGTATAGACTCAGAAAATATGTACTTGGGTGACAGTCAAAAGGTATATGGTTCCCAGAATGAAGTCACAGATAAATATCAAGTGATAGTTGCTGTGGAGAAGGTAGAGCACCAAGTAGCGTTACTGATCACCAGCCAGGATTAGAAATAGTTGCATGTTCAAATTATGTAATCAGCTATGGCATTTTCTGCCTCTCTTATGGTTCACAAGAATTCAAAGTTTAGATACGTCATTACTTTCACCTAAGATCCAAAACCCCAAGAGAATTAGATTTCAGGACCTTAGATTTCGACTTTATAAACTTCTTGTCAATCGAAAAATACATTCTAAATTCTAAACAAACCTTTTGAGCAAAACCCTTGCAGAAGTTGGGGAATACAACTTAATTTAGGCCATCCCACTCCTTTGAAGCCCTCTCTACTGAGTGTTCTTCCCTTGGATGTGAGTCATTCCTGTGGAAATATCTGTTACCAGCACTTTTGAACTGTGAAGTCTGTTTGTCACACTGAGCTCTGCAATTCAGAACTGTTGTGTGTAGAGTGACTGGTACGACACCACATCAGCGGTGGTTAGAGTTCTACTGTGGACAGTGGCATGTGGCAAAGAAGAATGTCAGCGGCCGCTACTACGAATCATTGTCCCTTAAGGAGTCCTTCTGCACCTCTGCCATTTTACTCTCAGCCAAAGAGAAGTCACTAATATAGACCTATTCTTCTTAATCTCGCTCCCAAACACGATTTGCTTGAATTTGTTTTCATAGTGCAAGATGTGGGTGTTATTTTGTCAATGGAAGAAATATTTACTTTTGGTGTGTTTTATGTGGGGGAAGGGATTGTTCTTTGATTTTTAGGAGAACTTGTTCTGTATTCTCTTTTGCAAACAACACATATACCCTATGACTCTTGGACTCCAGACTCTCTCCATTCCACACTTCATTACAAAGCTTCATCTCATTATATCTGAATTAACTGTACTTTCCTCTAAAACTTTATAGTGTGCCTTCAGAAGCTCACAGATAAGCCAAGATGGGAAGCTCCATCCAATATGTCTCTCTTAATTCTCTGGTACAATATTTATACATATTGCTATAGAAATAGAAGGCAGACATAGTAAATCAGCTCTGTAGAACCTTAACCAGAAATCAGAACATTTAACAATAATATATTCCTTTACACCTTCATTTGAGTATTCAGTAAATGGTTATTACGAAATAGCACTCTGTTTCCAACTTTTAAGATCATGATATTGCTATGTTGTTGGAGGGCTTGAGCTAATAGTATAGTTACCTAATTTGAGACTCTAACCCGTGACTTTCAGATTTATATTTTTACATCTATAGGGTAAAAATATAAATTATACTTTGAATAATTATTATTCCAATGAGTTAAATCTGAAAAGAAAGAAACATCCATTGAACTATCAGTTGTAAAGTGTGTATACATTTTTGGGGGACACCCTGTATTTAGATGTGTTTTTTAAGGGGGCTAGAGTATAATCTGGCAGTTACCAATGGGGTAATTCTTCTAAGGTATTGTGCTTTTAACCTTGAATTTTATTGATTGAACTTTTTCTCTGGATTAGTTCCTTCACCTATGTCTCTTGGCTTGGTGACTGACCCCAAACACCATCTGAGACTGTTCTGTCCCTCTCACCCCATTTAATCAATTCTGCTTTCTATACCAATAAGTCTGCCCATCCCCCACACTCCCAGTCGCTACCATTGCTGTTTCTACCCCTCCACTCCTTTCCCTCCACCCACCTTCTCTCTCACAGTGGGCCACAGGATGATTATCTCGACAAAATCCTGGTTATGGCCTTGCTTAGCATCCCTCCATGTGCAGGCTCTTAATAGCCTGGTCCTTGTCATGGCTGCCGGCCCTGCCCTTCAGACGCACCATACGCTTCTCCTGTGCCAGCTGTACTGAGCTGCTTAAGGTTCCCTTCGGGCTCTGCCACGGTTCTCTCAGTTTTTATAAAAGCCCTTCCATGGACCTGCAGTATCTTCACCTGCCTCCCCTCCTCCTCCCCTTGCATTCCTTTTGCCAGGTAACTCACACTCTTCGTCCAAGGTTCAGCTCATGCATTGTGTCCTCCAGGGCCCCTCAATGTCATGACCAGGCCAGAACGACATGGCTCTCTTCTGTGCACAGGTGGCCTGTGGTGCACTTTTCTATCCTAACAATTGTCACACACTCTACAGCCGGGCAAGGCCATGGACTATGGTGTCATCTCATGCTTAACAGGGGTTACTCAGTGAGGCAGGGGTCCTCAAACTACGGCCCGCGGGCCACATGTGGCCCTCCGAAAACATTTATCCGGCCCGCCAGGTGTTTTTGCTGCCGCTGTGTGCATAGGAATTTGTTCATAGTTTTTTTTTAAACTATAGTCCGGCCCTCCAACGGTCTGAGGGACAGTGAACTGGCCCCCTGTTTAAAAAGTTTGAGGACCCCTTCAGTGAGGTTTGCTTAAGAGTCAGTGGATGGATGAGTAAATGAATAAATGAATCAACAACAGTAACGAAGTATATAACTTGTGAGCAAATAACTTACATGTTAGCACTTCTATACAAATTCCTTAAATTAATTATGCCAGTGACCCCGAAAGGTAGGAACTCTTTTTAATCCCCATTTATTGATAATGAAACAGAGACTCAGAGCGATTTTGTCACTACTAATATAGTAAATAGCAAGAATGGGACTAGGGCTCCAGGTTTATCATTCCACCTCTCGCTCCTTTAACTCTGGATAAAGCTGGTGGACCTCTTGTCATAGCAAGTAGCCTACAGTCTTCTCATAGATGGTTCCAGCTCTCCTCTCCCTGTTCACTTAGCGATCATCACACTATTGACCTCTTTCTGTCAGTAAGAAGGACTGCGCCTCTGAAGAGGAAATGATGAACCCAGCAATCTGTACATCGACGGCACTGTCACTGGAGAGCCCCCAAAAGCGGATATTTTGCATGTTTCCCATAAGAAACTACACATTACATACAATATGGTGCAATTTCCTGTTGTCTGTTACCTGTCAGTGGTGGTAACTCTCCTCCACTGGTTTGAAAGGACCGCGGTTATGGTGAAGGGGACTGCCGCGCACTGAGGAGGAAAAGGCCTTGCGGCTCAGGCTGAAGTGGAATACCACCTGCATCTTGTCCTCCCGGTTGCATCCTCCTTTGCCATCCCTGGCGCATCCTTCTTGGCAGAGGGTGGGTAGAAAGGGGAAGAAGTGGATGGGTTGATTAGATCATGGTTTACTTCCTGTTTCCCCCACACGATTCTTTTTCTTATAACCTGGAGGCAGGACATGAAAAACAGTTCATAATGATAATGAGTTTAGCTTTGGTTTATAACATTGAAATCCTTAAGTTTAGAATGTTAGAGCTGTGGTCGGCAAACTGCGGCTCGCGAGCCACATGCGGCTCTTTGGCCCCTTGAGTGTGGCTCTTCCTAAGCCTTAGGAGTACCCTAATTAAGTTAATAACAATGTACCTACCTATATAGTTTAAGTTTAAAAAATTTGGCTCCCAAAAGAAATTTCAGTCGTCGTACTGTTGATATTTGGCTCTGTTGACTAATGAGCTTGCCGACCACTGTGTTAGAGTGAGAAAGGACCTAAAGGACGCCCGGTGCCCTGGGCCATTTTGTACAAATGGGAAGCGAAAGCTCAGAGATGTTAAGAGACTTGTCGGTGTCACCCAGCAGACCTCACTCACATGGACTCACAAAGAGCAGTTCAGATTCCAGTAGCTTGTAACGCTGACCTTTTTCCTAGATGTCTTTGTAGCCTCTTAATTACAAAGAGCATAGGGCCACCCCAGACTATGAAGTAATAGCCAGAAGCAGCTGGAAATGCATCCCGAAGAAATTTCTAGCCGAGGGTCCCTTTGTTCTGCTACCACTGGATTTCATTGTCACGGCGCCAGAGGGTATCGTTTGCTTGTAAATACTGAGTTTTTGAAATGTCACTGTAACACTGGAAAAATGTTGTCTCAAAAGGTTGCCAAAGTGACAGAATCCCGACATTGTAAATACCAGCCAACACAAGTGCTCATAAATGACAGGAATAAAATATACTTGACTAAATCCATAATAATCACTGATAACACTGTTTACCCTCAGTGACCAGGAGCTGTGAACTTGGATAAAAAGCACATGTGTGCAGATATCATTAACGTGTCTGAGCCTCTAGCCATTCCGGGATATTTTGATGGAAACGCTTCCTAAATATGTGGAAGCTTTACAATAACAAAGAAGCAAGTGTGGGGGATGGTGTCCGCAGCCCCAGTGGAACTGGAGAGAGCGGACTCCCCAGCACCCAGGGCACTGATACAGCCTCCATGGTCAGGACCAAACTGTGAGCCAGGTCGCGCGGGGCATCAGTTCTCTATTTTCGATGGACATGATTTCTAGAAGATCCATTTGCCATAAGCAAGAGATCACTCACACACCATGTTCCTCAGAGAAGGAAAACATAAACTGAACTCAGAGCCACAAAGGAAAGGATCTCAAGAGAACCCGAGCTAGACTTTCACTTCAGAGGGATGGCTAGGCAGTCCCAGCTCCCTCCAGTCCTAGTATTTCCATAGCCAGGCTTTCTTACTAATAACTTCCTGCTCTGTGGAAATGATTGCCTCCTTCCCTTTTCTCTCCCAGCATAAGAATGGTGCCTGGGCCCCAGGGGCTCTAAGAGGAGCAGTGTAAGGTGACAAGTCAGTCTCAGCCTCGCTCACTGTCTCCAGCACCTCTCATATCCTTGCCCTACCTCCACCTAGAATGCTCAAGGGACAGACTGCATGACAGAGGGCTGGACCTGCGCAGTTTTTGAACTGGTGAAAGGAGGAAGGGGGCGACAGAGCAGTCCCAGGAGCTGCCCCATCACTGCTCTGAAGCTGTGTTTGTGGAAGAACCAGGGCTGCCTGGAGTGACCTTCTTGAGTGTTATATGTGTGCAAAATTATTTTCCCTTGACATACTCCTGTTTTTTGTCCCCCCCCCCCCTTCTCTCTCTAGCATTGCTTTCTTAACTAAAAATAAAAGGCTGCATTCAATATCAGGAAATACTGCTGATGAAGTTTGAGGAAACTATAGAATTACACATTCTAAATTGACACTGTACCAAGAAGTTATGTCAGTTCTTGGATTTTTATGCTTAGGAAGAATTCATAAGAAGGAAACAGCTTTCAGCAGAAGGTGCCCATTTTAGTATTAGCAGGAACAGAGGTGAGGAGTTTGAAATGATCTGAGTGTCCCAGGCCATGTGATGTTAGTATCCATGAATAGCGTCTACATGGATGATAATACAGCCTTAAGGGTTTGGGTAGAGGAGGAAATAGGAGTGTCCCAAGCCCTTCGGAACTCATGTTGGCCTGGATCTGGTGACATGGTCATTCAACCCTGCCACAGGGATTCCCTGGATGGAACCCAGTGTGCTTCCTGAGATACTTGGCAGCTGGCAGGAGGCAGGGCCTGCTGTTCTGGCTTGACTGATGAGGTATAAGTGTCGGTTTTGGAGAGACAGTGGCTGTTCTGGGCTCTGTCCTGGCACTGCTCCTGCACGCTGGTCATAAACTCAGGCAGAGATTGAATTGCTTCTTACAGTTCTCTCAAAGAAAGACAGTGTTGTCTTCCAGGGATGAGCTGGAAGGCAGTGTCCATGTGGACATCCTGCAGTGTGGGCAGCCGGCAGTGAGGGCCCAGGTGCCTACTCTCTGGGCTTCAAGGACTGGGGGTGCCTCCAAGGCTCTGAGAGCTGGAGCGGAGCTGAAAAACCTTGAATTTTACTTTTCCTTTGACTTCCAAAAGGCAAAGGATACAACCTTAAGATCTAGTCTTTCCACTCTTCAGCCATCTTTTAAAAATTCCTTTATATATAAAAGCCTTTGGTGATTATTTTAGGCATGGCAGGCATGCCAGACTCTTGTTTGGAATAGCTGAAGCAGAATGGAATAAAAGGGGTCAGGCCTCCTGGTGACTGAGGAAGATTTCGCTACATTAGGGTCAATTTCATTGAGGCTGTATTTTGTTACAATTCATCTCATTTAAAACAGATTTCTGCTGTTTCAACTTCTACCTGCAGGTGGACAGCCACAATTTCGACTCTTGGTCCACTTTGGTTATCTCCTCTGGTTTTTCTTCCGGATTCCTAGGCTTCTAGCCAGCTGCTCTTTTAGAAACCAAAGAGAAGTAAAAGAGAAGGAGCGGGAGGGAAGGAGGCAGATAAGTATTTTTACTGTCAGATAGGATAAAAATACCTATCGGGCTTATAAGGTAGCTCCTTAGTAAATTTTATCATTTAACTATTAGTTTAGAGGGGATAGCTTTGAGCTTAAGAGTTAGCTAATGAAGAAAATCAGTGCACGATTTGGGGACACCACTTTTTCACTCTCCAGGTCCCCTGAGTTTTATCCTTCAGCTCCACTTCTAGATTCATCCGCCCAACCCCACCCTCACCCTCAATATTTATGTAGTTGTTAAAGCTCCAAACTTCAGCCTCCAAGGATCTAGCCCCAAATTGCCCCCTAGTGGCTAGAGGGGAAAAAGGCAAGATGGAGGATGAGGAAAGCCTGGGTGGGTCATTTTTGCCTCTTCTTTTCTGATACATATTTTTAGGTACCTATAATATCAATATAAATCAGTCTCAGTGCGAACCAGCTCTGAATAAATTAGATTACCACTGTTTATTTTTGGGTTATTATGCTACAGAGATTTCTTTCCCTATTCGTGCTTTCCAGTTTTCTTTGGTCTGATTTTTGTGGTATATACTATATTGACCAGAGCTTTTGTAACAGTACTAATATCACCGGGGTGAGCAAGCCATGCATCTCTCTCTCTCTCTCTCTCTCTCTCTCTCTCTCTCTCTCTCTCTCTCTCTCTCTCTCTCTCTCCCCCTTCCTCCCTCCCTCAGCAGGATAGTTGAAGACTGCACATGCTGTCACTTCATGTGCTGGTGTGAGTGCTGGGAAGGGCTGTGATTTTATAGGCAAGCTGATTAGCCAAGCACCTGTCACCTCCATCGCTGTTCATTGGCCTACCAAGTGCGAGCATGTCATCTAATTGACAGCTGTCTGTTGTCAGAGGGCCATCTTTTCTCCTTTTCAGTTTGAACACAACAGAGACATCTGCAGAGCTCTCTGCAGCTCTGACAGGGTCGCCCTGTCTGCCAGCCCTCAAACTCAGAAGGCAGTGTAATTGAAGAGCTCAGAAAGGATGTTAACCTATTGACCATTTTGGTTTGGTATATTTTGTCAAAAGAAAGTTGCTTTTTGAAGTGCTATAAGTCTACCTAGGCAGAGAAGACAGGAGATCCAGTGTCCTGGTGAATGGGGCTGGTAGAGTGTGAAATGTCTTGGTGGTAATTGCCTTTGGGTTTCAGTCGATGTGAATGTATGGAATTAGGATGCAAGTTCATTTTCAGGGTAGATTTGGTGTTTCATGGTGAGGTTAGACAGAAGCAGGGGTGTATGAATCCTAGGAACATAGCGTTCTTTGAGGTTACATTTGGCTTGTGTAACAAGAACAGTGCCAGGGGTGTGTGTGGTTTTAGATGAGGTATTGCTCTTTTTTCTTCTCAGCCAAACTGGACACTACCCAATTTGGGACAGATTCCAGATTCTTCCTGAAACCATAACCTATGTATTTCATGGCTAACCCTACAGAAGCATAACTGCCTCTCTGAGACATTTCCTATAACTTAGAGATATCAAGCTGGACTTTTGTGATAGGGAAACCACTTAAATTATCATACAAATTTCAGCATGGGAGTTTGAACTTTTAAATCTTTGTCTTGTCTTGGTGTCTTCCAATGAAGTGCTATTATTTGAACATCTAGTATGGCCAGTATAGTGTGTAGACATGCAGGGCTTGATTTGAATTGAGTCACACCAGGGATCCATTTGGAAATGATTTAGTTTAAATGATCAATTTAGTTTAATCTTAAGTTAACAAGAGGAAAATATTTCATTGCGTTCATTTTTGAAGTTTATTTAGAAAGAGATAGTGTATGAAAATATTGAATGCGTTGTTTTTACTTTCTTTGCTTTCCATATTTCATATTTGCAACTTAACAAGTTTTTGTCTCTGAACCTGGGTGAGAAGAGGAGAGCTGAGAAACCTTGAGGAATTTGTTTCAAACTCTCCAGACTCTAGTGCTATACAAACACGGCTTCATTTGGGGGCTAGTATTAGAGAAAGGAGCATAATTAAACTAGTTGTGGAAAATTCAGACAAGCAGACAAGAAAGATTGCTGTTCAGAGTTGTCCTTTACCATCGAAGATAGGAATAATTGAGCAGAATGTTTACAATCTAGCACAGGGGTCCTCAAACTTTTTAAACAGGGGGCCAGTTCACTGTCCCTCAGACCATTGGAGGGCCGGACTATAGTTTAAAAAAAAAAAACTATGAACAAATTCCTATGCACACTGCACATATCTTATTTTGAAGTAAACAAACAAACAAACAAAAAAAAACACAAAAAAACCGGGAACAAATACAATATTTGTATTTGCATGTGGCCCGTGGGCCGTAGTTTGAGGACCCCTGATCTAGCAGGTTCTAGACTGGGAGTTGGATGAATGAGTTCTTATCAACTCAAGTAGCATCCAACCCCAAGTAGCACATTTTAAAGGCTCATTTTGTACTTCTGCAAAATGAAGGCTTGGCCTAGTGATTTATAAGATCCCTTCTAGCTCCTGTGTCTGCTACTGTCAGAACAGGGCATGAGGGAGGAGAATATACACTGTTAGCCTTTAGATATTTCAGAAATAGTTGACACATTTCCAAAATAACACATATAAAGCAGAAACTCTGCCCTTGAAAAGAAGAAATACAGAAAGTATTTAAGAGATATACAATTAGCCTTCATTAACTAGTTTCTTCTTACTTTCTGTTTAGTATCAGTGATAAATGGTTTCCATTTTTAAAAAGTTTAATAGAGATGATAAGGGTGGAGAGAGGGGGTTGAGTCAAATGGGACTCATGACCTACCTGCAGAGTTACCATTCCTCTTAAAAGATGGTTTTGTCCAAGATACTGGGAATACTGTGTCAAAGCCTTATGCTGCAATATTCAATTGATGCTAAGGCAAGTTTTTTTACATGTTACATCTCAGAAATTTCTGGTAAGCCAATTTAACTGGAAACATTTTTACTTTGTTGGTGGTAAATAGTGATGTGTCTTCCATTCAGTGGCATCTTATATTTGATGAAATGTAATTCTTAGAGGGAAAGTGAGATTTTTTTTTTAAACTAAAAAAAGCTAAGTGACTTCTTGACTCATTGCCTTAGGAAGGCAATTCATGTATGAAGCTCTGCCCATTTGAACTCTGCCCATTTGAAGAAGGAGGGAAATATATGCTAATAGTTATATAGAAGGAATATTCTGAAATGAACTTAGCAACTTCTACTCCTTGGCTTTTATGGCATCCTTCTTTCAAGAATTACTTCAGTTACTCTCAGTCAGAAATTCCAGATATCTTCTGCAAAAGGAGGTCAAGGTCTTTGCCAGTTTCCAAGCTGGAACTCTTCCTGCCTAGTCCAACACTGCTCAAAGTATTCAGAGGTCACTTAAACCTTCTCTTTTTTTTTTCACATGCTCTTAAGGTTTGTTGATCTTCTAATCCACAAATGAGTAGGCAGACACAGTAAGTCACTTGTCCAAGGGCTCCTTAGATGAAACCTGGTGAGCATGATGTTCACTCTGGCATTCTTGTTGCTACGCTTCGGACAGTGTAAGGAAAATGGATTTGACCACAAACAAGTATTTTTTATGCCTTTTGTTTGGATTTCTTAGTGTTATACTTGTATTTATATGAGTGAATATAGTTGGGTTTCTTTGGTTTGTGTTTCTGAATGCCGCACTTGTTTTTCTACCTTCTACACTTTTAAATTCATAGGTGACTTAACAAGGGACAGAAACCAAAGTTGACACATACAGTTTCGTATGTACCACATTTTGTTAGAATAATAGCGTTTGGCCACTCTTTAGTGAGCTCCGGTTGTTGAGCATGCCACAGCGGGAGCTCAGAGGTTGCAGCCCAGGCTGCTGCTTACTTACCTGTAAGTTCTTTCAATGTGAATGCAATTAGAACACATGGCATGTTCATATCAGACATATCCACTTACTAACTATGAATGAAAATATTTTTAACAATAATTTCCTAAGCCACTTCACCCCATTTCCTTCAGAGCTGATGGGATGAGAAAATAGTTTAATTTTAATTATTTTTGTGATTTTTCACTTTTAAAAAATAAACAGATATATTTTGTTTCAAATACCTCATTGAAAGAGATGTGAGTAGTAATATCCTAAAATTTTTAAAGATTCTTATAACTTGAAAATTTTATTTTTCCAGCTTTATTGCTATATGATTAACAAGTTAAATTGTATATATTTAAAGTGTGCAATATAATGATTTGATATACGTATACAGTGTGAATGTATTACAATCAAGTTAGTTAAGACAACCATCACTTCAAATAGCCAACTTTTATGGTGAGAAGGTTTAAGAAATATTCTTAGCAAATTTTTAATATACAGTGCAATATTATTAACTATAGTCACCATACTGCACATTAGTTTTCCCCATCTGTCCTCAGAGAATGTACTTAATCCTTTTACTTCCCATTATCTCTTTTTACATTTTAAAATTCTAATTCATAGTTTTATTTAAATTTCACAAAATTTTCCTATAATATCATATATAGCTTTTTTTCTCGTGCTGGATACAATCCAGGGTCCCAGATCATTTTAATTGTTATGTTTCTTTAGTTCCTTTTAATTAAAAGAGTTTCTATTTTATTAAGCTCATCAAAGGGGTCAGAGGCTATGGATCAGCCATAACATGTTGGTGGAGAATCACTTAATTGAAGCTATGATGGTTAGATGAGATCTGAGGATGCTGGGCAGGCAGTTACTCTGAAAGGATGAGACTCTCAGTCTTACAATTTACTGACACCAGAGTTTAGTGTCCCTCCTATTCCTCACGTTTTCTGTACCTTTCTTATCAGCCACATTAATGAAAGGGCAGAGATAGCAAGTCCTTGCTAAAGTTCTCACAGGAAAGCTAAGCTCTTAAATGTCCATTTGAAAAAATATTTCTTGAACATCTACTTTAATAAAAAGCCCTTGGTTAACTCTTTTGGTGGTGAAACTTGCATGCCTGTTTCAGGTTAAATTTGGAGGCATATTGAGGTTCCCCAGGGTAGGCTCCCCACCGGCATCAGAGATGTGTCCACACAGGCTCCTGGACTGGCTGCGTGGTAAGAACAGCGACACTGTCGTGCCAAAGTCAAGTCTGGGACAGTGGGGATGGGCTGTGAGACCTGCCAGTGGAGAAGAAGGCCCTCCAACCATGAAGAGCCCTTTGGGGCCACAGTTTTGAGTGGATGATGGTTGAGAAATGGCACCTCTTCTTTGGATACTTAGGTTTGAGCTGGAAACAAAGACACGTGACTGGCTTTGGGTTGTGATAAAAAGAGCTTTGTGAAAGGGGTCAGACTGGGTTCTTGGCCTGCTTCTGGCTTACCTAGCATGTTCATCTAGCTGCAAGCACCCCCAACCCCATGCTTGGAAGCCTCACAGTGTCCTGCGATAAAACTACAGAGCATTTTCTTTCCCTTACCTAGTTTCAAGTTCTGTTCCCGGGATGCACACAGGAGGCAACCTATCAGTGTTCCTCTCACATCAATGTTATTAAATATTCTTTTCATCTTTTTATTAATTTTGCTTTGGATTGGCTTTCATTTGACAAAGTTGCTACACATTCTTTTTTTTTTACTTAAAAACAATTGTTGATACTTTTACAAATGTCCCCCATTTCCCCTCCCCTATCCACCTTCTCCTAGGCCCATCCCACAACCACACTGTTGTCTGTGTTCATGGGTAATGTATACATGTTCTTTGGTTAATCTTAAAATATTTTTAAAAATATGTTTTTATTGATTTTACATAGAGAGGAAGGGAGAAGGAGAGAGATAAAAACATTCATGTGAGAAACATTGATCTGTTGCTTTCTGTATGTCCTTACTGGGTATTGAGCCCAAAACCTGGGTATGTGCCCTGACCAGGAATTGAACCGGCTACCTCTTGGTGCATGGGTCGATGTTCAACCACTGAGCCATACTGGCTGGGCATCTTTGGCTAATCTTTTCACTCTCCTTCATCCAGTCCCCCTACGCCCCTCCTCATGTCTGTATTCCTCCAAGCCACTCCATGAACAGGTGGAATGACCATCTCCACTTCACAAATGAAGAGGCTAAGGCTAGGGAAGTTCAGCTTCTTAGAACTTGTCTAAGAAGACTTGGGCCCTAGTCCCTCTATCTCAGCCTACAAGCAAGATCCTTCATGGCTGTCTGCTTGCTTCACCCAGATTCTTTGGCTTCTGTTTTCAAACTCTTTCCTGTCCTCTGAACATCCTATGCCTGCTGAGATCAGGCATCCACAACTCTTACAGGAAGTGTAACTTTCTGCCCCCCTCCGGCAGAGGTATTATGAAACACGAAGTGGCCAAAAGTGAAGGGTAAAAACAAAACCTCAGAAGACCTCAATAATACCAAAAAAAACTGGTCACACCATGTATGAGTAAGACTTGACACTCCTATCTATGTGATGTATTCAGTTGGAATTACGTTAGTCATCCAGGTTCGAATCAGGACAGGCAGTGCCACTTAAAACGTTCCATTCAATGCAAAGATTGTAAGAAAAATGGCAACATTTCCCCCAAAACCAGTATAGAGCATATTGCAGAACGATGCACAAATTTTATTTAAAAAAGAAAGCACATTTTCAATTTAACCTTTATATACTTATATTCCATGTCTTTCCTCTTCTGTTTATGTTCATTATTTTCCAACCTAGTAACTGGCCCTTTGTTAATAGTCTGCCTGATGCACAGAGTTTCCTGCAGATGGGTATATTTTCGTCCTCTCTATCAAGACCCTCTCATTCCTTTCTTCACACTCTGCGGCCTAATTAGATCTCGCTGAGCTCTAAAGTTTGACAGACAGTTGTCATTTGCACTAACACATTTGAGTGCCCTAAAATCCTGTTTGGGAAAGTGATTCGCATGGTGAGGGCCCACTGCGAATCAGGAAGGGCCCCTTAGGCTGGCACCCTTAGGAAGCCCTCGGGTGATGAGAAGCTCTCTGCTTAGTTGATTGAATGCTCCTCTTTTTTAACTTACAGTTGGGGTTGGGGTCAGCATGAGGTTGTTGTGGGGAGAGCTGGTCCTTGACTAATGGAGCCCCTCACCCGGAAGCTCCATTCTTCTGCCAGGCATGGGATGAGCAGGGTAGGCCAGGAGCTCGTATGGGAGGCAGCACTTCCCTTTGGAACACTGCATGATGAGTGAAAACACTGGTGTTCTGAGAGCTACAAAAGCACAGCTCTTTTCTCCTGCAGACTGACAGGCTGATATTTGAGCAGTAGCCAACTAACCCAGTTCAGCGAACTGCCCAAGTTGACTTTTATAAGACATTTAATGTATACATTTTTATTTATGTCAGTGTAAAAAATATCCAGCTGCTGGCTTTTGCACCCCCTTCCTCCCCAATATCTTTTTTTGCCTTAATGCCAAATTTATAGTATTTGAATATTTTAAAATTTCCTGGTAAGCCACCTGTGAGGTGTGAAGGCAATATGGATGCCTAGGGGGAGTTGATGAGGGTGGTTGTCTTATGTGCTTGCTGGGAATTTGTTTTCTCCCAAGGGGCTGCAGTGTGCTCTGACTGTTCATGGGCCTCAGTTGACTTTTAAAGGAGCTGAGCATCCTGGCACAGGGGCAGAGGACAACTTTAGGAATTGGTCCTCTGATCAGGGTCTTCTGGTTCTTTCTCTGACCATCTGCTTGGCCTTTAGTCTAGTATCTCAAATGACTTTGTCTCTATGCCAGTTTTAAAATTTTCGGGACTCTAAGAAAAGGATGGAGTATGAATCTTAGAGGAATCTGCAGCTTTTAACCCCACTGCTGGTGTGCAATCTCCTCCTTCAATTTAAAAACATGGGGAATTTGTTTTAATGATATGTTAAACTTTTACAACATTTTTATTATGGAAATTTTCAAATTCACAAAACATCGAGAAAATTGCAAAATGATTTTTCATGTATCCATCATCTAGTTTCAACAGATGCCATTTTCCCAGTCTTTTTTATATAGCCACCCTTCCACTTTATGTTTCTGAAATATTTAAAAGCAATGCCCAGATAGCAAATTATCTCACCTGTAAGTATTTCAGGAGCCTTTCTAACAAATAAGCCCCCTCTTTCTGTTTCATAGCCACAGCTAGCAAAACTGTCAATGATATTTTGATAGCACCTTGAGATTGTCATGATGCTTGTCTTGCAAATGTCTTTTTACAGTTGGACCTTGAATCGAATTCCAAACAAGGTCACATGTTGCATTTGATTATCATGTCTCTTAAGTCTTTTTAAAATCTGTAACTCTGCCCCTCCATCTCCCTTTTACTATTATATCTGGGTCATTTTTTTCTAAATAATATCCCCAATCTAGATTGGACTGATTTTCCATATTTCCTATAAAATGATAGTTGAATCTAAAGTTTTCATAAGATGTAGGATCCATTTTTTCATGGGTTCTCTTGTTTACATCCTTTTGCTTCACATGAAGCAAAGGATAATGTTTGGTCATTCTCTTGTCATGATGCTTAGATTGATCAGTGAGTCCTTGTGCGGCAGTCTGCTCCCCATCATAAAGTTTCTCATCATCTGTCACCTGCTGGTTTTAGGATCTATTGATTATTTCATTGGAGGATACAAAAATTAAAGACAGATTAATTTAAGGAAGGTTTTTATCCTTATTAAATCTTACCTGGTGTATGATGATCTATAATTCATTCCCCTTGCATATTTTTACAGGTTCGTATTATATTTTATATTTTTCTAGTCATATGAACATATAGAATGCCTTGCAAAACTGCTAACTTACTTCATAACTTACTTCATAATTTCTTTCACATCTACAAGTGAAACTTACATTGGACTGTGATTTATACCTCTGCCTAGGACAGTTCCCAGAACATGTAATGCTTTTTTTTTTTTAACTATATTTTATTGATTTTTTACAGAGAGGAAGGGAGAGGGATAGAGAGTTAGAAACATCGATGAGAGAGAAACATCGATCAGCTGCCTCCTGCACATCTTCCACTGGGGATGTTCCCGCAACCCAGGCACATGCCCTTGACCGGAATCGAACCTGGGACCTCTCAGTCCACAGGCCGACGCTCTATCCACTGAGCCAAACCGGTTTCAGCAACATGTAATGCTTTTTATTGAAGGAATAAACTTATGAGTTGTACATGTTTTCTAAAGAATAGGAGCCCAAACTTGACCGAACTGTGAAAAGTTTTTGCCACATCCTAATTTCCTCAAATCCTGTGGACAAAGGGATAGAAGTTGCAAGAGCTTTGTTGTCTGTGTTGGCAGAAGGTGGAAGGATGGCAGATTGGTTTGTAGGTGTTTGGATGGGGACAGTATAAAAATAAATAAACGTAAATATATAAAATAATATATATATATATAAAATATATGGACATACATAAATACACACACACAGTTGTCTGTTTTAGGTTGCCCTTACAACCTTCGATCTGTGTGCTGTAAGACTTTAGAGCAGGGGTGGGAAACCTTTTTTGTGCCAAGGGCCATTTGGATATATAACATCATTCCAGGGCTGTACAGAATTATCAACTTAAGAATTAGCCTGCTCTGTTGGGTCAAACATTTAATTAACTCACCCCAATGCCTTGGCAGGGTCAGACCAAATGATTTCTCAGGCCTTGTAACGCCTGCGGGCTGGACATGCCCCACACCTGCTGTAAAGGAACTTGGCTTTGAGTGAGTAGCACCCATTTCAGGGCCAAGATCATGCTGGGTCAAGAGGTGGTGGATCTTCCCCTCTACCACATGGTGAAACGGGAGGTTTGACTAGTATTTTGGGTACATAAAACTTTCTTCAAATGGCAGTGAAACTTACGTGTCCAACGAATTAAGTAGTATACAAACCAAAACAACTGAAAATGTTAACAGATATGATTGAGAGTTCTTAATATAAAAATGCTCTCCAGGAGAGAGAGCATTACCATGAAACAATGAGGACAGGTCTCACTGCCTCTCATTGGTTATCTATGAGGGTTGGGCTAACTGGACACGTTCAAGTGCATACTCTGCTCACTGGAGCAGGGTAGGTGTGGATATTCTAAAGCAGAGGTCCTCAAACTTTTTAAACAGGGGTCCAGTTCACTGTCCCTCAGACTGTTGGAGGGCCGGACTATAGTTTAAAAAAAAACTATGAACAAATTCCTATGCACACTGCACATATCTTAATTTGAAGTTAAAAAAAAAACAACGGGAACAAATACAATATTTGTATTTGCATGTGGCCCGCAGGCCGTAGTTTGAGGACCCCTGTTCTAAAGGAATTGAAAGTCGCTTTGACTTTAAATAGGTTTAGGTGTTGACAGTATCTCCAAAGTAATTAAAAGGTGGTGTAGTAAATTTCCTTTCGCACCACGCATTAAGCTCTTGATAGGAAAAGAACTTTATAGGCCACAGAGCCCTTGGAGCCATGTATATTTCAGAGTTCAGGGATTTTTTGCATTTTAGGAAGTTAATATGGTATATGTAACATGAGGATAAAAAAGATTACAGAGATCCTCACATCAGTTCAGGTCAGGTTTGTCAGAAAACTGCAGAACATTTTCAGAGATTTTAGAACATCAAAACTGAAGAGAAGGCATTATGGACCTGCCCATGAAAAAAAGTTAAATACCTATCCTTTTCTGGAAGAAAAAAAGCCAAATAACAAATAAAGCGAATATTATTGTTAAAGGATTATAAGCCCATCATTGTAAATTACTTCCTTCTGAGATTTCACATAAGATTTAACAATCTACACTAATAAAAGACAAAGATGCTAATTGACCGTACCTTCGCTACACCCATCAGCCAATCAGAAGAGTAGGCAAATTAACCCAACAAAATGGCGGTTAATTTGCATACACAGGCACCCAGCAATGACTGAAGACAGTGTAGAAGGAAGCCAAGCACTGCAGAAGGGAGCCAAGCGGCGGAGAAGGGAACGGATTGGAGGTAGCAGAGACGGGAACCGAGCTGAGGCAGCGGACACAGGAGGGAGTGAAGTGGCAGAGAAGGGAGGGAGCGAGGTGGCGGACATGGGAGGGAGGCAAAGCAGAGGACACGGGAGGGAGGCAAAGCAGAGGACATGGGAGGGAGTCGAGGCGGCGGGGAAGGGAGGGAGCGAAGGCAGTGGAGAAGGGAGGGAGCGAAGCGGCAGAGAAGGGAGAGCCGAGGCGGCGGGGAAGAGAGGGAGCGAGGCAGTGGAGAAGCGGTGGGCTTCGCTCCCTTCTCTGCTTCTCTTTGGTCTCAGGAAGCCCTATTATTGCAGGAATCTTCCTGCAACTGGCCTCTAGTATAATATAAAGAAGGTCTATGTATATGATTAAAAAATGTTTTGAAGCAAGTTTAGAAAGAGGACCTTTCATCTAAAACAGCTTAGTTCTTCACCCTGTGTGCCTCTCAAAGCCTAATATTGAGTGGGAAGAGGGCTGGTCCATCTGGAAAAGCCTGTTGCTGCCTGAGGAGCGTCAGAGCACCTGCTGACTCTCAGTGCTTGAGAAACCAGCATTGTCACTGAGCTCTGTCCCCGGCTTTGTGCAGCAGACCTTGGTCCCAAATTGTTTTTCCTCCCCAGCGCTGCGGGCAGGTACAGTGCTTCTCCCGGACATTATGTAAGTGAACACAATGGGGAGGCTCCCGGGAGAGTGAGATGCTACATGTTCACGGAGTCTAGCCCTCTTCTCTACATTTTTGTAATGAACATTAGCAAGTTATAAATAATAACATAATTTACCTATAAAACACTAAAATGAAAATCAGTTTATCTTTTACACTTTTAAAAATTAATCAAGTGGTCTTTTCCCTTTTAAATTTATTTTTGGAAGGTTTGTTGCTAGTGTATTCTATAGAAAGCTCTCAAATACCTGATAAACTACCTGTGATAGTTTTACCTGGGCTAACAAAGGCCTTCTCTACTTTACAATGTTTTTTTTTTAATGACCTATTTTATTCTCTTGTTTTTATATTTTAACCTTTGCATTTAAATACATTTTGGCATAAAGTGTGTGAGGCAAACACTTACCTAATTAATTTTCTTTAAATGCTAAGCAACTTTTGAGTATTGTTTATTAAAGAATTTTTTGTTTCCTCATTGAGTTTTAATGACACCTTTATTATAAATCTTTCTATACAGCCATTGCTATGTCTGTCCTTCTGTAGTAGTACCAAATTGTATTAATTTACTTTACTTAAAGCAGATATGTGTATACATACGTACACACACACACACACACACACACACACACACACACACTCTAGCAGCCTGGTGCATGATATTTGTGCACTGTGGAGGGGGGATGGTCCCCTCAGCCCGGCCTGCACCCTCTCACAGTCTAGGATCTGGGACCCCTTGGGGGAATGTTCACCTGCCACGGAGGTTGGAGAGGCTCCAGCCACCGCCTCTGTGATCGCCAGCCATGAGGTGGACTTCTGGCTGAGTGGCGCTCCCCCTGTGGGAGCACACTGACCACCAGGGGGCAGCTCCTGCATTGAGCATCTGCCCCCTGATGGTCAGTGTGTGTCATAGTGACTGGTGGTTCCGCTGTTCAGTCGATTTGCATATTAGCCTTTTATTATATAGGACTAAAGGCCCTGTGCACAAAAATTTGTGCACTCGGGTGGGGGGGGGGGGCTCAGCCTGGCCTATGCCCTTTCGCAGTCTGGGACTCCTCGCGGGATGACCACCTGCTGGCTTAGGCCCGCTCCCTGGGGGATTGGGCCTAAGCTGGCAATCAGACATCCCTCTGGCAGCCCGGGAGCCCTCGGGGGATGTCAACTTGCCAGTGAGGAGCAGGCCTAAGCTGAAGTCAGACATCCTTAGCGCTGCTGAGGAGGCAGGAGAGGCTCCCACCACCATTGCTGCACTAGCAGCCATCAGCCTGGCTTGTGGCTGAGCAGAGCTCCCCCTGTGGGAGCGCACTGACCACCAGGGGGCAGCTCCTGCATTGAGCGTCTGCCCCCTGGTGGTCAGTGTGTGTCATAGTGACCAGTCATTCCCAGTTGTTCTGTTAGGGTCAGTTTGCATATTGCCCTTTTATTAATAGGATAGAGGCCTGGTGCATGGGTGGGGGCTGGCTGGTTTGCCCTGAAGGGTGTCCCAGATCAGGGTGGGGGTCCCGCTGGGGTGCCTGGAGAGCCTGGATGAGGAGCTGATGGGTGTTTGCAGGCTGGTCACACCCACTTCAGGGTGGGGGTCCCCACTGGGGTGCCTGGCCAGCCTGGGTGAGGGGCTGATGGCTGTTTTCAGGCTGGCCACACCCCCTTTAGGGTGGGGGGTCCCCACTGGGGTGCCTGGCCAGCCTGGGTGAGGGGCTGATGGCTGTTTTCAGGCTGGCCACACCCCCTTTAAGGTGGGGGGTCCCCACTGGGGTGCCTGGCCAGTCTGGGTGAGGGGATGAGGGCCGTTTTCAGGCTGGCCAAGCCCCCCCGGCGACGAAAGTTCCCAGCCTGTCCTTTTTTTTTTTATTCTGGGATTTATTTACCTTCTATAATTGAAACCTTGTAGCCTTGAGAGGAGCTCAGAGCAGGCCAGGGCGGGCGGGAGGGAAGCTTGGCTTCCTCCATCACTGGAGGAACCAAGCCTCTTGCTCGCTCCAGCTCCATGGCCAAGGCCAGCTGAAAGCAGGTATCTGGGGTTTATTTACCTTCTATAATTGAAACTTTGTTGCTTTGAGTGGAGCTCAGAGCCGCCGCAGCAGGTGAGAAGCTTGGCTTCCTCCATCACTGGAGCAAACAAGCCTCCTGCTCACTCCAGCTCCATGGCTGCTGGCCGCCATCTTGGTTGAGTTAATTTGCATATATTCTCTCTGATTGGCTGGTGAGCGTGGCTTAAGGCGTAGCAAAGGTATGGTCAGTTTGCATGTTTGTCTCTTATTAGTGTAGATATAGTAGGGTTTCCCAACCTCTTCATAAAAATATTTCTTAGCTATAATTATCATGCATTTTATTTTCCAGATAAAATTTAGAATCATTTCAACATCTCATGTTCTCCCTCTACTCACTCATTTTTCTCTATTTGGCATTTTGTTTGTATTTGTATTAAAAGTCCAATTTAATTTTGAGTCATCGATTAATTTTGCTCAAGTACTTTTTGGAAAAATATCTGTATAAAAGATTAAAGTATTTGGTTTATTTAAAAGTTGATATGTGAGATTATTTGGTGTTTTAGGAGTGTTTGTGCTCCTGAATCCTGTCATGATTTTTGTTAAACTGGCTTATGAACTAGGTCAGCTAATCAGTGTCAGATGCTCAATATCTAAATATATGTAAAACAAGGAATTATGGGGACACTTAATAAAACCATGCTTTCCTACATCTTTGAAGATAAACTATAGATGGATACAACTGCTCTGTAATTACTATCAGGAAACTTAAAAATTACAATTCATTTCTAAATCTGCAAAGTTAGTTGGTTGCTCATTTTTAAAATATCATCTTTCTTCTAAAGATTTGAAAGCTGCTTATAAAATATGTGTGTGACTATTGAGTAAACTGAGAGATTGGGGACTGGCTATTTAGCTAGAAAGGATTTCCTCGAGTGAGCTCTGGATGGGATTTCAAAGGTGGGCAGGTCACTGTTTTGGTGGGAAGTTGCAGAGGTCAAGGCTGAAACTCTGAAGCTGGCAGGGGCTGGAGATAAGAGAGAAGGTGGTCGGGGAAGCCCCGATTCCCTGTGATTCTCACTGTACTTCGACTGCGTTGAGGCAAGGTTTGGATGAGGAGGTTCTGCACCCAGCCTGATCCTGGCTGGCTCACAGTCGGCACTTAGCGCAGCCCGTGGACTAAATGTGAGAAAGGAGAGAGGGACGCCTGCGAGGTGGATCAGAGCCTGTGGGGTCGGGCTGGAGGGAAGGGTGTGAGTTTTTGTGCAGGCATGTCAAACTTGTGGCCAGCGGGCCGCATGCCTGCTGGCCGCGAGTTTGTCATGCTTGTTACGGTTTTTCTGCCGAAAGAAAAGGAGCAGCTATGGGCTTTGGAAAACTAAATTCTGTTAGCAGTACATGAACATTCAGGGTGGAACGGGGGTGCAGGAGAGAGTGAGGGGTGCAGATGGCGTCCATAACATTTTGTGGCGTTCTTACCATGACAAAGTAATTGAACTTTGAGGATGTGCCCCATGTAAGCACTACACCTTCATCCTAGAAAAGAAAGTCAGCAAACTATGGCCTGGAGCCAAATCCAGCCCACAGCCTATTTTTATAGATAAAGTTTTATTGGAGCACAGCCCCACCTGCTCATCTACACAATACACATGGCTGAGTTCATGATGCATCAGCAGAGTTGAATAGTTGTGACAGGGACTTTATGGCTGCCAAAAAATAAAATGTTTACTCATTGGCCCTTTAAGAAAATATTTGACCATTGTTCTTAGTGGTGCCATTCTGGAAACACTAGCCCAGTCAGAGAGTTCAGGCAAGTTGGTATATCAATAGCCTTTGGAAGTTTAGGTCGTATAACTTCCTATGAAGAAATGTACCAACACTGTGTGTTGTGTTTGAAGCTCAGTATGTAAGTTGTTGCCTTGATTGTCTTACTTCTGTCTCTAGTCTACCGTGGCCATTTCTGTGACCATAAGTCCACCAAAGTACATTGAGTACCTGCTGTCTTTCGATTCTGTCTTGAGCCAGCCTACTATCCACAGTTTGGAAAGTAGAATCCCAGTGCTAAATATCAAGTTTAGAGATCTTGCTGTCTGCTAAGGAGGGTAATTTCTCAGCCAGCTCTTTTAATTTCTCCTGGCCAGTTTCATGTGCTGTGTTCCCAGAGGAACCGTTCTTTTCAAAACTCTCCCCAAACCATCTCTCCTTTTCTCGTTGTGTCTTTTTCCTCTTTTCTGCAGTGTCTTTTCTCCTCATATATATTTTAAAGACATTAGAGAATAATTAGGAAGCTGCAGAATGTCGGAAAGATGTGACTTTTACATATTAAGGATCACATTTTAGCTTTTTTGGTGAAGCATTCATAGGGTGTTCCTCAAATCCACTCCAAAGGCACAGGAAAAAAGCTGAGGACCTGGCTGCATATATAGGTGGAGGGATGATATGTCTACTAGGCTAGAGATGGTGAAATTATCTTCATGACGGTAATTGGTGAGATCAGGTAAGCGTACTCCGTAGCTGATTAATTGGTCAGTTGTTGAGGACACACTGTGGAGTAGTGCCTCCTGTGTGAAATGCCAGAAAGAGACTGAGGCGCATTTTCTGCCTGGAACTGTCAGACTAGAAGATGGTGAATAAACACTTCCTCACGTGCATTGTGAGGAATGTTACAGCATGCGATTGTTTTCAGATGAAGTAGGAAGAAAAGTCTAGAATGAAAAGGACTGAAATGTGACAGGACTAAGATGAGCACACTGGGGAAGAGAGAGAGAGAGAGAGAGAGAGAGAGAGAGAGAGAGAGAGAGAGAGAGAGAGAGAGAGAGAGAGAAAGGGAGAAAGATCATTTATACTTCCTTAGAGAAGACAACTGACCACTCCGTGGAAATCAAGGGTAGATAACTCCCGGAGGCTGTGGAGAGCCAAAGCAAAGGCAGTGGGAGACTCAGATATGAGATCTGAGATATAAGTTGAGATTTCATTGAAAGGGCATATTGTTTTATAGCCTAACACTTCCTTAGTCTATTACAAATTTGTGTAATATACACTATGTCTGATACTTAGATATGGTGGTATACCCCATTATATTCTAATTTATGTAGCAATGTTACATAATATTCATATATAGTAAGATATTTTACATATATATACATATATATATATACACACACACACATATATATATGTATATATATACAGTACTCCTTATCAAGGCTAAGTTAAGTACTAGGAACTTTGCTAAGCACTTCATATTATCTAAGTTAATTCACACAACAGGCAGGTGTGATTATGCCAGCATTTCCCAGACATGAAGCCTGCCGCCTGCAGAGGTCAGAGGTTAGACTCGTTGTCCAGCATCACCCAGGAGGCAAGTGGCACTCCCACGCAGGCATGTGCTGCTCCACTGAGTTAGAGGCTCTTGTGGAGTAAGTTTGAGAGGTGAGCTTCTGATTTTAAGATGAACTAAAGAGAAACAGATGGACTCCTCCTAGTGGTTGGGGTGAAGGCAAGAATAAAACCAAGGGTAAGGACTGGAGGGAGGGCGTGTGTGAGGGAGAAGACAAGCACCGGCTGTGAAGTCAAGCCTAAGCGAATTCCCATCCTGGCTCTGCCGCTTGCCAGCCACACGGGTCAGGCAGCGTTCCCACGCTCATGTCCTCGCGTACAATGGGGCTGTATCTTCTGCCTTGTTAGTATGTAAAGGGTCTGCAGCTGTGTCTGGCTCCTAGCAGACACTCCCTGGCAATAGCTGCTGCTACTACTACACCTCTGACAGTTCCCACGACTCTGATTTCACGTTCTTCCTCCTCCTCGTACTATTACTACTGCTGCTGCTGCCGCTGCTGCTACTACTATTAGAGCAACAGTAGTTGGAATGATTAATGGAATAGACATTTGCTAACAGTACCTAGAATTGTTACCTTAAGTTCTCAGTTTGGTCAGAAGCAATGTTCTGCATTCATTGCAATATGCAGTGAGCAATTGCAGTGGCAGGTCTCTGTGTAAGCTCACCAGGAGTGAAAACACGAATACGTTATTTCCTCTTTTAACTAGTGTATAAACTAGTCGGTCTTTATACCAGTTTTTGGTAAGCCATATATTCAAGAAAAAGAACTTTGGGAGGTCCTCTTAATGCACGTTGAAAGCTGACCCCCGGGAGCAGGGGCCACACTGAACTCTGGAAGGTAGTCAGGGCTCCAGTAACTGCTGGATGATTTGAAGATCTGTCTGTTTCCCGATTCTCCATAGAATCTCAGTTTTCTTGTGATATATGGTAATCTTGTCACCTTATTTATAAGTTCAGGCAGTTGTCAGGATACTTTATTTTAGTGAATCTTCTAGGCGTGGCTGTCAGAGTTTAATGGAGCACCTGTGCCAGGTGCTGGGTAAGCAGGATGAGTGCGATCCCAGTCCTGGGCTCTGGGAGGACAATCTCTACCTGAAAAGGGTTTTTATAGGTCCTTGCTCAGAGGGGCGAGCATTTACAACAACCTTGAAATGGAACCTTTCTCACCCAATGAAAAGAAGACTGACATGTGACAGTTTGATATTCTTTTATTTAACTAAAATAGCAACCTGGACAAATGTACTTTTCAGCACATCTATTGTAGCCACATGTTTATATTTATAGAATGAGAAGTGGCACTAATTCCCTGGTATATTAACAGGTCTTACTCAAAATGTTCTATTTTTACACTGGAACAAAATTGCTGAAGAGAAGCATTTTAAGGCAGGTAGTTATTATAGCATATTTATCAAATTATATATTAAATAAACTTCCTCAACTGACAAGGAGCATAATCTGAAAAGAAGTAAGTCATCTTCAGTTCTATATTGCTTATATCAGATTGCTTCAAATCTACTTTTATTGTAGGTTGCTGATTGCTTTGGTGTTTTCTTTTAGCTAAATTTCTACCATCTCACTAACAAATGCAATCCTCTTTTTAATATGTAATAGATGACATGGGAATCCAGAGTGGATTTTCAGAAAACACAGAAAAACCTCCTCAGTTTATTGTATACAATAAATAATGTTTGTTTGTTCTTTTTAATTTGAGAGGTAGTCAAATAGGTGTATGCATAAATTTTGCCAACCCTTGGGCAGCTGTAATTTCTATACCAAAATGAATGAGTTTTTATTTGACTATCACTCTGTTATACATTAAGTAATAGTTACCATGGTAACCTTTGTATCACATTATAACGTTTAAATATAAGGTGATGTGTTTACAGGAAAAAACAGTATATTAGAATTTTTAAATATTTGGTGAAATATAATCAGTAATAAAATAGATGCATTTGTAAAATTTCACTTGGATTCTTTGGGAGTTATGCACATTTCCAACCAAAATGATGAAGTGCATTTATTTATTTTTTGTGATGTGATGGGGGAATATTTTTTTAGAATAGCACTTGGTAAATACCACATAACACTTATTAAATACTGGTAATTGGCCTTGCAAGGAGAAAAATAAAATTTGAACCTGTTTGAAGTCATTTATCAGTGGCCAGTATAGTAGTAAGAGTTTGAATTTAACATCACATGATTGATAAAATTATATCAAAAACATTTTTGTTTTTGTTTTTGCGTACCTAGTTTGGCAATACCTAGTCTGACTAGTTTTGTTCACACGTGTAGTTGAATTAGCAGTCACAGTTTGCTTGTGCTTACAGAAGCAAAATTCAATGAGCCCTTGAAGGAATCCTTGTGGCTGTTTCAGGAAAATGGCCACTATGCTGAAATTATTGAGACTGATTGTTGGCTAGTTTCTTTATTAAATATGGACTCAAACTAGCCATTTCTTGTTGCCAGTGTAACTCTGGGCAATTAGTTTTATTTAACTAGTTTTTAGGTTTTAG
Organism: Myotis nattereri; assembly: GCF_964212035.1. NCBI lineage: Eukaryota > Metazoa > Chordata > Mammalia > Chiroptera > Vespertilionidae > Myotis > Myotis nattereri. The sequence goes on along the minus strand of NC_138083.1, from coordinate 40,166,695 downwards.
TTTTTATAGTGGCTTTTCAAAATTATTGCCTCAGTGTATACTAACTGACAGTCATTCTCAACTCTTGAGGAATCGTTTACATAATCCTCAGTGGGCTGTAATATGGGACTGTGAGTTGGAGGAACAGGGAAGGAGGGCAGCCATGTGCTGGACACCAGCTCTCCTGGACATGTTACATATGTTGTATAATGTGTTCTGGTGACACTGTGGTAGAGCTTTTATTATTCCCTTTTTACAGCGGAGGAAAGAGGGTTTAGAGCAGTTGCATAACTGGCCCCCAGTCATTTTGCTGTGTGTGCTTCTGAGCTTTCTGGGTGATCTTTCTGAATTCAAAACAACCTCTCTCTTTTCTTAGGAGGTTTAGACTCCACTTCTGACTGGTACAGTGTGCACTCCACTTTTACAGTGGAAGTAGAGAACATTGACCAAAGGTACTTAAAAGAAAACCTTTGTTAAATGATAATTTTAATAATCTGCATTTCTCTACAGCATAATAGCAATCTGTTAAGACCCTGATTATGAAAGTTATCTTATCTTTCTAAGTGTCCCCAGTTCTCCTTTGTTGAAATCAGGCATAGGACAGAAATCAAAATAAACCAAAAAAAGTGCATTCTGGGAACTTCAGGTTCAGGACTAAAGACTGTCCTCAAAACTGGACTGACCTTCAGTTTTGAGCTGTGAAGTTCAAAAGTGGACAGGTGGAAATACTGCCTTCTTCATTGCCCTTTGGTGCAAGATATATTCTATGTTGCAGAGTAAGTGCCAACAGCAGCAAAATTATCGTCCCCTCCTGCTACTGTAGTAAGTCAGCAATGGCCCTTCTGTGGTCAAAATGGCAAATTCAGCAGCAGCTATTCGACAGGGATTTGCAAAAACTTCCCCGTGGCTGTTAGGATCTTATTCAGCAGTGTCTGAAAACCCAGTTCTGTGCAGAATGAGCTATGTAGAAATGACCTCGGCTGTGCTTTTTTTTTTAAGAGTTTTAAACAAATGTAATTTTTAATTTTTCTCAGTATGAATTTTGCGCTTAGCGCTGAAAAGTCTATTAGGTATCTATACATATATCCAGTATTCTTAAATTTAACATGGTTCAGAATTTTCTTTTCATATTAATGTAAAGCCTTCCAAAATTCCTGGCTTTATAGAGTCAGTTCGCCACACAAAGCCACTATACATCACTTAGGTTTGTGATGAAAGAATGGAATTGCAGCTGTGTGAGTATTAGAATACCCAAACATGAATTAGACTCACAAGCATTTGGCAATAGTTCAGAAAATGAGCTTAATCTGGTTTCATCTGAGACTGCTTTTCTCTGTTCTACAACATACCCCCAAGATGTTGTGTCTGATATCAGATCACAACGTAATGGGAGTGACGCAAAATCAGAGAAAGCCTAAGAATCCAGGGGCGCATTTGCCTTCCCCAGAGATTTTTTTCCTTCTATTTCTTTTTTTTTTCTCTCTCCCAGATTCCAACTCTGAAATTCAAGGTCATTCACCTATTAGATGAATTAATTATAAGCCAGAAAAGCAGCATTGGTTGTACTCTGATCTCACTCATATCTATAATTAAGGATAAATATAATCTTCCTTTTAAGAAATGTACCACCCACCCAATGCATTTAAAGTGCTGACTGAAAAGAAATAATAGTTCAGAGCAAGATGATTTTAGTTTAACAAGAAAAAAGTTGGTAATTTAAGCTTGAAGCAGTCAGTTCTATTTTTGATTACCATTCAGTTATAAATCTAATTTGAGATGTATGCTGCTTTTCTGTTACTCAATTTTAATTCATGGTTTGCATTCTTGGTTGCATAAGCCAAGTTCAGTGGTTGATCAAGGATGTTAAAAAGCTTTCCCCAAAAGAAATGGGGGCAGGGTTGAAAATCTGTTAGAAAGACAGTCTGAAACCCAGATCTGATGTAAAACAAACAAAAATTTTAATTGAAAGGGACCCTCACAGAATGCTGCACTTGGCATTGGAGTGGCTATGTTGGGACTGGCCCTCTGCTGAAGAATTGGCTGCAGGGGTAGACCCCAAAATATTTAAACCTGATCGACAATATCCGCCTATTTAATACTATGATTAGAGTATTTTGAGTCTTAAAGTTGTTTATCTTTCAATAAAGTAAGGAATGAATAAGGGGAAGAGCTCATCTCATCACATTGCAGACAGTTAAGCAAATGCTAAACCATGGGTTTAAGATTTACAGGTTAGCTTTCTGAGATGCCACATCTTGCTTCCAGTGTTTCCTGGCAGACGTGGGCAGCCTTCTACTGCGACCCAGTGTAACCGCAGAGCATGAGCTTGCACAATGTCAAAACCTAAAACCTCGCTAACCCTATACAAGGCAAAGAGAAATTGACCCATTTAAAAGTAGACTTTACCTTTCAACCTTAACATGTATTAACCATAAATTTGTCTTTACACTACATGTAGGTAAATTCGTATGTAAATGAATTCCTTGTCCATTTTATGCAATACTTAATTTACCTTATTCAATCAAATTAATTTATCTTTTTAAATTTGTAAACTCAGATTTTTCAGCTGGTGGAAAATTTTTTATCTTTCTTATTGCTACAGTTAAGTGTGTGACGTAAAGGCCAAACAATAGTCAATGGTCATTGTTCATTTCACAAGTATACTCTACAATGAGAACACATATATTTTTATCTTGATTTTCCCTGGGGGCTGAATAGGGCCCCCTTAAGTGTGAGGAAATGCTTATTTTTGTTACATTAGAAGAATGATTCTGTTGTCAAGTGAAAAAGAAAAAGGAACAAACAAGTCTAAAAAGATAGACACAGAAATGTGCTTTGTAAAAAAAGATATTAGCGTGAGCCACTAAATGTTTGTCGGCGCTGTCTGGTTTTAGACTAAGTCACTCTACACAGTTCATGTGGCTGGCTGCACATTCTAGAGTCGGATACATGATCTATTTACAACTGGCCCATGAAATAATTTTCTTTTACATTAGCAACAATAAGGTGAGCCACAGGCTCTTAGCTACCATCTAGTTATCATTTTATATTTTTCACAGCTCTATTGCGAATGCTGCTAAAATACAGTATTGCAAGTTTCTTTTTTTCTTTTTATGTTGACTTATTGAATGCATCTACTTTCTTGGGAGTGAAAACCTTTGCCACCAGTACCAACAAAATAAAGCAATAGTTAAGCTTATTAAAAAGACAAGCATTTAAAAAAATCTGCTCAGCACTTTTCTGAATATTTTGTATAATTTTAGAAAAATAAACATGAAGAAATGGGATAATCCATGGTTATCAGAAGGGAAGGAGATGGGGGAGGACTGAGAAGGTAAAGGGGATCAAATATATGGTGAAGGAAGGAGACTACACTTCAGGTGTTGAGCACACCATGGTATATGCAGGTGTCTTATTATAAAGTTATTCACCTGAAACTTAAGTGTATATTAAGTATATTGTTATTAACCAATGTCACCCAATAAATTTAATTAAAAAGTAAAGTACAAAAATATTATCAATAATATTTTAAACTCCTATTTCTAATGAAATAAAGACTCATTTGTAGATTTACCAAACTATAAGAGGTTGTGATTTAAATCATCTGCAGATTTATTAATGAAAATTTCAAAGAAAATTTGGATTTGGACTTAAATATAGACTTCGTTAATAAGATTTACCAAGATCAAGATTTTTGATTGAGATTCTAAAAATGTGTAATGCCATTCCTAAAATGACAAAGAAATCATTTGATGATATACTGTTGGATTCCTGATTTTGTAGAAAAGTTGATTATAAAAAGCTCTGTATTTTAGTTTGTCATTGATTAGCATTTTGACATCTTAAATTCAGAAGAGACAGTAATTGAGCATGTGAATGCCAGATTTTTATCTGGTATATAATCTGGTTTTTATTGGCTATTTATTCGGTAGATATTAAGATACTTACAGTGAGCTGATTACTCAAAATGCGCTTCCAACCTAAAATCTCACCCTTAAAGTTTTATTTCAAAGTAAGATTTATTATGTATCCCTTCAAAAAGTCTGAAACTGGAATCAGGCAAAAGCTAGCTTGTCAGTAGCTGATTAGTCCTTTATCTATTACTCATCCAGCACTCACAAATCCCTGGGAATGGAAGGGTCTCTTTATGATATTTCACTATATGGCAGGGGAAAGGGAAGGTTTAAATTTTTGATTTTCCAGCTTATGGGTCATATTTGACCAACTGCTTTCACTAGCAGACATGCCACTTTGTTGAGCTATTTAGGAATCAAAAAGACTGCCTTAATTTAAAACAAGGACCCTTTGTTTTAGTTGGTGACTGCCTTGTGAAATTTTTCAGTTCTCAGCGGGTTAACCAGGGAACAGGGGCAGAGTCATAATTGGCCTATTTAGAGTATTTTGCATGTGAATAGTGTGTTAGTGAAGCATCCCTAAGTCTGTTGTGAGTGACATGGTGATTAGAATTTAGATTAGGGAAAACACATTCTGTACTTTATCAAGGACAGTAATTAGTTCAGTCAGTAAAAGTTGATTACAAGTAACGATAAAGTTAGATTTTTAGTACTTAATTTTAAAATTTCTTTATTAAATAGTAAATTTGCTCTTAATATAAATGGTAGTATCTACACTTGTTTTTTTTCACATCAGAATAATTAAAAGAACAATGTGTTCAATGCAGAGCTTAATCAGACGATTTATATGTTATGGGTAAGTTTCTATGTAGTTTTTAGAAAATGTGATATTATATAATCTTTCATATGTCATCATTTTCGAAGGTTTAGTAATTTGCCACACTGTGATAAGTTAATGATATTTGTGGAAGTTTTCTCGTGTTCAGGTAAATGTTTAATCTGTGGGGATGTGTTTCAACCTCCGATAGTCCTCAAGAGGGCACCTAACGTTCTTTAATCTGTTCCTGTTCGCGTAGAAAGCCTCCTGTTCCTATGATTTGGGGAGTTAATGTGAGGATTTGAATTTCCACCCGGATCGCTGGCATTTTCTTTTCTGTGGGTGCTGCGTAAGTCTGTGGAGGACCGTGCTGTGCCGAGGCAGAGGCAAGGTCCTCAGTGGACTCAGCATCTATCTCCACTCACCCCCAACGTGAGCAGCCAGGGAGCTGTGTGCGTTCGGAAAATCAGATGCTGCTTGGTTCTTGTTAAGGAAGGGCATGAATAGTTCCCAGATGTGAGCTTAAGTAGAGATAAAGAAAACATTAGTCTTACATAAGTGCCCTTTGCTTTTAAATCAAAATGTTAGTCCTCTTAAAAGATTAAAATACTGCTTAGGAGGGAATCACCTTCTACCTTCCTTTCCAAAGTAGGAATTAAAAATTCACCGACTCTGTGCTAGCTTCTTAGACTGCTTTCTTTCCCTTTTTGTGTTGGTGGGTTTTAATTGTTTCAGCTTAGCAGATGCTGTTTTCTTTATTGCATTGGTTTAAGTACTAACAATCAGTTGGGGGGTGGTGAATGTGAAAAATTAACCTTATTTGCTTGTTTTCCCTTTTTAACCTTTCAGCAGAGTCTCCTTGGAGGTGACATGGATATGGGCAATCCAGGAACCCTCTCGCCCACCAAACCTGGCTCCCAGTACTATCAGTATTCTAGCAATAACCCCCGAAGGAGGCCTCTTCACAGTAGTGCCATGGGTAAGGTATTCCTCTGTTTGAATGCCTGAGTGATTCTTAGCAGTCTCTTTTTTCTGCCTTTTTTAATACCACTCTCTCATCCTACCCCCCCAAAAAGAAAAAAAATCATGAAATTTTGCTCAATTGTCAGGCTCATGATTCCCCCTCAGTAGTGCATTGGGTGGGGTATGTTAATACCCTGTAGTAGAGAAAGGGCTATTATGGTGAGCACTTATTTCTTATGTTCTCTTCGCGGCCCATATGAGAAACATTTTAAACAATCAGAGTATTAAAAAGTTGAATATGTGCACTTTTATGAAAAAGGCAGAATTTGATTTCTGCCAGGATAAAAGGTGGTCATGGTAGCAACATTTTGCTAAGGTAACGATTTAAGAAAATCTGGTCTAATCTAAAGGCTTCGTGGTTTAAGCTGCTTTAGTTAGGAAACTGGGCCTGCGGGGAGCTCACAGCCTCTTCATTTCCTTTCAGAGGTACAGACAAAGAAAGTTCGGAAAGTTCCTCCAGGTTTGCCATCTTCAGTAAGTACTGCTGGTTTCTGCTTTGAATATTGTTAATTTCATTCTGTTTTGTGAGATGTGAGGGCAACAGGAGGAAATGAGGTTCCGTGCACCAGAGCTGCAAGGTTATCTAGAATGTGGATGAGGAAGGAATGCCCTGCACGTGCAGCCACCGGACCCACGTTGGAGTGATTAATGGCATGTTCTGCAAGTCTGGGTGGTTGTGTGGGTATTCAGCAGGCGAAGCTCTGAAGGGAGCCTTGAAAAGGTGCCTGAAGGCCCAGGAGTTTTACCTGTGCAGAGCTTTCAAGAGAATGAGTATTAGTTTCGTGTGTTGGTTAAATTCTTTGTCAGTATTATGATGATTTATGGATTTGCATGCGAAAGGAGATTTGTGGAGAGGATTTAGGAAAAATTTACATGGTTTTCAGCCCAGAGTGCAGAGAGAATGTCTCTATTTTCTAAAGAGGTTACTGAATAAGACTGCAAAGGTAGCTGCTTCGGTAGCCATTTGTGTCTGGAACACCAGGTGACAGCAAGAAGAATCCAGCTGTAACCAAAAGCATTCTGGGTCTTTCTCATAGCGAGCTAAATGCAGGAGTGGCTGAGGTCCCTCCAGTCCCCAGCAGAGCAAACAGTGGTTGTGATCACAAAGAAATATGTGATATCTTATTTTCATTTCTTACATATATTTTCAGATTCGAGGTCCTGTTTTTTTGGTTTTTTTATTTAAAACTGGTCTATTTCTAATAATTTCCTCTTCACATAGCATACAAATATGAGTTCTTCTCTTCTTTTTTCTCCTTCCTTTCTATCCCCCCTCCCAATTCTTCTTTCCTTTCTATGAGATAGATACTATAATTTAAATCTTTGTTCTGTAGGACACTAGTATTCTTTGAAAAGAATGATAAAGGGCCTATTATAAGTTCTCACATTCTAAAATAAATTATATTTGTATTTCTGAAAATATATTACTAAGTAATTCTTGCTTTTTATTTTATTTTTAATAAAATAGAAGAATACTAGTTTTTGCAAATGCACTGTTAGATTAACCCAAACACCTGTGTATTTGACTTGATTTCAGTTTAGTTCATCTAAAAAGTTATTAAGTGAATATATCAGAATAACTCTTACAGGAGAGGGAGCAAATTTTGTATGCTGATTATCGTAGACTTAGCCATGTTGAAGAGGTGTCACAAAAGTATCCATATAGAAAAATATTGTGTAAATAAAACTGCCAATACATATAAAATAGTCACTTTGGACTACCAATAAGTCACTAAAAATGTACTGAGTGTTTATTCTTTGATTTTTCTATGTTGTATTGAAATTGACTAATATCCCCTTAGGTTTTTATAAGCATATTTTAAGCTTGAAGTTTGTGGTGGATTTAATGTAGATGAAACTTTAGCTCTTAATAGCTTTTATGAAAACTTGAAATGATATAGTCCTCACAGCTGTTTACATTTTAAACATGCCTGAACCTAATATGGACAGCATTAAGTACAATAAGTGAACCTTTGAATGTTCTGAAACGATAGAAGAACTCTGTGGTATAAAAGCCAAGCAAAACTTAAAGCAATAATGCCCTATTTATGCCTCATATTCAAATACATTTAGGTGTTTGTTTTTTTCCCCAACGCTAAAATAATGCAGAAATCTGCAGTTTCAAAGGGTTGCTTTGGTGTGGCATTAGAAATTATCTATCTGCTTATTCATTGTTAGCAATTTCTCATAATTTATTGTATATTTTTAAGTATTTCCCTGGAGGGAACTGGCCACTATAGAAAATTGCTTAATAGCAAATTTTTCTTTGCTATTAAGACAATTTATGTGTTGCTGATATGTTAACAAATATTAAAGTATATTTTCCTTCTGAATAGATCTGGAATTGGAAATTTAGTTTGCATTATTAATTTTGGGGTTTTGATGATCAGTTTAGGAATTACTATTGAGAGAAAGTGTATCTTGGCTACACATTTTAATGGTCCTTGTAGAACATCTTGGTAAATAGGGTACCTTTTTTGAAAGACAAGGAGGGAAAGTCTGTTGAAATGGAAATTTTACCCTTTTGTGTGTGTTTGACTTTGTGTTTTATTCAAGAAGAATAAGATACCTTGGTTGATTTTTGGAATCCAATAATCTATTTATTGTCATTACTTTAAAAATAATCTAGCTCTGTTTAAATAGCAGTGTAACTTAGTTTATATTAGCTTTGTTGTATGTATTGATTATATGCGTTACCATCACACAAAATGTGTATTTTATTTTGACCCCAAGAGATGGTCTGTAGTAGACACTGTAACACTTGCCCCAGTAGATCTATATTTATGTATTTTTAGATCTCTGCTATGTTTAATTCTTTTTTTTAAGCTCAGATACACTTATGAATATTTATTTGATAAGAGTCACCTCTAAAACTTCAATATATATGAATATTTTTATAACAAATAACAAAAATTACGGTTAATAAAAGATTCCCTTTGGAGTGGTTATGACTAGATAAAGACATTTATGTTTTCTTTCATACATATTTACCATGATAAATAGTAATAAATCTGTCATAATCTGTTGTGTCAACTCCACTTGTTTTTGTTTTTTTGTTTTGTTTTTTCAAAATGGGACCTTTCTCTTCCTTAACATAAAACAAAGAAAATTGAAACTGTGACATCTGTAATCAGATGTTATTGATGACATGACTGTGGGGCAGAGGCTGGACTTCTCTGGTGGCCATTAGGCTGGGTCTTGGAGGAAATGAAGAGAGGGAGGGGCTTGCCTAACCCTGTTTTTGAAAATACTGCAGCATCTGTGGGAGAGAAAAACGCACGCCTGGCCCAGCATCATGCCATGGACCTGGCAGGTCCTTAACGGTGTGTCTGCCCTGTGCCGCTTCTGGAGCCCCAGGTCACTGAGGAAGCCGGGCCGGGGAGGGGCGAGGGCCATCCTGCAGGGCCTGTGGCACAGGCGCAGTGGGGAGGAAGTCCTTCCCTCTGGAGAACAGGCCTGCAGTCGGGCGAGGGGATGTTGTGTTTAAAGGAAAGGCTGTGTGAAATGACAGCTCTAATGGCCCAGAGCCCTGCTTAGCACGCAGAACACTGTCATGTTCTCTGTTCAGGTTCTACTATGTGGTCCTCCCAGTCCCATCCCAGTCCCTGGTAGCCCTTACCCGGCGGTGAGACGTTGGTCAGAGAGCTCCTTTTGTTGATGCCAGTTCGTTTCTCTGAGCTAATTTCTAGACTCTACTTGTGAAGTTCCTATTTGTTTGATTTCCACATCTTGGTTTTCTCTTTAAAAACATTTACCATCTTAGTATTTCTCACCTTTACTGCTCTTTCCAGCAGTTGTCTTACCCTTCGTATAACCTAATAACATACACACTAAATCATGAATTTATGCAGAAAAATCTACCACTTTAAATCACACTTTTGGAAAAATGATCCACGATTCTTAGATGTTAATACAGGAGCATTAACATCTAGAAAGCAACAAATTTTCATATTGTATAGTTTTAAAATATTTTTTCCAAACACAAAGATATGCATCTCCTTTCAGATACATTCTTGTGCCCATCAGTGTGTAAATACATAAGGCTTTAATCTTGTAATTTAGAATGTTTCAAAACAATCTACATTTTACCAGAAACAATTAATAACTGTAATCATTTCACTTTAAACATTGGTGGAATCTATCTTCACTTCTAGTCGTTTTGAATTCACTGTCACTCTCTGCTGAAATCCCTAGAACCTCAGAGTTCTCTGGAAATAAGTTTTATCCTTAGAAATAGTTTATGGTCTCGCATATCACTGAGTGATCTTGTATTCACACTGTACTTCTCAGTAAAGTCTGTTTTCTGTGTTGAATTGCAGTTTTAGTTTTGGTATTATTGTTTGTGAGTTTGTTTTTTTATTTGAAATTTAAGAGGATCTGCCATTGTATTAAGTTTAAGGAAGGCAATCTCTATTATCATAAATATTCTAAAATAAAATTTAGAACCTTCAGGAAAATGTGAGACATAAGTTAATCATTATGTGGATTTGAAAAATACGATTCAGTGTTTAGCAATTTTAATAAGGAAAAATTCTAAATAAAATAATATCAAAGTTCTGACGAGGCTTTCTTTTATAGAAGAGATTACTGGGAAATCACGAAAAGGTGGATAATGCTGATGACATTAATTATTTTGTGTGTTTTCCATTATATTAAAAACCCTTCATCTTTGAAGGTTTCAAACATGATCTTGAGTTCATACCTGAAGTTATTTTGAGAAAAAAAACTTTTCTCAAATGCATGAAGAAATCACAATTTAAAAGAGAAGTTGGTAAATTGTGTTTTTTTTCATATTAGAGTTCTAGAAATCTTATATGATCAAAAAATTCAGTGCTTAAAATGCATAATTTCCCCCATCACTTTTGAAACTGATCATGAGGAAATCACAATGATGCTTTATCATGTCATCCAACTTGTAACTTCAGTGACAAGACAACTTTTGTTAAAATAAAATTTATATTAAGTTTAAAATGATCTGTCGGCCGAAACCGGTTTGGCTCAGTGGATAGAGCGTCGGCCTGCGGACTGAAAGGTCCCAGGTTCGATTCCTGTCAAGGGCATGTACCTGGGTTGCGGGCACATCCCCAGTAGGAGATGTGCAGGAGGCAGCTGATCGATGTTTCTCTCTCATCGATGATTCTAACTTTCTATCTCTCTCTCTTCCTCTCTGAAAAATCAATAAAATATATTTTAAAAAAAATAAAATAAAATGATCTGTCAGCCACCTGGGCTCTATCTTGACTAGGAAGGTCTAGAAGTAGCCAGCCAATTGTGTGATGAGATATAAAAGGAGGAGCCTCTTCAAGGGCCATTCCTGGAGAGGGAGGTACTTTGTGAAAACGTATCACTGTAGGAATTTACATTGAAATGTTAGGATAAGTCACAGTATTCCAACTTTAAACATAGTATGACCATTTTTCAATTAAAGATATTGGGGCATGAAGTTTGGATATTAAGCTTGTGTTTACTAATTATGAAAGTGTATAGGTGGGTGAAGGATAATGCAATTAAATCATTCCAAATAGGGGAAACATATTATTCACACAATTTATATAGAATGTGACACTGGGAAATACCTTGAGATTTGACAAATATTCACCACAGATTATTCCTGATTTTGTGCAGTTAATACTGAATTCAGTAAACCAAAAGCTTCAAAAATTCAGCACATTCATTGTTTCTTGGAAAACCAATCATATTCTCGCTATTGTAGTTAGAGGTCACGCTTTTTACGAATGGCTGCTTATGAAACAAATATAGGAGAATCTATATTTAAGTTTTCATTGAGGGTTCTTATTGTATTAAAACTATTTCAAAAGCATACAAGACTTAGGCAAATATACAACATATATACCATTAGGCATTCCAGTCCTTCAGGAGTTTGCTACAATTTTCTATATTTTCATTTAGAATTTTGGAATAATAGCATTTAGTGTAAAACTAGAATCATTTGTTGAGAAAGGATAAATACATCTCCGGGAACTCCTATTTTGGATCTTACTTTATCATGTTCATTGAACAGTCTATTTGGTGTGAAGTTATAGACTCCATTGGAGTGGTGTTTAATTATTAAGAAATCTAAGAAGCCGCTGCAAGGCTGCTGTACCTAGATCGAGAATTGAAACAGATCTTGCATATGTTTTGAAATTATAAAAAGTTATTCTGGATCTGTGAATTTATTTTATGCTTGTGGAATAATATAGATGGTTGGCTTAATATTCAGTAGACTACCACTTTTGTAAACTTTTAGTATTTCATGTATTAAAGCATTTGTTTTCTTTTCTAACATAGAGATTTTTTCCCCTCGATCATTGATAATTGCTGCATTTCCAAGGTGTGTTTCCTGGTTTCAAACATTTAAGTTTTTGTTTGAAAAGAATAAATCAAAGTTAAATAGCATTGGGTGGACTAAATAAGATTCTCTCGAAATAGGTACCAATAACCCTAAACGGAATGAAGGGTCTCTTCAAAAGTAGCAAAGTTGTATTTCCTTGAAGCAGATGAAATTGTCAGGCTGTTGACAGACACTTGCTTTTGTTATTGTTGTTTTTTTTTTAAATAAATTTCACTGAATTCTTAGACTGAGCATAAAGTTGCATTTCAAAGCAATAGCATGAGATTCTCAGCCTTGATCTCAAACTTCCCAAGCTGTGTTTGTGTACACGAGTGTGGGTGCTCATTTTAGAGGAGAGAGCTTTTATAAAATGCAGTGCAAAATGTGTGGTTTTAAATGCTCGATTATTTTATCTCAAAGCAGCAGCATGCGAACGATTCCCCTTTTTAAAGTTGCAGCTGCTGCAGAGGTGCGGGCTGGTTAGGACTTTTTGGCTTTGCTTGAGCTCATGCTCCCTCTTCAGAGCGATGATGGTAGTGCAGAAGATTCGGCATTTTGCAGAATTTCAGGGTGGAAAATAGGATTTAAGTTTTGGTGAGAACTATATATTCAGTTCTGAAAGAATGGCAAATTAGATTTGGAAAAGGACATTTTAATAATTATATTTCAGTGTTTTAATGACACCCCCTATTGTCTCTCTACTCTAACTTTTTCATCTGAGGAATTAATTAATCATAAATCTGCTACTAGGGTTGAAACTTGATAGGTAAGCGATTACTTCTAGAGTAATCAGAAGAGGGTCTGTGTGTATATTAAGTTTCACCACATTTATTTTGAGTATTTGGTGGAACAGAAGACTGGGGACATTTTTTTCGGAAATCCTCTTCATAGCAAGTTGCAAAGCAAAATTCGTGTTCTGTTGCTAGAATTTAGTTGTGTTCGCAATGACAGTAATTCAAAGCATTTCCTTTGTGAAGCATGGACTCCTATTAGAAAGACTTATATTTTCTCAGAAAAGCGACCCTTGTGGTACATTCCTCACACATCCATATAAAAACTGTCACCACTTACAGTTGCCATTTTAGAAAAATGCTGTTTTGAGACAATTATTTTGATATTATCTGTGAATTTGTGCCTAACTGTCTAGAGCAGCCTCCTCCCTCCCAACCCATATCATCCTAAATATGCCTCCTGGATTATACTTATAATAATATTGTAATGGCTTCATTCTACCGATTGGCACAGTATATCATTATATCATTAGCTGCTATGAGAAAGCAGTTTCAAGTAGGTGTCTGATTTCTTAGCGTTAATGTTTTCAAGTAACCCTGTTTGGGGAATTCGGTTGTTTCACAGGTGCTCAGGTGTATTAACCCAAGGTACAATAATGTTTTCTGGCTTGCTTATTATAAAATGAACTTGAAGCACAAAATAATTCAGTAATAAATAGAGTATAAAAACTGGGGCTTTATCTTCATAAGAAAGTCTAATAACTGAGATATTAGCAGATGGGCTAAAAATAGAATTTGTGAAGGATGCACACTCCTTTTCATTACTACCAAAGCTGAGATTTTAAAAGAATGCTCATGGCCTAGTGATTACAATTTGCTCAATCAATTTGGATTTTTAAAGTCATTAAGCTAAATAGAAAATAAACCTATTTCTGTAACTAATGTACTATTTGAATGTATTATTATGTAATAAAAAGGTACACATTCTGCCATTTAATACTAAGACATATGCTTCATGAGTGAAATTTTATCACCAAAGCCTATGGGTTCTCATATAGTGCCTTCATATGAAGTTCATGTTTAGATGTATATAAGACATTGCCACATATAATCTATAGCTGAATTGGTAGTGGTAGGCAAAAGAAAAGAGAATTAAGCATATTTATTATGGACATATATAGTTGGAATTACAAAAATCAAACCCCAATAGATAATTCTTTTACTTATAAAACAAAATAATGCTACTTTTGTTTTCTCTTTAATAAATTACATCAACATCTAGCTATTAAGTGGAACCTAAAATAAGCTGGGAGCACCCAGGGGGAAAAGCATTTTCAGAAGTTTTCATTCATTCATTCATTCATTCATTCATTCATCTCTTTCTTCAAAGATACTCATTCCAAGTATATTGTTCAACTAAAATAAAATCTAGACATACCATCTATTTGAATATTTCTTTCTCTCCCGTGCGCCCTTCATTTAAATTGTAAAGCTTCAAACCAAGATCCTTCATGTTTAAGGGAATTCCCAGTGCTGTCTCACATCCCACTTTGGGGAATGGCCTTATCATTTTCAAAAGCATACAGTCTGGCCTTTGGAGATGGTTGTACAATCAAAATAAAATAACCCTTAGTGTACCACAAGTACTTTTTGTCCTTTAGGTTTATTATGTATCCATCTTAAAGAAGGTAAGGGTCTTATTATATATACATCTTTTTTTGTCTCATAGAAGCTAAACTCATTGTGTTATGCACATTACTTTGAAATATATTTCCAATGAGTAAATATAGCAATAAAAGTGGTATAGTAGGGTAGAAATAAAAAGCTCTTCCTAATTTCATGTGTAATACCCTCTATTTACCCAGTGGCCTTGGTAAGATCCCACACCTATTTCATGGTCTACAATATACATATAAATGGTGTCTGTTTAATGAGATTATATTGGTATACCAATAACACGCCCTTAACATAGTGTTTACTCTGTGCCAGACATAAACACTTTGCATCTATTTGAAATCATTTAATCCTACCAAAATTCTGTGAAATGGGTACTACTATTTACTTATGGCTAAGGATATGGAAACTCAGAATACATTAAATATTCGGAAGTTTCATCTCACTGTAGAATGAGTGTCAGTACCCCCAGTGTCAGTGCAGTAGTGATAACGCACAACTTCCACCCACTAGGCAGATCTGTTCGAAAGACCAGACAGCCCAGGATGGCATTTCTGTAACGGAGACAGAATGGCCCAGTGCTTACCATGGAATCTGATCAGCTGGCGTTTTTCATGGTGGTTAGCATAGTCCTGTCGCATTGTAATATCTAAGATATGGTAACAGCCGATGATAGTGATGACAAACACTGCCAATGTTAACATTAGCAACAAGGTAACTCCTGCCTTCTGGCACCGGTGAAGAATTCAGCAGATAGTTTACCAGAGTAGTTGGCAGGGCAGAAACTAGAGCAGGGTCTCAGCTGGCATGCAGAAGAATCCTGCCTCCTGAAGGTCACTTGGTTCTTCTGAAATTATAAAATACTAGAGGCGCCCTAACCAGTTTGGGTCAGTGGATAGAGCGTCGGCCTGTGGACTGAAAGGTCCCCAGGTTCGATTCCCGTCAAGGGCATGTACCTTGGTTGTGGGCACATCCCCAGTAGGAGATGTGCGGGAGGCAGCTGATCGATGTTTCTCTCTCATTTATGTTTCTAACTCTCTATCCCTCTCCCTTCCTCTCTGTAAAAAATTAATAAAATATATTTTAATAAATAAAACTAAATTAAATACTAGAGGCCTGATGCACGAAATTCATGTAAGGACCTTGGCCCCGGCTCCCGCCTGCCACTGCCACGGCCTGGGCCTCTGCCGTCTCTTGTCACAGCCTCTGCCACAGCCCCCACCCGCTGCAGCTTTGTCTGGAAGGAAGGACATTTGGAAGGACGTCTGGTCTAATTAGCATATTGCCCTTTTATTATTATAGATTGCAAGTGCTTTGTGTATCTCCTTGTCCTTATAATAGTGTCTCTGTCAGGCCAAGGCATCCAGTCAGCCCTTTTCAATATTAGACTGCTCACTCCACAAAGTTTGTGCTAAAGTGCGGACTTCATCTTTTTTCCTCTGAGTGGGACATCAGTCCAAGATGACAAAGCTCCTCACAGTGATTCCCTCTGCCAATCGCTGCGTTATGCCTACATCAGCCCTGCCTCTAAGTGATAGGAGAAGTGTGCTTCTTCTTTCACGTCCTGTCAGTGTTTTTCTGTCATTGGCCAGAGCTGGGTCCTGGGGGTGGCGCATGCTTCCACTTCGGCAGGCCTGGCTCCGGTGCCCCTGGTGAGGGAACGTGAGCCTGGGCTTTTCATTCATCTGGCAAGATGAAGACGAGTTGACCCGGTGGGTGCGTGTGGCAGTTCGTTTCTCTTACCCAGTCAGAGTTTGATTTGTTCAGGACTGTTTAGGTGAATTTCTAACATTAAACAGGACTATTTATACAGATGTTTTAAGGGTAAAGTCGAAGACTTGCTGGATTCTGGCCTTTGCCGCATTGTAATGTGTTTTTTCTCAGTGCCATGGCTGAAATCATAAAAGTATTTTTGCTTGTCAGCTGTGGGAAACTTAAAACAGTTTGTTATAAGGGCTGATTACTTCACTCTTGCAGTTAAGCGGGGAAGAGAACAGCTGGAAAAGGGGGTCAGGGAGGAAGAGCATGGTCTCTACATTCTACCACGGGTGTTTTCCCCAGCCAGTCTTCATTCACAGAAAAACCAGGCACCACGTCGGGTTCCCGGGGAAAGGCCCTTTTGGGCCGGACATTTTCCTCATGTCCCTGAGCAGGAACCAAGCGTCGATGCACAGACAGTCTTTCCCTGGGACGCCAGTGAGATCTGAGGGAGCCACCCTGCTCTGTTGTCATTGCCACCTTGTGGATTACAAAGGAGATCGGTTTTCTTCAAACTCCCACTGAAATGTGGCTTTTTGTGGCAAGTGGCCTCTGGCCGTGGATTGTGTTCCTCCCCGAGAGGATCCTCATTTGTTCAGCAACACCTCACTTCTCCCCTCGCAGTTCACTCACAATTCTGATGAGAGTGTTTTTTCAGGAAACACACATTTCACTTTCTGACCTAGGAGCATCTGTTAGAATTTTTTTAATACTACTTTGGCATTCTGAAAGTGTTAATGTCTTTCATATCTGTTTAATGCTATTTAGGGATATTTATGATCACCTCTTGGTTACTCGGGGTAAAGCGTGTCGCAATTTTTTTTAAACAGACAGGAAAGCATTCACATGAGGAAACAGATTGCTTTAAACATGTGCTTCCTGCGACAGTAAAAAGAACAAATTAGACTTAACACTGTGTAATGAATGCACAAATGTGTACGTTGAAGCTTTTTAAAAGCTTTATGTTCAGTTCTGGTCACTACAAAAATGGAGTCATCTGTAAAACAGAAAGATGATCAGGTTCCTGAAATGCCCAGAAATGCAGATCTGCCCCTGGTGAGGCCTCACTGGAATCGGGAAAAGCGGGATATGTTCATGTTGGAGAGAAAGAGGCCCTGACAGGCTGCACCCAGGTTCAACCTGGTTAGAGTTGGATTCTGTGCCTTCAGCAAGAAAATCAGAATGTGATGGACGGGGGGGGGCGCTTTATTCCCACCCCCTCCCTCTCTGAGGGTCAAGGAAAAAAAAAATCCATTCTTCTCAACCCCAAATAGTCCCCTTTCTTTCATGAAAGAAAAATAAGAAAACCTGCTGTTTACTGACTAGTGCCTGCTAAGACTTAATTACATAAGAAAGAGACTCCTTTTCTTATTTCTGTGCGCCAGTCCTGCTCAGGTGTGCTGGCTGGCAGGGAGAGACTGGAATCTGAGGTGTATTTCTGGCTCGCCAGCCTGGGAGTCGGGAGGCAGGGACCCTCCCCAGCAGAGGCCCGCCTCGCCATTCCGGCCGGGTCCTGCGGGTGGGGGGTTTCCCTCCCCTGTCCTTTCAAAGCTCAGGGTTTGCCCGCACACTCACCATCTTCCTGGCCAAGCAAGGCCAGGACAGTGTCCCTCGGGGGGGACCAATCGTTTGGGGACATCTGACTCTCTTCTATCACATACTGAGGTACTAATATCAAAACAGACTGCTTGTCACCGCACGCTGGGGCAGTGCTTTTTTTGGCTGCTGTGGCTGAAATGAAATGGGCAGGCTGTGGTCCACTTGGCATCAGCAGGGGCTAAGGGAGGCTGGGAGATCAGAGTCAGACTGTGAATGCGAGTCACAGCCAATGGTGAACTTCCTTTTTGTGTGTCACTTGGCAGCGATGAGGCTGCTGGTGATTTTTTTTTTTTAACGTGGGTGAGAGTTCAGAGCCCTGAGAAGAGCCGTAGACGCTGTTATTGTGCTTCCTCATTCAGTTGACTTGTGTTGATTTCTTGAGGCCACTACAGCTGTTCCAAGTGCCAGCTTCAGGAGCTGTACACATGGCCATCGGACTTCGGATGAGAAAGGTAATCAGATGACAGGTGATCCACATCAAATCTTGCTGCTGGTCACGAAAAAGTCAGAGGGAAATCTGATTCTTGCAAAGGCAATAGAGCCAAAGGGTAATGTATGCACGTGAATGGGTACTCCCGTGTAAGCAGGCACCAGAGATATTTATAAATGATCCCGACTGTACATCCCTCCTCTTCCCATCACAGATTCAAATCAGTTTTGGACTGTCTGGAAAATGCAGGGCTAAAATAGCCAGATTGAACTCGGATGAAATTACCTTCTGCTTTTTGGGGTGGTTGTTGCTCTTGGGTTAGTCACATTATTTTATTTGAAGATTCATTTGGAAGACAGTTTGGGAGAATTTTTAGTCTCTATCAAGATTTCCCTCCCATTCCTCTGTTTGCAAAGAGCTTTCCCCAAAGGCAAAAAGAGCGAGTTGCCATCTTGAGGAATGAATTGTATGTTTTGTGAACACCAAATGGTCTCCGAGTCACCCTAGAATTTTCAATATATCCAGTTCCTTTTAAATACTATTTATTCCCCTAACCATTTGCCCAGGATATCAGTAGGATGACCAACTTTTGACAACCCTAAAAGCAGGGAAGGAAGCTTAGAAATAGAATACCATTTGTCTGGTAATTAGAGTGTATCTCTTAAGAGTTCGAGAGAATGCTGATTAACCTTTCTGTTCCCACATTCTCACATGAAATTAGCACACCTTTTAAATTATTATCTAGTATTTAAACACATATTTTTGAGTCTTCTTAGTGCAACAGGTTCTGGAGACAGTGAAAGTGTGTTATAGATTTCTGAAAAACTTCATTTTTCTTACATTTTAAATGTTCTGTTTGTGCAAAATTTCGAGAATCACCATAAGGGCTTCTTTGCATTTTTAATTTAGTAACTAACATATGAATAAATTTGCATATTAATTAGTTGCAGATTAAATCATGCATACATAATTGCCTCCTTACTGTGTTTAATGTTTGTCAAAATCTCCAGCCTGGTTTGATGGATGTCGTATGAAAGATTACAATTTGATGTACCCTTGGAAGTATTTACACCAATAATGCAAGATTCTTAATAGCAGAATTCTCTAGTTATGTACAGTTACTAATAAACATGTAAGATAGGTACATGTCCCTTTGACTAAAATTTTTTCCTTTGCACCAAATCATTTACTATTCATAATCATTAATGCATCTCCTAATTATACAGCATATGTCTGTTAACCCTTTCATTGCCGACCCTCAAGTGGTACCTTTTTTCTTTTTTTGCTCCTTAAAGCATACTATTTAATAATGTTCTGAAATCACTGCATTGCCTTTTATTTATTTCTCTACTAGTATATGGACACATCTCCTTTGCACTTACTTTACATACAGATGAGAATTAATTCAATAACTGTATTTTCCCAGTTAAAGTCTAAGAAATGACCCACAAGCATACACTTTGTAGCGGATGGGCTTTTGCCTCTCTTATTAATGCTGCAAAGAATTCAGAAATGTCAGATACTTCCTATTAAATGGTAAAAAATATATATGTAGATACACATATATGAATAATATATTTTTCATAACATATATAATATGCTATATATGCACATACATTCTGTTAAGGAGTGTAGTTGTAAGATAAGTAAAATCATTTAAATTGTATTTTATTCCATTTGAATGTTGTAATACATTTAATGTATTATCATTAACTAGGGGATGGCTGTGGTTTCTCTTTTGTGTTGAGACTTAGATCTCTGCAGCAGAAACTGACTAGAGAATAGGCATGCTCTTGATATGACATAGTTAAAAAACACATATGCCAATAAGTGTTCTTTTTAATTAATTCCTCAGGTATTTAATTTTTTTTAGTTTTATTTTGTGCATGTAAAGAGTAGACCAACTGGCATATTTTTTTCTATTTTGATGTCTAAGCTGCTTATCACACTGTATTACCCTGCA
The DNA here is from genome assembly GCF_964212035.1 of Myotis nattereri. Classification (NCBI taxonomy): domain Eukaryota; kingdom Metazoa; phylum Chordata; class Mammalia; order Chiroptera; family Vespertilionidae; genus Myotis; species Myotis nattereri. The sequence continues at coordinate 40,146,533 of NC_138083.1, read as the reverse complement.
TTAATGAGTATTCCTACTGTGCAAAATTCTATCAAAAATGATGGTGTGAATGTCATTTTTAATTGGAAGTTTATACAGTCAAATTTATAGTACACAACAAAAAATATGTACATAGTTCTGCTCCAAGCCTTTTTTAGGCTATTGATCTTTTTGGTTTAAGTATACGTTTATTCAATCTGACTTAAAATTTAGTTTGTAAATCTGGACAAGTGTTACCAAGTTTGTATTAATACCAGTTGGGTGGAAAGAGGGAAACTAAGGCATGAGGCAGTTAAAATGGCTTTTAATTATAGGAGGAACAAATATTGGAATTATCAAGAGTCTAATTTTGGGGACCCCTGTTAAACATGAAAACTTGCAAACCAGCTGAGTCATATTGGCAGTCATATTAGCTGATTCCTGTTTATTTTATTGTTGAATGCTTTGCATTTATATGCCTAGTACAGAGACAAAGGTTAAAATGTGTCCAAAGTGTAAGAAGCTAAGAAGCTGATAACCTTTATTGGATTCTTACAGAGGAGAAATAATGCATCCTGGTCCCCCACCTCACATCAGGATCATTCCTTTTTTTCCTTATCACAAGGCACAATGAACTATTCATTGATTTAGCAAAACAGTCTTTTGCAGCACACAATATTGCATTAAATTATTTAGCAAAGAGAAAAATGAAATGAAAGCTGCAAAACTTACAAAAGGAAGCAAACAATCAGACCTGAAACATCATATTTATCCACAGCCATTGTGCCTAGGTAATTCAGGGCATATGGTATGTAAATGATTTTTGGAGATCCTTGCCAAATCTGCACACGACGGGATAAATTAAAGACAGGTTTCCCTGGGTGTCATCCCCACAATTGTGGCCACACACTCTCTGCGCTGATGTGTTTGTTCTGTTCTTGTCTGTCAGCAAGAGCATCACACAGCTAAATCTGGTCCTCTTCCGGCTTCTAAGACATTGTTTTTAATTCCTAAGAATTGACTGCCAAAACTTCCTTCCACCCCCACGTAAAGCAAGGGCTGAATATTTCATCAGGATATATTTGGATATTCACCCATTTAAATGGTTATCTTTGACAATGGAAATTATGTGCCTCTTAGCCATGGAAGAAAGGTGTTACTGGCTAGTGGCTTTTAGGATTAAGATGCTTTCTAGATCAGGCACTGAATTATTTGGAACACTTAAGAATTTTAGTTCCAAGTTAGCCCAGTCATAATTTATTAATTCCACTTGATAACTCAAATTATTTTGAACTTAGCACTATTAATAAAAGTTATTTCAGGGCATTGAAAAGTATGTGGAGTATGACTTAGGACATAACATTGTTTTTATTATTAAGAATAATGCTGTTACTAAATCAAGCTGCTATTTTCTAAAGATAATGCTCTTACTATTACGGTTTTATTTGAATTGAGAGTTTTGGTTCTGTCCCTACTATTACCATTTCATTTATGAAACACAAATAGCGTGCTAGTTACTGTATGGAAATGAAGTTAAGCTCAGTCCTCGTCCATTGCTGTGTAAATTGGGTGAAGTCAAGGGAAAAAAATACCCTTGGGATCAACATAAATCAGTACCACTTGACACAGATCCAGTTTAAAAGTCACGCAAGTGGTCGTGGTTTTGGAGGAGTTTGTATAATTATTATGCAGTTCGTAGCTTGTGAACTTGGACAAAGTTTTGAGCTGATTATTCTGTGACTATCCGTTGGTTCAGTGAAACTACTTTACACAGCTGTGGTCCCAGCTCAACAGAGAGCAGAAACAATATTCGCTGGAAAATAAGCTCAGTCAGCCTTCCAACTTGACTGGGAACTTGCAGTCTTGAAAACAACAAAATGGATAATCACAGTGAGATTACAGAGTCCAGATGAACTGTATTACATAGTAGGGTGGCATGTCCTGAGTCTACTTACATGGCGCAAGCACTGCGAATGCCAGCATTGTAGCAACTTATTGAGATTTTTGGTTTTAAATGTCAGCCATTGGGCCAGGTTTAAAATGAAGCACTTTACTCAAAGAAATTAAAGTATATTAGGAAAAGTGGAGGTGAGTTAAGGGCTTTTCTTTTAACTTTTGCATTTTGGAGGTCAAGAGCCAGAGATAATGAAGATAAAACATCTCAAGTATTAAGCCAGGCTGTTTTCATGCACTGTATGATTCAAAATAACTTAGCAGTTTTAAATTTTTTTGAGAAAGAAATTAATATGAAAGGAGAGATAAATGAAATTTACATCTCTACAAACAACTCTACATAGCAAATTTAAGATTCTGGCAATTTTCCTTTAAACATCAAAAATTGGGAATTTTAAAGGAAACCAGACAGATCCTTAACTATTGCATTGCTACCAGGTGTCTGTGATGTTATCAATAAGTTAGGAAATTTTAAAAAAGGTACAAACAACCAAAGTGATGTTATTTTAGAATTACTTTCAGACAAAATTTCATATTTAAGGATATTGAAAGTGTGCTGTTGTGTATTATACTTCATAAATTTTAGGTAAACCTGGCACATTAAGCTTGATTCATAAAAAGATATGGCTTCTGTATATACAGAACTCAAGTATATTTCAAAGCAGTCTTTACAGAATGTTAGTTCCTTTCTGTTAGGATTCCTAGCCAACAAAATTCCATTCATCAGATATGTATATTACAGAGGTAACTGGAAACAGTACAATTTCTATCCAATTGTCAAAAGGGGTCTGTAGTTCCCCAATGGTTTAGGAATCCTGATATCAGCCAGAAGCTGTGGGGAGAGATTGATGATCATATATCATCATATACCCATTTAGCATAAAATCAGCTTCAGGCTCAAGTGTTAAGTTTTAAAATTCAGCAAATATTTATTGCACACCTACTCCATGCCAGGCATCCCGGAGGGTGCAAAGCAGTAGACCAAAGTTCCTGCCATTGTGAAAATTTATGTAAAGATATACTCAGCTACAAGTAGTTAACCAAGCTTGAGTTCATTTTATAGCACCTAGCACACTGATCCACCTTGTGGACTAAAAAGCACATAGAGACTATGACCCTTAAAAAGTCCAGTAATTGATGTAATCATACAGTCTCTTGTCACAATAATGTATAATATGGGAAATGAAATCAATTACAGGATTTACTATAATTGTAGGAGAGTTTCTTTGTTATTAGCATATTTTTGTTCACAATGAAACAAAATAACATCTTTTTTAAAAGATTTTTTTTCCTGTAGTGCCTGAAATCTAGTTAAATTGGCTGTTTTGGAAAGGACAGCAAGAACAGTTAAATATGTGGAAATGACATGGAAAGCACCTGCTTCTTTGTTCTGTTTTAATCCACATCATTAGGAAATAATGGCTAGCCAGAGGAGAATGTTGTTTCTCCAAGAAAATGTTTACAAAATTAAAATTTTAAAGTAGAGTACAGTTTAAATAATTGGAAGGCCTACCAGTGAAAGAATACATGAGACAAACGGAAGTCCGCATCACACACGCTGAGTGGCAGCACAGTATCAGCTCTAAAGTGATAGTGTATGTGTCAATTTTTATACTTTGGGCATATTGTTGATACTATTAATTATTCCATTGAGAAAATAGCCACACTGGACAAGAGAAAGGGAGATAAATTAGATCCTCCAAGCCCCCTTCTGTGAAGTGTATATGTAAATAAATATGCTCTCTTGCCAGCCCAGCAAATAAAACTTTGTTCATCCTTAATCTTCAGCAGTTTATAATCCAGGTGAGGGACTGGCCAGGCTCATAAAATAAAAAATAACAATTTTTTTTATTTAATAAAAAGAACATATGAAAACGAGGGGAACAATTCATGATAGTATGTGTATGTTCTAGTGTTATCAGTATAAAATAGCTATAGGTCTATTTGAAAATGTTTGTCTAGTAATATGCTCATTTTTCCATTTCATGAATACTTGACTTATTCTTGAATTGAAGTTACACCTGGCTATACCATGTTTTTCTGACAACTCTGAACTTGGTGATTTCTGTCATTGTGGGAAGGAAGGAAATAAATCTCTTTTTGTTCCTCATTCACTCAATGAGCAATATGTGATTGAGCCCCTGTTATGTACATATCCCGTTGTGAGAGGGTGCAGCAGAGAAAGTTCAATCTTACTCTCTGCTCTTTAAAAATTTATAATATTTGGGGACAGTAAAGTAGGTACATGGTTTATTTAGTAAAAACTGATGACATTAAACTCTGCTGGAGAATTCTGTTTTCTACAATGGTCCTTATCTGGAAGTAGGGGCAGAACTTGATTCTGGACCTCTGAGGCAGGACTGGCGATGCAGACAGAGGTGCAGAGCGGCGGAGAGCTTGACTAGCAGTTTCTGTGTATCTCTCCGCTGTAGTTGAGCTCTTGTTTTACTGCAAAAACAACTCTTGATTTTTCTTTATAGTTTCAAGGATTGGTTGTCCAGAGGTATCTCTTTTAATAAGTAAATAAATAAACCCACAGAATTTCAAAGATGGGGAAAAACTGTTACGATTACAATTTAACACTTATTTAAAGCACTTACTTATAAAGCAGTCAATGGAGAGTTCATCCCCCCATACTTACCTGGTTGGGGAATCAGAAACTTTACCTCTTTTGAAAGTCATTAGGACAACAAAACAGACAACTTAATTTTAATTTTTAAAATGTTATTTAAATTATTTTAATTTATCAATTACAGTTTACATGCAATATTATATTAGTTTCAGGTGCACACCCCAGTGGTTAGACATTATATAACTTACTTTTTACTTTTTCATGTTTAATAATTATCATAAAATATAGTCATTTGTTTAATAATTGAACAATAACGGCTCTACAGAAATGCTTCACTCTGAGAAAGCCTTATGGGCACAATAATTTTATTTGGTTGATTGATTTTTAATATATATATATATTATATTATATTTCCGAGAGGAAGGGAGAGGGAGAGAGATAGAAACTTCAATGATGAGAGAGAATCATTGATCGGACGCCTCCTGCACGCCCCCTACTGGGGATCAAGCCCTCAACACTGACATATACCCTGACTGGGAATCGAACCGTTATCTAGTTTATAGGTCAACACTCAACCACAGAGCCACCCTGGCGAGACAGTTTTATTTATTTTTAAGTCTACTTATTTTTATTTCAAAAGGTATGTGAACTTTATCAGTTAAAAATTAACATTGCTAGCAAATTAGAAGGACACAACCCATGTACAAAAGAGATATGGCGTGAGGAACCGCTATGTTATAGTGTTTTGTACCCTCTCGCACACAATACATTTTCTACATGGTGGCACTAAGTAGGTAAGTGTCCGGTCACACAAAGGACATGGCCCGCAGGTTCTGAACAGATGATAGAGAACAGGCCGCATTCTGCCGGAAAGGAAATGTCCAACTGGGATAAGGGTGGGAAAGTTGACCTCTTTGGGATTTTGACTTATATTAAGCAATTTATAGGTTGTTTTATGTTCAGAATGCACTTGATAATCATGTTTAGAGAAGGTAAAGTGCTGACATTTGCAAAACAAATAGAGACAACTTCTCATGCCACTCCTTTGAAAGCACCCTATTGGCAACTTGACACTGTTACAGTAAGCTCATTGTGACTATGAAGACATATAGTTAAGTCAGTTTTTGCCCAGGCCCAAAGGAATGCAAATAAGACCATTAATGCCATATAACCTTTTGGGCACTCCTCACCTATACCTGCTTTAGGTTGGCCTAATATTAGAAGCTAAAATTTGTCAATTTTAAATTTTTGCCAAACAGTACTAATTTTAATACTGTTTGCTTTCAATGAAAGCTGGATGGGTGATGGGTGGAGACAAAAAAGCAGACATCTGTAATACTTCCAACAATAAAGGTAAATTTTTAAAAAGAAATAAAAAGCTGATGAATTTGTTTCTGTTTTATTTAGGAGAAGCCCAGAATTTACCAACTTTTAAAATAATTGTGTACTAGTGTGAGTCACTCATGGCATTTGCAACAAGCCTTTGTCTCTTAGTAGATGCTGATGCAAAACTTGCCTCACCTGTCTTTTCATGGCTGTCTCTGTGTTTATGTGCAGGGTGGGAATTTAAGTGCTTATGATGAACAGCACGAAGAGCTAATTTATTTTTGAAACTAAGTACTTAAATTTTTAAGGTCATTTTGAGTTAATACATCGTTAGGTCAGGAATGTACAATGACCAGTTTAAGCTTTAGATTATGGATCGAACTTGAGGGCACTTATATCTTCCACTGCTTTCTCCTTGAAACACCACTAATTCTTACTCAGTGTGGCTGGTTACCAGTTATATGAAAAAATGTTTTGGGCAGAAACTTGATAAAGCAGGAATATAAATAGGCATTTCAATAATGGATGTGCACAGGATGCTAATTTTATACGGGTCTTCACTTTCATTTTAGAATTTATTTATTTTTCATTCTTTTTTTCCTACTCTTTTTTTTCCTGTTTATCAGAGATAGTCATTAAAATATTTGAAAATTGTTTGTTCTCTGCCCAGCGATTTATTGTTCCACTTGCTCAAGGATGTCAAACAAGTCCATGTAATCAACATTTAGTAACCTGAGGAAATTGTTAGAATTCCCACCCCAAAGAGGTTAACAAACCCTAGACAGTTATCCTATTTAGAATAAAAATGATTTTCATTGTGATATTATATTTCCCTTTGATCATTGAGTAATGCTTTGGGAAGCCCAGTGTTTATTCACAAATTTTAAAAGATTGTGTACATCCTGTGCCCAGATTCCAATCTGCTTCATCAATCCACTTTGTCAAAAACTTCTCAAATGGAATCTTTCATCCAGACAAACAAACATACCCAGGATTTCCCCTTGTTCGGGAATTCATTTTTACACGTGCATCAATTCTACGGAAAAAACAGTTTTCGTCTTATTTCATTCTATTCAGGTGATTGTGGGGAGCCCGCTAGCTCTCTTCATCTAGGAAGTGCAGCAATCTGAGTCAACTTCCTCCCTCTCTGTTTTTATATTGTCCAGTGCTATGCTTCCTCATTGTACCAAAATAGAAATGGTTTGTTTTTGTATCAAACTTGGAGACTGGCTATGGATTACACTGGGTTAGAGTAAAGGATTTTTTTTTTTTTTTTCAAAGAACATTCCACTTATCCCAGGGGAAAGGGAATAATGTCCTGGGGAAAAATAAGAAACATAATAACGTCTTTTCTCCTTAACTAAAATGTATCTTTCAGTTGTTAGAAGTGTCACTTACATTATCTTTTTCTAGTTTCACTTGATATTTGAAAGAATGAATTTATGACTTTTGCAATTATAGATCTTCCCATGAAATTGAAGACGTGAACTTTAGTTTGCGTATGCATGCACTTTCCATTACAATTACACATGAACATGTATATATTCTGTTCTTGCAACTTACCATTTCACTTTATCAGACCATGCATGCCAATAGATAACATGTTCTCCAGTCTGTAGGGTAATGCCATTTGCTTGTTGAAGTTCATGTCATGATCATGTGGGCAGTGGCATACTCATTGTATTCTTTACCACAGAGATAAGAAAATATGTAGAAAAGTGGGAAAATGACTCAAACGAGATCAAACTGGATACAATAATTTGGGAACCTATATTTTGCATATTCCTGTATGTCACCAAAGTAATATGTCTGTGTAAGTTTTTATAACACCTTATAAAGCAAAATGAGATAGCTCTTCTTTCTTCTGAAGAGAAATACTTCCATAGAAAGATAGAAGTCAGATATTTATAGAACAAAAGCATGGTTAAAATGTAGCCCCCATTGCTTACCTTAGTAATCAATGCAAATAGCATTATAATTAATATGACCATAAGCCATCTCACAAGTCAGAAAGAAATACATATTTGATCATCTGATAAACCATTTGGATGTCTACCTATGAATCCAGGCCACATAAAAGTAGCCAATTCAAGCTAACAATAGGAAGTTGCTGATAAAACCACAAATAAAAATTAGATTTTACAGTCTATGCTGATATTTTGATTTACTTCAAATAAATATTTTATATTTATCTGTTAAGTATATTTATGTGAAATAAGTATTTTCTCCAAGTGGATGTGTATTTTTAAAAAAGAGTTTAAGATAAAAGGGATTCTCACCCTGGCCAGTTTTGCTCGGTGGGTTCAATTCCCAGTCAAGGGCACGTACCTCAGTTGCAGGCTTGATCCTGACCTGGTCTGGGCATGTGAGGGAGGCAACCAACCAATTGATGTGTCTCTCTCACAGCAGTGTTTCTCTCTCCTGCCCCCCTCCCCAGCCCCTTGCCCGCCACTCTTTCTCTCTCTCTTAAAAAAAAAATCAATGGAAAAAATATATATTTGGGTGAGATTTTTTTTTTTTTTAAAAAAAAGATAAATAGGATTCCCACTAAGAAAATCCATCTTTTTTTTTTTTTAAAGTAAAAAGCTTGCTAGCTTAATAGAACCTATTTTACATTCTAAAGATCTCAAAACAAAAAAGTATAGGAATGTACATATAAGAAGTTTGTATTCACTACTAGATTACAGGCTGTTCTTCAGAAAAAAATATTTTTACTATGTGTGTGTGTATGTGTGTCTGCATCCTCTTTGATAATTAAATCTTTTATGAAGTTGTACTCATACTTAAAGTTTTTTGTTATTGCAATTATTTAATTTAAAGTTTAAGATGGATATTAAACTTTAGATATAAGCTATTACCACTTATTATTTTTTTTAAATATAGCAATACGTGTATATGCATTTACTAACTAAACACCAACATTAATTTAGCTTAGGAATTAAATTCCTTGTTTATAGTGACTCCTACTGGAGAGTTAAAAACTAATTGTTTAACTCCTGAATAAATTAAATCTGTAATACCTCCTTTTTTCTTCAATGGATAATGGTAGCTTAGATAACCTCCTTTTCCTGATTTGGCAAAAATTACTTTTCATTTATGTTTAAATACGAGAGGATAGACTTTAATATAAAGCATCAACAGAAATTATATGTTAAACACATACATGCTGCTCGTGTCAGTAGTGTGTACGCCAAAAAATGGTGTGATTTGTTAGCTTTGTTTCGTAGTGAACACATTAGCATGGTGCTATATTTTTATCATTTTTTCCCTTTTAGTGGACTTCTGTTACCCAAGGCTATTTTAGGTGGAGATTGTTTTCTGACTGCTCTTAAAGGCACTTTTGCATACAGGAAGCTAAAGAGGAGGGACCAGGAAATGCACTCTCATTTGTAATACCCCACTGCTCTGCTGGACTAGGTGTCCTCCATTTATGCCTCAGAAGAGGTGCTTGTGTTAAGATGAGGGAACTAAAACTTCACAGTAGAGTAGCAAGTTTGTGTTTTTCATACAGACAGGTCTGACCTTCAAGTTTAAGACCGTGGTATTTTATAACTTTGCTCATATCCAGACTCCACTGTCTTAGTAACTTTGTGGTCGGTGGAATGTCATCTGAGGGTCTTTGCGCCGTAATTTTCTACCTTTAGTGTAGGAATGATAATATCTATTACCGAACACTGTTATGAAGATTAGACGAATTTAGACAATTGCATGTTCCTTAAATTGCATATCATATACATGTATCAGTTAACTGTCTTATTACCAAATTTTTTTGATGGGGTAGATATTTCCCCCAGGCAGTTATTTAATTAACAGGTTTGCTGGGTCCCATTATGTTATATAATCCCTGTATATTATTATGACTATCTTTGTTTTTGTTCAGTCTGAAATTTAGCTAATTTAGCTATGCTAGGTAAAGGGAGCAACATTATACAAGTAAGTAAGTATTTTATGAAAAAGAAATTAGGTGTTCAATGGCTTAAACAGAGATGTGTTTTTAACTTCTACCACATTATATTCTGTGGGGAAATGACATTCCCTCCATATGATCATTCATTCAACTACTTTATTGAGCACCTGCCTTATTCTGGACAATGTGCAGGGTAAGTCTCTCTCTCTCTCTCTCTCTCTCTCTCTCTCTCTCTCTCTCTCTCTCTCTGTTTATTGGGTTTATTTTGATTGTGCAGTAACTGCATGATGTTACAGTCATTCAGAAAAAAAGATAGAATTTACTTTAGTGAGATCTGTGTTTGGAAGTGAATAGTTCAGTTCCTTTCCCTGTAATGGTTTGGTGTCTTATTGCTTAACATGTATATGATTGCCCCTACTTCACAATTAAAACATTTGTCTTTAGTCCTATTTTTAAATTTTATTCAAGGCAGAGGTCCCATCTCCTTAGCCATGCAGTCAGGTCTTTGAGGGTAGGCAAAGTGTTGTATATGTCACTGAATCCTGAGCACTTCACTGGATGGACCAAGGTTCCTCACTCAAG